>NC_092387.1:31537658-31863729 GCF_030028105.1 Mobula birostris
CACCTTTCCTCACCGGAACAACCCTGTCCAATTACCTCGCCGAAGCGAGCCTGCAAAATTTCCTCACCAAGGTGGGTCCGTCAGTTAACCCACCGGAGGGAATCAAGAACCATCGTCTACTGTTCCTGGGCCAAGTCGAGAGCTCGCCACTACCCGGACATTCCAAGTCAAGTCCTGGCTCCGGGCGCATTCAAGTACCATGTCAAGTCCTGGCCCTGACGGTGTTCAAGTACCATGTCAAGTCCTGGCCCTGGCAGCATTCAAGTACCATGTCAAGTCCTGGTCATGGTGGCTTCCCAGTTCTGAGTCAAGTCTTGGCCCTGGCAGTCTGTGATTCCTGTCCTACCCCCTTGTCTGAACCCCTTCTCTGCCCCTCTTACCTCTAGCCTTTGTCTGCGGCCCCAGCCTGCACTTTGGTCTAGTTCCATCGCCGGATCTAGATAGGTACTGTCTGGTGCTCATTCGTGTTGGTCTTGTCTTGTCCTCGCGTCCGTGGGGTAAATCAGGCCGTCTTGCCGTTGCCCCATGGGGTGTCATGTTCTGTCTTGTCTTGTCCACGCTTCCGTGGGGTAAGTCAGGCTGTCTTGCCATTGCCCCGCGGGGGTGTCATGTCTTGTCGTGTCTTGCCCTCGCCTCCCTGGGGTAGGTCAGGCCGTCTTGCCGTTGCCCCGTGGGGGATCATGTTCTGTCTTGTCTTGTCCACGCCTCCATTGGGTAAGTCAGGCTGTCTTGCCGTTGCCCTGTGGAGGGTCATGAGTCCCAGCCCTATGTCCTGTACCCAAGGAGGGGTCCCGACTCTGTGTTCTGTGTATGTGTCCATGGTTCCATGTGCCTGCTCTCCCGAGACCAAGGCTCTGTGTTCTCATGTTCCTCCTCTCCCTAGCCCATGTCATGTCCTTGCCTGGTTCTGGGGTCCGAGCCCGAGGCAAGACCCAGGTACTGGGTCCTTGCCCAGTCTTGGGCTCGGAGTCCGTACCCTAGCCTCTTCATGTCTCTTCTAGTTCTGGGAGCCGATTCCGAGTCCAAGCCCAGACCCTTGGTCCCAGCCTATTCGTAGTCCTGAGCCCTTGTCCAGTTCGCTACTCCTGCTCCTGCCTAGCTCTCCTGAGATCGAACAATAAACTAAATCTAAGTAACCTCACAAGATGTGTCTTGCATTCGGGTCCACCCTTGCTCGCAATGCCCCAGCCCATGTGACACTAATCATAGCTAGATATATTAAGTACATAGTTTCCCACCCTGCTCCCCAGTCGCATCCAGCAATACTTCTCATAATATTTAAAACTTTCTCACACTTTCCAACTGTTTTATCTATATGAACCCTCCAAGTAAGTCTTTCATCAAAACAGACACCTAAAAACTTGAATACCTTGACTTTTTCTAGTGGAGAATCACATAGACACAATTCGCAATCAGGAATCTTTCTTCTAAAGTCAAAAATCATATATTTGCACCTAGAAGCAGAAATCCTGAAACCCCATTTATTAGCCCAGTTTTCAACTGACCTTAAAGCCTTTTGTACCTGCCTTAATATATATTTGACATTTCTTCCTCTTTTCCAGATTGCACCATCGTCTGCAAACAATGATTTGCCAAATCCTGTCCGTACCTGATCAAAGATATCATTTATCATGACATTAAAAAGAACTGGACTAATGACACTTCCTTGAGGGGTACCATTACCTATATTAACTGACTTGGAGCTTGTTCCGCCTATTCTTACTTGAATTGTCCTTTCCTTTAGGAAATCTTTGATCCAATTAAAAATTCTACCTCTAATTCCCGCATCATAGTGTTTAATTAATAAGCCATCCTTCCATAGTGAGTCATATGCTCTTTCAATATCTAGAAATACACTTACCATTACTTCTCTATTTTGAGATGCTTTTTTAAGATCATGAACTAAAAGGGCAACTGATTCCATTGTTGATCTTCCAGTTCTAAAATCATTTTGATAGGCAGCAAGATGTCCCTTATTTTCCACAAAATAAACAAGTCTGTTGGTGACCATTCGTTCCATGATTTTACAAAGCACTGACGTTAAAGCTATAGGCTGATCGATCTAGGATTGGACGCGTCCTTACCTGGCTTTAAAACTGGGACTACCACCGCATGCTTCCATTCTACTGGTAATTTTCCTTCTTTCCACACTGAATTAAACAAAGCTAGTATTTCTATTAATACAGAGTCATCTAAGTGCTTAAGCAATTCAGAACAGTGTCCATCCCTACCAGAAGTGTTTGAACCTGATTGGTCAGCTTCCTGCAATTCCTGAAGGGAGGAAAACAGATTTATGGAGCTATTATCATCAAAACTCCTGTCCAATTTCCAACCTTCATTTAACATAATTTCCTTTCTCAAACCACCTAACTCTCCGGAACTGTGTAACACTTGGAACACCTCTACAAACATATCAGCCTTTTCCTTATTGGTTACAGCTTCAATATCTCCTTCCAGCAAAGGATAGATGGTTTTCTATATATCGCTGACGTTCTGTGAATGATTGTCCATAGCTGCTTTATAGGTGTCTCAGGGCTCAGGGTTCCAGAAAACCTTCTCCAATTATCCCTCTTTGCATTTTTAATAACTCTCCTTCCTGCTGCTCTTTCCTTTTTATACTCCATAACATTATCTAACACTGGGTGCTTTCTTAATTTCCTGTAAGCTCTATTTCTGTTTCTTACTGCTATATCACAATTTTTATTCCACCACGGAACTAATGCTCGAGCCTTAGGAACATCCTGTAGCTGAATAGTCAACTGAGCAACTTTATGAATTATACAACAGAGGGATTCATTCCAATCGTCTATGGAGCCCTCGCTATTAATCTCTTCTATTATATCCACAGCTTTCTCCTGGTAATCATCCCAATGGGCCAAAGAAAAATTATACCTAGCAGACCTCTCCTCAACTTCTGTCAAATTTCTACTAAATGTACATAATATAGGATAGTGGTCACTTCCTAGTGTGTATCTGTCCATAACATCCCATTCCCCAACCCTAGCTAAGTTTGAGGAAGTGATAGATAAGTCTAAGTGACTACAAGTATTCTTTACAATATTAAATCTTGTAGGCCTTCCGTCATTTAGCAGTACCATGTTGTATTTATCTAGAAACTCCTCTACTACCACTCCATTACTCTCTTTACTTTCACTACCCCATATAGGATTATGGGCATTGAAATCTCCAACCCAGATTACTGGAGATCTTACCTTACTCATAGTTTCATCCAAATCTGATAACATCAGATTGCCTGGATTATAAAAGTTAATCAAAGTTGTTTGACCACGAGAGCTCCAAACCTCCACGGCCACAATCTCAAGGTTAGATTTAAAATCAAGTCTTCTAAACTGGAGTCCTGTTTTTATGAAAGTTGCACACCATCCACCAGATTTACCCATTCTGTCAGCTCTCAAACTATCATATCCAGGGATCACAAAATCTAAATGAGGTTTTAACCATGTCTCCTGTATACAGATCAAATCAGGCTTGTCTTTAAAAGTTCCAACAAATCTTTTTAATTCTTGTCCATTTGCAGTTAAACTTCTTGCATTCCATTGTAATATTAAAAACATCCAAATACTAATTATTGGCCTCTTCATCCACATAAAGCTCCTCCGTACTCTCTGACCCCAACAACTGGGAAGTATTCAGAGATCGTTTGTTTGTCATATACTCATGTGATTTTTCCGGCGAAATCTGTTTCATGTCAAGGAATCTCTCTGCAGCTCCAACAACTACTTTTAACATATCCGACCTCTTGGCTGTAGTTTTAGCCCCGACCAGTACATCAACAACAAATGCCAAAAAAGACTCTTTAGTGATCAACAACATGGCTGAAGGAACCATAGTTGGAGAACTCGGAATGTACTGACTTCCCATCCTTCCAATCTTTTCTTTACTTATCCTGTGCTCTCTATCAACTTTCTTTACTGCCTCAGCATATGATACTTTTTGTTGGATACTAACATCTGATTTGCGTTACTAGAATACTCACATCCTCCGAATGCCGCTACATGATCCCCTCCACAGTTACTGCATTTAGGCACCGCTGCTTTACATGCTTTAATATCATGATCCTCTCCATATTTCACACATCTTCTTTTACCTCGACATGAACCAGCAACGTGTCCAAATCTCTGGCAATTATAACAGCGCCAGGGAGGTCTATTATATTCTCTAACTTGATAAGACATGCACCCAAGATAGACTCTAGTTGGAAGAACTTCACCTGCAAAAACCAGAAGAACAGGAGAATCCCAATCACCACCTTTTCTCAATTTTATTCTTTTGGCTTCAATCACTTGACCATCTTTAATATTGTCCAAAATTTCCTTTTCAGTCACGCCAGACCAAATACCACACACTACCCCCTAACCCCCTTCCTTTCTTTCGGAGTAATATACTCCACTTTCACAACCAATTTTCCCACCATTTTAGCACTGTTATATTGGTCAATATCTTTGCAACAAATTTTCAGCAATCTATTAGACAAAATTTTGGCCTGGAATCCTTTACCTATTTGGTTCTCTAATGCTGCTGCCACTTTCAAAGGATTAAGGGCTCAAAATCCTCCTTTCCCTTCCTTCTGACATTTAATTTCATACAGAGCTATAAATTCCTCCAATTCACCCATTTTCCTCAATTTGTTGTCCCCCATTGCTTCAGGTCTTTCACTTGATGCACCCCTTTTTTGGCTACCCTTACTTCTGGAGTATTCCACAGTCTCCCTCCCTCCTCCTTCAATCTCAACCCCCCCCTCTCCCTTTTGCAGCCATAGGCTACAAATTGACCCCTTCCAAACTACTAGGCTGAATCTGGGTAAGGTACTTCCAACTAGCTTGCAGTCAGAAACCTCTTAACCCAGCCTCTCCTCTTCTCCCTGCTTCCACTCCAACTTCAGTAATTTTTGAATTTGGCGCAACTTAAGAGCTGGACCAACATCCAGCAACTGAAGCTGTCTGTCTGTCTGTATCTTGTTTTACGGCGGTTGGCATCCAGCTTAATGGTGCATTACCGCCACCCTCTGCTCCAGAATGTGCACTAGACATATATTCTAAATCCCTTCACCCAATCACACACACACACACACACACACAAACCTACACTTTACCCTCCCATCTTTGACCATCCTAGTACCCTATTCCTGTTTATCCGTCATATCCTATAAAAAACCCCTGTATCCCTTAAGAACGCTAAAAATACCCAGACCTGTGCTCTTTCACCCATGCCCAGCAACCCTTTTAATGTGAATTCCTGCACCCCCAACTCCCTTAGTTTAATTCTCATCATTTCTCTGTATCCCATACTTCCTGCAACACAGAACTACATGTTCTACTGACTCCTCTTCCTGACATTCCTCACACAATCCCGTCTGGTGTTTCCCTATCATTTTCAATGTTTTGTTTAATGCACAGTGCCCCAGCCTTAACCAAGTCCACACAGTCTCCTCTCTTCTGTTTCCACTACCTACCCTAGTACCTGCAACACTCTTTTGTATTTGATATAAATGCCTCCCTTTTCCTTCCCTGTCCCATCTTCCTTGCCACATTTGGTTGACTTTTTCCCAGATTACACACTTAACCTCTGCTTTACTGATACTAATGTGCATTTCTACATTCTCTTTCTTTAACGCCCTCTTTGCCAACTCATCCACCCTCTCATTCCCCTTCACCCCTACATGTGCTGGAACCCATAGAAATTTTACCTGACCTCCCTGATTTGCAGTTCTTGTAACTAACTGAGGGACTTCATAAAGTACATCTTGCTGACTGTTTGTGTGAAAAGACCTTAAACTTGCTAGAACTGAGGATGAATCTGAACATAATCAATGCTTTAGCAACTGAAGCTGAACCCAGGAGCTGTTTATGTAGCCGGCCCAAGATGAGAATTATGTGCCTCAATTAAGGCACACACAGGACAAGGGAAAACCAGAAAACCTGGAATAAGGATCGATGGACCGGACTGTGAACTGAAATACGTAGTTCACGGACCGGACCATGACAGGAAGACCCTATTCCACACTGTATCTCAGTAAGTAAATAAATAATAATAAATAAATAAATTACATTCTCACTAAAGGGAGATAATACAGTAAATACCCAATCTTCAAAGAATAGTTTACTTCCCTGTTTATTCTCCTCAGCGAGCTTTATGTGGTAATACCCACTATTTGAGTGGTGGGTCCCATCTCCCTAACAAGGAGAAGATAGCTCTAGTTAGCAAAATATTTTAAAACACAGTTCATTTATTTACAGCGATCCATGTTTGAATCCACACATTCTTAAAACACATTTAAAACTTGGAGGATTTCTATCTTAAACTCTCATTTCCCAATCACAAACTGTTTCTAAATCACAAAGTCTTTCTTAAACTCAAAATATTTCCAAAACACAGGCAAAATTCCTGTAAACTGAAAAAACATGCCACGATGCAGAGGAGAAAGTCATCCTTTATGGAAACCAAATCTAGAGGAATGGATTCTATTCAGCCCATTCTTCTTGATATTCTTCAGTCACTCCTAGCAAGCCTGAACTGCCCCCTGCATTTATACCCTGTCTCTAACACTTGGGTGACTTCACATGCATATGATATTTCCTCAGATGTCCTTTCAATATAAATGCTGTCCAACTCTTCCTCAGCTACGTTGATGACTGCCTTGGTGCTGCTTCATGCACCCATGTTGAGCTAATCAACTTCCTCCCTGCCCTTAAATTCACTTGGTCCATTTCTGACACCTCCCTCCCCTTTCTCGATTTCTCTTTCTCTATCTCCGGAGACAAACTGTTGACCAACATCTTTTATAAACCTAGTGATTTCCACGGCTATGTTAGCTATAGATTTTGGCGTCCTGTCTCCTGTACAAATACTATCCTCCTTCCTCGCCACTGCATCTGTTCCCAGGATGCGGCTTTCCTTTCCAGGACATCAGAGATGACCTCCTTCTTCAAAGAACCACTTTGTCGATCAGCTCCGCCTCATCCGCCAAAAGCAGAACTTCCTGGTGGCCACACATATTAATTCTGATTCCTATTCCAACATGTTGGTCCAAGGCTTCCTCTTGTGCCAAGATGAGGTCATCCTCAGGAGGGAAGAGCAACACCTTATATTCCATCTGGGTATCCTCCAACATGATGGCATGAATATCAATTTCCCTACCAGTAAAAATTTTCCCTCCCCTCCCCTCTTCTTCTAGTTCCCACTCTGACCTCTTACCTATTCTCAGCTGCCTATCTCCTCTCCCTGGGTCCCCTCCTCGTTCCCTTTCTTCTATGTTTCACTCGTTTCTCCTATCAGATTTCCTTCCTCTCCAGCCCTTTACCTTTTCTACCCACTTGGCTTCACCCATTACGTTCTAGTTATCCTCCTTCCCCTGTTTATTCTGTCGTCTCCCCTCTTCATTTTCAGTCCTGAAGAAGGGCCCTGCTGTTTATTAATTTCCATAGATGCTGTCTGATATGCTGAGTCCTTTCAGCATTTTTTGCATGTTGCTTTAGATTTCCAGCATCTGCAGAATTTTTCGTATTTATAATAAAGTAGCTAGATTGTTATCTGAGCCACTAGTAAACTAGTGTAAGGGGGTTTTGTCTGTTATGTTACTGCGTAGGCTAATTAAAATGGCTTCTTTGTTATGTTATGCTTGGGAATGCTTCTTTGTTATGTTAAATGCTGAGAAAGTTTTTGCGCTAGCAGCTTGTTTTGGGTTAGGCGGTGATAAGAAGATGTTACGAACCAATTGGGATAGTTGTTATGATTTTGGTGTATCTGGAAGATTGGTATGTGTGGGGTTTTGGAGGCAGAAGGCAGGAGAGAGAGAGACAGAGGATGGACCAGGTGCTGTGAGTCCGCTAACTGGGTTGGACCCCGAGGAGGGTGTTCGGTGAGGAGAGGAGATGGAGACGGACTCTTGTGAAGCGTCTGGTCGACCACCGGTGTTGGTCCCATGTGGCTGGTCGAGGTGGTCTGAGGGGTCGCAGGGTGAAGGAGAAGGGTCCTGAGTTCCAACTGTTTGTGCACGAAGAGATTGAACTTTGATAAGTTTGGCGCCTTTTATTTTCCTTTTATATTTTATTCTCTATTAATTATATAGTTCCAGTAATATCTATAAACTGTAAATCATTTAATCATATCTGGTGTATTGTCTGTTATTTGGGCGGGGTGGGGTACATCACACAAACTAATTACACAGTTTGCCGGGGCCGAGGTCTGTTTCCCTAGAAGACAGCGAGCCGAGCGACCCTGAGTCTGGCCAGGGGGGCTACACTAGTATCAAGTCAATGGATCGGAGAGTTAAACAGAAAGCTCAAAGACAAACTGGGAGAAAGAGGTTTTGAGTTTTGGCTTCAGATTAGGTGAAGAGGATAGCTCTCCACTTCGACTAAACCAAGACAGAATATTCTGTTGAACTGGATATCATTTAGTTAATAAAGTGGTGCAATATTTACAAGAGACAAAAATTATATAGTTAATAGGAAAGGACAAAGGCATTAAGGAAAGTAGAAACTTGCGTAACAATACAGAGAGAAGGTTCTTGGGAAACTAAAAGGTCTGAAGGTCACCTGAACTAGATGATGTGCACTCCATACTTCTAAAAGAAGTGGCTGAAGAGACTGTGGAAGCATTAGTAATGATCTATCAAGAATCATTCGATTCTGGAATGGTTCCAGAGGAACAGAAAATTGCAAATGGCACTCCACTCTTCAAGAAGGGAGAGAGGCAGTAGAAAGGAAACTATTGGCCAGTTAGTCTGAACTCAGTGGTTGGAGAGATGTTGGAGTCGATTATTAAGGCTGAGGTCTCAGGGTACTTGGATAAAGTAGGCCGTAGTCAGCATGGTTTCCTCAAGGGAAAATCCTGCCTGACAAATCTATTAGAATTGTTTGAAGAAGTAACAAGCAGGATAGTCAAAGGAGAATCAGTTGATGTTGTGTACTTGGATTTTCAGAAGCCTTTGACAAAGTGCCACACATGAGGCTGCTTAACAAGCTATGAGCCCATGGTATTACAGGAAAGATTCTAGCATGGATAAAGCAGTGGCTGATTGGCAGGAGGAAAAGAGTGGGAATAAAGAGAGCCTTTTGTGACTGGCTACTTGTGATTAGTGGTGTTCCACAGGGGTCTGTGTTGGGACTGATTCTTTTTACATTATATGTCAGTGATAATGGAGTTGATGGCTTTATTGCAAAGTTTGTAGATGATATGAAGATAAGTGGAGGAGCAGGAAGCTTTGAGGAAGTAGAGAGGCTGCAGAAGGACTTATACAGATTAGGAGAATGGGCAAAGAAGTGACGATGAAATACAATGTCAGAAAGTGTATGGTCATGCGCTTTGATAGACAATATGAAAGAGTTAACTATTTTCTAAATAGAGAGAAAATACAAACAACTGAGGTGCAAAGGGATTTGGGAGTCCTTGTGCAGGATTCCCTAAAGGCTAATTTGCAGGTTGAGTCTGTGGTGAGGAAGGAAAATTCAATGCTAGGTTCATTTCAATAGGACTACAATATAAAAGCAAGGATGTAATGTTGAAACTTTACAAAGCACCGGTGAGGCCTCACTTGGAGTATTGTGAGCAGGTTTGGGGCCCTTATCTCAGAAAGGATGTGCTGAAACTGGAGAAGGTTTAAAGGAGTTTCATGAAATTGATTTCAGGGTTGAGTGGCTTGTCATATGAAGAGTGTTTGATGGCTCTGGGCCTGTATTCACTAGAATTCAGAAAGATGTGGAGTGGTCTCATTGAAAACTATTGAATGGTGAAAGGCCTTGATAGAGTGGATGGGGAGAGGATGTTTCCTATGGTGGGAGAGTCTAAGACCAGAGGACACAGCCTCATAATAGAGGGGCATTTTGTTAGAATGGAGGTGAGGGGGAATTTCTTTAGCTGGAGAGGAGTGAATCTGTGGCATTCTTTGCACAGGCAGCCATGGAGGTCGTCTTTATTTATATTTAATGCAAAGATTGATAGATTCTTGATTGGTCAGAGCATGAAGGGATACAGGGAGAAGGCAGGAGATTGGGGCTGTAAGGAGAATTGGATCAGCCATGATGAAATGACTGAGCAGACTCGATGGGCCAAATGGCCTAATTCTGCTCCTATATCTTATGGTCTTATAGCCTTAACAAACGGATTATGAAAGGAAGTTTGACTGTGCGGGTGCAGGTGTGGACAAAGCCATAGAAAAAATAGGTAAACATAAAACAAGGCAGTGCTTCTGATTCCTTTAAGCATTTATAACAAATTAGCAAAAGGAATAGTACAAATAGAAAATTAGGTTTGTCCTGATAGATGTAGCTGCAGGTGATCTAGGTTGGGATTAAGTATTCTGGGATAAAACAGGAAGGACAGGAAAATGGAAAGTGAGGTGTGATAGCCCTGGTAATCAGTTTGGAGTGGTAAATGAGGAATGATCATCATAAAGTTGAATTAATGTGTGAGATGATAAGAAATAACTAGGAACTGGTGAGGTGATTTACAGTTTTTTAAGTAGCAAGTTTTAACAATAACCATGGGAACTTTGGAGTACAAATTCAGAGAACATATTTGGGATAGTTTTTTTGAATTAATAATTTGTGGAATGAACTAGAAGACGGTTATTTTTCTAAGTGCTTTCTTGTGCAATAACAAAAAATGGAGGAACTTAATGGGTCAGAGAGCATCTGTAAAGGGAAATAAACAGTGGACATTTTGGGTTGAGATCATTCATATGAGTCCAGATGAAGGGTCTTGACTGAAAACATCAATTGTCCATCAACCCAGAAAGGGTCTTGACCTGAAATATCAACTGACTTTTGCCCTCTATAGACGCTGCTTGACCTGTTGAGTTCCTCCAGTATCTGCATCATCTGCAGTCTCCTATTTCTTCTTGTGTAATAAGTTATGATTCACAAGTAATCTGATGAAAAGAATCTGTAAGGGTAAGTGATCGCAATATGATATATTTTTCATTACAAGAGAAATGGATACTTCAATAAGAAACTGGAGTTTTGAACTAAAGTATCTCAGTTATGTATCTATGAGGAAAATTGGCTGTGGTACATTAAAATATTATTTTTTCCACACACAAAAAGTGACAAGAATTTAAAAAATATTTTGCAATTTTTAATAAACATGTATTCCTTTGAGAAATATAAAATCCATGTGAAATTAATTCCTCTACGGTTAACTACAGAATTCAAAGAACATAGTAGATGAAAGTAAATTATTCAAAATATTGCAAAAATAAACAGTAAAAATAGGATTGGTGGATTTTGGAAGAGCTGCAATGAATGAAAAAATCTTGATAGAGTAAGACAACTTAGTTATGGTGATATGGAAGGAAACCATTTGGCCCGTCAGTAATCCCTTCAGTAATCACCATCTTTCTTACTTTCTCTCTCATGCCTTCAACTCCTTTTTGATTCTCTCTGCCATTTATCTACAGGTAAAACTACAGAATGGTTCAATGGTTTAATTTAATATCAGAGAATGTATACAGTACACAATCTGAAATTCTTACTCTTCGCAGACATCCACAAAACAGGAAGAAAAAACCCTAAAGAATGAATGACAGAAAAACATTAGAACCCCAAAGCCCCCCCACCTCCCACATGCAAGCAACAGCAAAAACATCAACCCTCTCCCTCTCCCTCTGCCCCACTTATTACAGCAAAAGCATCCAGCCTACCCCCTTGCCTTTCCCTCACTTGCTCCAGAAAGAGCATCAACCTGCACCACCCACCATGCTAGCATTAACAACACCTCCAGAGTCCATCAAAAACTACTGTCTAATTCAACACTCTGGCATCTCAACAGGCTTCCTCTCACTAATGAGGGAAAGAGAGAGAGATATCACTCCAGCCATAGTGAGAGGGGAGAACAACAGCTCACAGAGGGGAAGGGGAGAGAGAGAGAGACAGCAGAAAGAGAGAGAGAGAGAGAGAGAGAGAGAGAAGGCCTCTGATCACTGTACCTGCTGTCTCCATGTTTTGATTTCCCATGACGCTTCAGTCAGTGACATCAGCAAGGATTTGCCCACAGGACCGCACTCTGAAGCCACACGTCTTCCAAGTCGTTCCTGGAGATCCTGAAACGCCAGGCCTTTCAGCAAATTCCAAAGAGAGAGTGCAGCTCTAGTTCATGGACTCTGACAGGACCCCAACCACCTTGAAAAGAGAAAAAGACGCATGAGTATAGGAGATATACATTGTTTCATGGATGAACTGGAAGAAGTCAACCAGGTCTGCAAAGCCCTCAGGCGTCATCTTTAGTTTGAGGCAAGTCTTTGTGGTGTGGGAACTGGAGCAAAGCCGTCAGTGACATGAGGGTCAAACCCAGGTTAATGGAGTAGCGAGGTAGTAGTACCAACTGAGAGCTACTGTACGTTACAGAATAGAAACTAAAAAGGAGATAGAATAGAATGTTTCAAATCAAAAGGAATATTTTATGAATCGAAAGGAATGTTGGAAGGGAATAGATTGAACATCTGTGATTTTCTCCTTTGTTGGAATCAATTTGGTACTTCATTGTCAAATTTTCCCTTTCCTATTTTTGACTGGAATTTGCTATTTTGTTATTTGTGCTCATGTGATACATTGGATGCCGTCTGATTATAAATACTGGTGCAACGTTAACATTGGTATATTCATCATTGGTTAGCTTTCTTTGCAATGTCATCAATATTAATTTCCAGCATCTGTAGCTTCTGAATTCTTTGTCTCTGATAAAATAACTTAGTGTTAGTCTTAATATCATTTGCTTATCTCTTTATCTCATCCCTTACTATCTGATTTTCCTCAAAGCTTGCAAAACTTTTGTGCAACAGACCAAAGAAAATAGGTTGAAATGTGATTGCTGAACCCAGTTGGACTCTAATTATGTGACATGATCTATGAACCCTGTAACTTGTCTCTCATGCACACTCAGTCTCAGAGATGTCCAGGTTTGTACAGTAATGTCTAATGACATCACTTGTAGATGAAAATGAATCAGGCACTTGCAGTGTGCAAATAGCTCAAATCTCGAATACTTTCCCTTTCTCCCTCCCCAACTTTCCTGCACTGGCCTGGCCTGGCCTGGCCTTCCTAACAGTTGGCCAGCCCACTTTCCTGAAATCTAAACTCCTGACGCTCTTGTATTACAAGAAGGTGGTTGTAATCTTTATGTATATTTAAGGCAGAAGTTGATAGATTCTTGATTGGTCAGGGCATGAAACGATATGGGGAAGGCAGGAGGTTGTGGCTGAGACAAAAAATGGATCAGCCATGATGAAATGGTGGATCAGAATTGATGGGACAAATGATCCAATTCTGCTCCTATATCTTATGGCCTTGTGGTCTAATCTAACACCGGCCAGTTTTTCAATGCCAGCCACGTAAATGGAGCTGGTGGAAAAGTGGCTGGCATCAATTTTCCTTTGGTCTTAGGCCTCATGGACAATAAAATACTGCTTCACAAAGTCCACATGTGCAGGCCACACGTTGGCCCTGCGTATTGCTGATATTGTGTACCTATTGAAGCAAATGTAAACTCCTGAGCCTTATATTTCTCTAGGGACCAAGCTACTGTATAAGTTCTCTCCAGAGCGTATTTGAGATCCTAGTTCTGCATTGTTTCTTGCTTCCTTAATGCCAGTCCTCCAGCAACTGGAGTTTTTCCCCTCAGAGACAGAACTAGTTCTATGTCACAACAAATAATATTATGAACACTCCCCACCGATCTGACGTTGCACCCATTCACAGTTTACCACAGATGGTCTGGTCCGCCCTCTAAACTGCAGCATAGTGTAACTGGCCAAGTCAAGCTCATTCCCTGCTGCTTCAGATGTCAGTACTGGATCCACATTGCACATTCTTCTCCACTGTGGAGCAAGTCAAGGAAAATACATCAAGCAAGGCTGAAACGGTGTCAGAGGCCCATTGGTCAGGAGAATAAAGGGATGGGGGTATTTGCCTGGAGGAGCCTGCATCTTGTAATGGGTTGGATGGCCAGGAAACCAATTCCCTGGGTGCCTGGGGAATCAGCTCATCATTGGGTCAGTGCCAGTGGGAAACCTAATGTGGAAAAACAGGGAAGAAGGCTTGGTAACAAGAGAGAAGGTCTAATGAATAGCAAGTAAGAATGAAATATAACTTGGTTGACTTCTTGACGAATTCAAAGCTTCGAAGTCGTCAAGTGCATTTATTATCAAAGTACGTATGCAATATACAACCCTGAGATTCGTCTCCCCACAGACAGTCACGAAACAAAGAAACACTGTGGCACCTGTTCAAAGAAAACATCAAACACTCAAAAGACTAGATCATGCAAATAAGCGAGCAATAAAACACAGAATATTAAATATCAAACCACAGAGTTCTTGAAACAGTTTTGGTGGAGAACTACCAAAAGCTATTCGACCTGGGAATTGCTAACAATGGTAGTACCTCAATGAAATTTAACTTCGTGTACTGTGGTCCAAAAGGTGGGGAATTTTGCTGCATGACTTTTTAGAGTGATGCAAAGTATCCCAAAAGTGGTTGTGTTTGTCTTTTCTGAATTTTAACATTGAGAAGGAATAAACAGTGTCACACAATATAATTTTTAGCTTAATTTTGTTGAAATCAGTCAACCAAATCTCGGTTCTGAACAGGCAGTTTGTTTTTTCTCACTTACAAACATTAAGTTGACCTTAATTATTTTAGTTGCTGTTAGTGTTCTTGCATCATTAGCAAATCTCAGCTGATCTGCACCTTGATTCAGGGACACACCGTTGAATCCTGAACACGCTGCAGAAATTATTCAATGTGGCCTATCCTGATTATCCCATTCTATAACAAAGTTAAAATCCACCATTTAAACATCCATTTTTAATGTTAACTCTTCGGAAATATGTATAGTCCAGTCAAAAAAAGCATGAAAGCTCAAGGTCATCTTCTATCCTACAGATTTCAGATTCTGGAATGGATCTCCTGTAGGATAAAGTGGACTCCTGATCTCTCAGTCTACTGGGTTGCACTCTTGGACCTTATTTTCTACCTACACTGTAATTTTTCTGTCATGTTTACACTCTAATCCACATTATTATTGTTTTATTCTGTTCTACCTCAATACACTGTGCAATGGACAGTATACAAGAAAAGCTTTCCACTATATCTTGGTGTATGTGGCAATAATAAATCAATTCCAATCCCAGAAGTTAAATGTCTGACTGAAATCTGCATTTGGATCACTAGGGGCCAGTCTTGTTTTACTGGAGCAATATCTAGCAATGGTGGCAAGAGAACTGGGGATGAAATCAGGCAGACGTGGAGATGTAGAGGATCCTGGAGGCAGAGGGTGAGAACGAGGAATGCTTTAGTGAGACTGCTGAATGGATAATTTGCCCCACACACGTGCCTTAATGTAGAAATTGAAACAAATGTGAACTTCAACTATTACATTTTATAACAGGATCGGACGCCAGGGTTTTTAAAAAATTGCAAATGTAAACCACATGGTGATGCGAAATGTAACAGACATTAAGGAATTCAAATTTGCACAAACAGATTGTTTTAATATTGTTTCTGGGGGCTGGGCTTTGATGGGCAGTCAGCTTTAATTGTGCATCCTTAACTTTTCTTCCGAAGGTGGCAGCTTCACAACTTGTTGAATGCTACAGTCCTTTTGGTGAAGGTGATCCCCACCTTGTTTTCCAGAATGGTCAGAATGAAGAGGGTTGAAACACAGAAGACCACACAGACTACTTGGACTAAATGGCCAGGAATGAACCAGTCTCACCCATATCAGGAAGCCCTGCCATAGACCCACGATCCTGAATCACTGAAGTGGGCCATCGCTGCCTTACAACTTATCAGCTGATTCTGGCTGCTGAATCACTTTGATTCCAGAGCTTTGACTCGAATATTTTCAGTGATGTCCCAAACAATTTGTGTCATAGATGCTCCTTTGGAATTCCCTTTTTTTTGATCTCAATTTGTCTCTAAACTTGAGGGAAGAAATGTCATAACTTTCTTTCACCATTTATCATGTTAAAAATTCCTATGGTTTTGAATACAGCAAGCCTTACATTGTTATAGTAATTATGATTAAAGTGTAAAATATATTTTAGTTTGATTTAGATATGTCAAGACAAGGAAAAAACAGTATTGCCCATATGAAAATGAAGGCCAGGTAGCAACTTGAAACAAAGCTGACGAAGCTTTTTAGTTGAACAAGTGGAGGAGACAAAGCCACAATGGAAAATGCCCTGTGTGAGTAGGACAAAACCAGACTGTGTCACAAGTCTACAGAGGACCCATGACACCATAAGGAATAAGAGCAGAATCAGGAGGAGAAGATGGCAGCGCGACGCAGTGCGCGCGGCCGTTCTGAATGAATATCGTATCTGTGAAATAGGATGCCATGCACAGTCCTGATTTGATGGAGACAGACGTGAAGAAGCACGGAGGAACATCTGGAGTAACATCTGAAATGTCCGCTTCGCTGCCACTGCTACTGCGCGATTGAGAATCACTGGAGGGGAAGGCCCCAAATCCTCGACTTTGCCTATTGCCTACTGCCTGTTGCTAGGGCCGGGGTCGAAACGCTCGGCAGAGATGGTGCTTGGTGCTCGGTGTCGGAGAGCTAGTCGGAGGCTCGGAGTTTTTGGATGGACTCGGAGTCGGACTGTGGTCGGATGCTTCCGAGATGCTGCATCGGCAAGTTTGCGGTGCTGGAGGTTTACCGTCTGCGTGAGATGATGGGACTTTCGAGAGACTTTGAGACTTTACTATGCTCATGGTCTGTTCTTATCAAATTATGGTATTGCATTGCACTGTTGTAACTATATGTTATAATTATATGGTTTTTGTCAGTTTTTCAGTCCTGGTTTGTCATGTGTTTCTGTGATATCATTCTGGAAAAACATTGTATCATTTCTTAATGCATGCATTACTAAATGACAATAAAAGAGGACTGCCTGTCCTCATAATCTAATCTAACCTACCAAGTCCTCTCCACCACTCCATCATGGCTGATTTATTATCTTTCTCAACCCCATCCTTCTGTCTTCTCTCCTTAACGTTTGAGGCCCTTAATAATCAACCTCCATTTTAAATATAACCAATGACATGGCCTACACAACTGTCTGTGGCAATGAATTCCACAGATTCGCTACACTCTGGCCAAAGAAATTCCTCCTCATCTCTGTTCTAAAGGGGCGTCTCTCTAATCTGAGGCTACGCTTCTTGGCCGTTGGATTTCACTGTTGATCTCATCTGCCCAGCCCACTCGCCCTGGCTTCATATGCCAGGATAGGCATCTATTTTACTGGGGTACAGGCCTGATAGCTACCCGCAACAGGCTTAGTTTGCCTGTTGAAGCAATGTAATGGGTTATGGCTGTTGTCGCATGCAAACAGCTACTTGGAGCTATAGGTGAGAGCTGAGTGTCTGGTAGAGAGCAAAGGTGGATGAGCTGCCCCAGAATGGACATGACAATCCCCTTGACCAGAGGTGCCACCCCATACACGGTAGTGTCCATTGGATGATTAACTTCATCGATAACTATTAGGAACTAATATACTATTTTGTCATACTGTAGAAGCATTGGTAGCATTACAATTTGTTCTGTATTTCATTTAAATGCATCATTTGTTACTCAATTAAATGGTAGCGTCTCTTTTATGCTTTTTAAGACTATTTCCATGAAATTTGGCTAATTGGGACAGCCACTTAATTGAGCCAAAATGTGCTGGTCCCAATGTGCCCCATTCAAGCAGAATCCATTGTATCATATGCCGAATATTCTGACTTGGTGTCAGACTGGATAATGCACCTGAGTCTCTGTTTGAGTCCACAACCTGCTACCTTTTAACACTATATGCTGACACAAAACTGTATGGGAGGATATATAATTTTATCTTAAGGCTAACAAAAGAGTTGCACCTTCTGCTAAAAATAAGCTTTAGCCAATTAGTATGCATAGGATCATGTGGGATGTGATTGCCAGAATCAGTCTGACCTTAGACCTCAAGGCCTTGCCCTTTACCATAACACCACTAGAACGCCAGTCAGTCTGACAGCAGCAAGCTGGTGGTCACTGAGTGAAGTATGACGTCTCATTGGGCACCCAGCTGAGAGTGACATGTATATTGTTATTTTTTTCAACTGGGCAGGAATGATTAATGGTATCGTTTGGGCTTTATGTCACTCCTGTATGTCTTTCAATAACCTTGGCTTCTCACTCACAAGTCTAGGAAAGTGAAATCAAACGTACATAAACCTGTCATAGTTTTGTCAGGGGATCAAGGTCTCACTAGCAGGGAAGGGTACTGCCTAGATAACAAAACAGTGTGGGGAAGGAGATAAAGTTAGGGTCAGGGTAGATGATTAAATCTTTCCAAATTACACCAGTGCCCAAGAAGAGCATGGTGACCTGCTTTAATGACTATTGCCCAGTTGCACTTACATCCACAATGATGAAATGATTTGGGAAACACACATCAAAGTTGCTGGTGAACGCAGCAGGCCAGGCAGCATCTGTACGAAGAGGTGCAGTCGACGTTTCAGGCCGAGACCCTTCGTCAGGACTAACTGAAGAAAGAGTGAGTAAGGGATTTGAAAGTTGGAGGGGGAGGGGGAGATCCAAAATGATAGGAGAAGACAGGAGGGGGAGGGATGGAGCCAAGAGCTGGACAGGTGATAGGCAAAAGGGATATGAGAGGATCATGGGACAGGAGGTCCGGGAAGAAAGACAAGGGGGGGAGACCCAGAGGATGGAATTAAAACATGTGGCCACTGGGAGATCCTGCTTTCTCTGCTTTCTTCCAGGTGAGGCAACACTTCACCTGTGAGTCGGCTGGGGTGATATACTGCGTCCGGTGCTCCCGATGTGGCCTTTTATATATTGGCCAGACCCGACGCAGACTGGGAGACCGCTTTGCTGAACACCTACGCTTTGTCTGCCAGAGAAAGCAACATCTCCCAGTGGCCATACATTTTAATTCCACATCCCATTCCCAATCTGACATGTCTATCCACGGCCTCCTCTACTGTAAAGATGAAGCCACACTCAGGTTGGAGGAACAACACCTTATATTCCCTCTGGGTAGCCTCCAACCTGATGGCATGAACATTGACTTCTCTAACTTCCGCTCAATGCCCCACCTCCCCCTCGTACCCCATCTGTTACTTATTTTTATACACATATTCTTTCTCTCACTCTCCTTTTTCTCCCTCTGTCCCTCTGAATATACCCTTAGCCCATCCTCTGGGTCCCCCCCCCCCTTGCCTTTCTTCCTGGACCTCCTGTCCCATGATCCTCTCGTATCCCTTTTGCCTATCACCTGTCCAGCTCTTGGTTCCATCCCTCCCCCTCCTGTCTTCTCCTATCATTTTGGATCTCCCCCTCCCCCTCCAACTTTCAAATCCCTTACTCACTCTTCCTTCAGTTAGTCCTGATGAAGGGTCTCAGCCTGAAACATCGACTGCACCTCTTCCTAGAGATGCTGCCTGGCCTGCTGTGTTCACCAGCAACTTTGATGTGTGTTGCTTGAATTTCCAGCATCTGCAGAATTCCTGTTGCTTAAATAATTTGGGAGCCTGGTAATGAAACATATCAGCTCCTACCTGAGAGGTAACTTGGATCTGCTCCAATTTGCCTGCTGGAGCAACAGATCCACAGCAGATGCCATCTCATAAGCTCTTCACTCAATCCTGGACAGCATGGATGCATACGGCAGGATGCTCTTAATCAACTACAGCTCAGCATTGAATGCCATCACTCAAAACTAATCAATAAGTTCCGAGACCTTGGCCGGAATACCTCCTTGTGCAATTGGATCCTAGATTTCTTCACTGCAGACCCCAGTCAATTCAGATTGGCAACAACATCTGCATGATCTCCATTAGCAGAGGTGCACCGCAAGACTGTGTGCTTAGTCCCCTGCTCTATTTGTTTCACACCCATGATCGTGTGGCAAAGCACAGCTCCAGTACTGTCATAGGAAAGCAACATCCTTCATCAGAGATTTTCCCCACCCAGACCATACTCTTTTCTTACTGCTATCATTAGGTAGGAGGCACAAGTGCCTCAGGGCTCACACCACCAGGTTCAAGAACAGTGACTACCCCTCAACAATCCGGCTCTTGAATAAAAGGGGAAAACTAAACTCACTTGCCCATCATTGACATGTTCCCACAACCAATGATCTCACTTTTTGGACTCTTTATCTCATTATCTCATGTTCTCATTATTTATTGTTATCTATTTATATTTGCATTTGCTCAATTTGTTTACTTCTGCACTCGAGTTGACCTTTTGTTGATCCTGTTATAGTTACTATTCTATAGCTTTGCTGAGTATGTCCACAAGAAAATTAATCTCAAGGTTGTATATGGTGATATATCGGTACTTTGATAATACAATTTATTTTGAACTTTGAACTTTGAGCTTCCTATTAGAGGAGTAGAGAGATACAGCATTCAGGCCCTCTGAGTCCAGACAGGTCATCAACACCCGTTTGCAACAGCCCTACCCTAACCAACTGTATTCTGACCCCATTCTTATCAACTGTCCCTAATTCTGTACGCTTGAGCAGTTTTTAGTGATCAGTTAACTTACAAACCCATCTCTTTGGGATGTGGGAAGAAACCGGAGCAACCAAGGGAAATCCACGTACAGGGAGAACGTGCAAGCTCCACACAGGCAGGTTAGGATTGAATCTGGGAGCCTGGTGCAGTGAGGCAGCATCCCTACCTGCTGCACCACCAGTCTAACCATAGAAACCATAGGAACTACAGCACAGAAACAGGCCCTCTGGCCCTTCTTGGCTGTGCCGAACCATTTTCTGCCTAGTCCCACTGACCTGCACACGGACCATATCCCTCCATACACCTCCCATCCATGTATCTGTCCAATTTATTCTTAAATGTTAAAAAAGAACCCGCATTTATCACTTCGTCTGGCAGCTCATTCCATACTCCCACCACTCTCTGTGTGAAGAAGCCCCCCCTAATGTTCCCTTTAAACTTTTCTCCCCTCACCCTTAACCCATGTCCTCTGGTTTTTTTCTCCCCTTGCCTCAGTGGAAAAAGCCTGCTTGCATTCACTCTATCTATACCCATCATAATTTTATATACCTCTATCAAATCTCCCCTCATTCTTCTACGCTCCAGGGAATAAAGTCCTAACCTATTCAACCTTTCTCTGTAACTGAGTTTCTCAAGTCCCGGCAACATCCTTGTAAACCTTCTCTGCACTCTTTCAACCTTATTTATATCCTTCCTGTAATTTGGTGACCAAAACTGAACACAATACTCCAGATTCGGCCTCACCAATGCCTTATACAACCTCATCATAACATTCCAGCTCTTATACTCAATACTTCGATTAATAAAGGCCAAAGTACCAAAAGCTCTCTTTACGACCTATCTACCTGTGACGACACTTTTAGGGAATTTTGTATCTGTATTCCCAGATCCCTCTGTTCCACTGCACTCCTCAGTGCCTTCCCATTAACCCTATATGTTCTACGTTGGTTTGTCCTTCCAATGTGCAATACCTCACACTTGTCAGTATTAAACTCCATCTGCCATTTTTCAGCCCATTTTTCCAGCTGGTCCAAGTCCCTCTGCAGGCTCTGAAAACCTTCCTCACTGTCTACTACACCTCCAATCTTTGTATCATCAGCAAACTTGCTGATCCAATTTACCACATTATCATCCAGATCATTGATATAGATGACAAGTAACTATGGACCCAGCACTGATCCCTGTGGCACACCACTAGTCACAGGCCTCCACTCAGAGAAGCAATTCTCTACCACCACTCTCTGGCTTCTTCCAACGAGCCAATGTCTAATCTGATTTACCACCTCTCCATGTATACCTAGCGACTGAATTTTCCTAACTAACCTCCCATGCAGGACCTTGTCAAAGGCCTTACTGAAGTCCATGTATACAATATCCACTGCTTTCCCTTCATCCACTTTCCTGGTAACCTCCTCGAAAAACTCCAACAGATTGGTCAAACATGACCTACCACGCACAAAGCCGTGTTGACTCTCCCTAATAAGCCCCTGTCTATCCAAATGCTTGTAGATTCTGTCTCTTAGTACTCCCTCCAATAACTTACCTATTACTGACGTTAAACTCACCGGCCTATAATTTCCCGGATTACTTTTCGATCCTTTTTTAAACAACGGAACAACATGAGCCACTCTCCAATCCTCCGGCACTTCACCCGTAGACAGCGACATTTTAAATATTTCTGCCAGGGCCCCCGTAATTTCAACACTAGTCTCCTTCAAGGTCCGAGGGAACACTCTGTCAGGTCCCGGGGATTTATCCACTTTAATTTTCCTCAAGACAGCAAGCACCTCCTCCTTTTCAATCTGTACAGTTTCCATGGTCTCACTACTTGATTCCCTCAATTCCATAGATTTCATGCCAGCTTCCTTAGTAAATACAGACGCAAAAAACCTATTTAAGATCTCCCCCATTTCCTTTGGTTCCGTACAAAGCCGACCACTCTGATCTTCAAGAGGACCAATTTTATCCCTTACAACCCTTTTGCTCTTAATATACTTGTAAAAGCTCTTTGGATTATCCTTCACTTTGACTGCCAAGGCAACCTCATGTCTTCTTTTAGCCCTCCTGATTTCTTTCTTAAGTATTTTCTTGCACTTCTTATACTCCTCAAGCACCTGATTTGCCCCCTGTTTCCTATACATTTCATACAACTCCCTCTTCTTCTTTATCAGAGTTGCAATATCCCTTGAGAACCAAGGTTCCTTATTCCTATTCAATTTGCCTTTAATCCTGACAGGAACATACAAACTCTGCACTCTCAAAATTTCCCCTTTGAAGGCTTCCCACCTACCAATCACATCTTTGCCAGGGAACAACCTGTCCCAATCCACGCTTTTTAGATCCTTTCTCATTTCTTCAAATTTGGCCTTTTTCCAGTTCAGAACCTCAACCCTAGGACCAGATCTATCCTTGTCCATGATCAAATTGAAACTAATGGTGTTATGATCACTGGAACCAAAGTGCTCCCCTACACAGACTTCTGTCACTTGCCCTAATTCGTTTCCTAACAGGAGATCCAATATTGCATCCCCTCTAGTTTGTCCCTCTATATATTGATTTAGAAAACTTTCCTGAACACATTTTACAAACTCTAAACCATCTAGACCCCTAACAGTATGGGAGTCCCAATCAATGTATGGAAAATTAAAATCCCCTACCACCACAACTTTATGTTTCCTGCAGTTGCCTGCTATCTCTCTGCAGATTTGCTCTTCCAAGTCTCGTTGACTATTGGGTGGTCTGTAATACAATCCCACTAATGTGGTCATACCTTTCCTGTTTCTCAGCTCCACCCATAAGGACTCAGTAGACAAGCCCTCTAATCTGTCCTGCCTGAGCAATACTGTAATATTTTCCCTAACAAGCAATGCTACTCCCCCACCTTTCATTCCTCTGCCTCGATCACATCTGAAATATCGGAACCCTGGAATATTAAGCTGCCAGTCCTGCCCCTCCTGTAGCCAAGTTTCACTAATTGCTACAACATCATAATTCCACGTGTTAATCCACGCCCTCAACTCATCCGCCTTCCCCGCAATACTCCTAGTATTGAAATATATACACCTCAGAAGATTTTTACCACCACTCACAACCTTTCTATCAGCGGATTTGCTTAAACTTTCAACATCATTTATTTTCACCCCAGCTACATTGTCAGCTCTGGCACTCTGGTTCCCATTCCCCTGCAAATCTAGTTTAAAGCCTCCCCAATAGCACCAACAAACCTCCCTGAAAGGGTATTGGTCCCCCTGTGGTTCAAGTGTAACCCGTCTCTCTTGTACAGGTCCTACCTGCCCCAGAAGAGGTCCCAATGATCCTGAAATCTGAAACCCTGCCCCCTACACCAGTTCCTCAGCCACTTGTTCCTCCTCCAGAGCATTCTATTCCTACCCTCACTGGCACCTAGCACAGGTAGCAATCCTGAGATTACCACCCTTGAGGTCCTGCTTTTCAACTTCCTATCAAGCTCTCTATACTCACTGTCCAGGACCTCTTCACTCTTCCTTGCTATGTCATTGGTACCGATGTGCACCACGACATCTGGCTGGTCACCCTCCCACTTCAGAATGTCATGCAATTGATCAGAGACATCCTTGACCCTGGCACCTGGGAGGCAACAAACCATCCTGGATTCTCTGTCACGACCACAGAACCTTCTATCTGCACCTCTAACTATCGAGTCCCCTATCACTACCGGTCTCCTCTTTGTCCCCCCTCCCTTCTGCACTGCAGAGCCAGACTCAGTGCCAGAGATCCGGCTACTGCAGCTAGTCCCAGGTAAGTCATCCCCCCCAACAGTATCCAATGCGGTATACTTGTTGTTGAGGGGAATGGCCACAGGGGAACCCTGCTCTGCCTGCCCTTTTCCCTTCCCTCGCCTGACAGTGACCCAATTTCCTGTCCTCTGCTCCTTTGGCGTAACTACCTCCCTGTAGCTACGATCTATAATCTCCTCATTCTCCCAAATGATCCGCAGGTCATCCAGCTCCTGCTCCAGTTCCCTAACGCGGTTTGTCAGGAGCTGCAGCTGGATGCACTTCTTGCAGGTGTCGTTGTCAGGGACACTGGAGGGCTCCCTGACTTCCCACATCCTGCAAAAGGAGCATTCCAACATCCTGCCTGGCATTCTCACAGCACTAAACAATCTGAACAAAAAACTTACCGGAACCTACCCTGGCCTCTGCCCGTTCTCGCCGAAGCCTGTTTGAGCCAAAACCGTCCCGCTCTGACTCAGTCCACTCCAACGATGGCCGCTGTATATGGTGGTCTGCTTTTTAAACCTTGGCGCGCTAAGTCACGCGCCTGCGCAGTGCAGACCTTTCTCCCCGAGCAGTGTTTAAAAAAAACCCGACTTTTTCTACCCGATTTCTTCACTCCTTCTCAGCTGCTTGCTTCGACTGAAACAAGAACCGTTGAAAATTTCTCTTTTTAAACCTTGGCGTCTTCCCACAAAAATGGACAGTACTTCCTCACATTTTTCTTTCAATGCTAATTCCATGTATTTTCCCTGAAGATCTGGAGAGATTGATAAGCTGAGGTGTCTGTTAAGAGGTGAAACAGGGTAGGGTTGGTTTGGCTGGACTTCATCTACTGAAACATGTAGATTTTGGAGCTATCTGACAGCTTGAAGAAAGTGACAACCGGTCTTGAAATAATAGATGGAGAGCCAACAGGAGGCTGAGGCTGGGTGAGCAGAGTGGAATCCAGAGATCCATAAACCTGTGCAACACCAAAACAGGCCCTTCAGCCCACCATGTCGATGCTGCCCTTGTACCCACCTACGTTAATCTTATTTACCCACGTCAGCTGACCACTAGAGGTGGGATCAAAGTTTGTGTGTGGGAGGATGTGGAAGAAAGAGGCTGGGGCTGCAGACCTGAAGAGAGGCTGTGGGTTTACAAAGATCAAGATGATAATGCACTGCCAAAATGATGGTGGACTCCATTTATTTCCTGGAGTCAGGAAGAAGATGGTGCCAGTGAACAACACAACCAAAGGTGGTGTCCTCAACACGGGTCACAAGGCAATTCCTTTCACTTCTTTTACAGCTTCTTTTTATTCCAGATATGGTTCTACTACTATTAAAGACTGTAATCTACATTTTGGTGGTGTGATTCCGGGCCGATTGGGTGATTTGGCATTTTGCTGTCTCCAAGAATTTTCCACGGGGCTGCGACTAAAGCATGCAGCAAGGAGGCTAGGAAACCACGAGATGGGTTGTGGGGCCATGATTGACTTCATCTCTCGCCAATCTCGCTGACTAAAGTGGTGAAGATTGAAATCATTGAAGCGGATGTGGAGGGTGAATGAACGTTCAGCGCTGCCTACCAGCCTCTCGCTGGCTGCTGCCGGAGAAATGGCTGTCTCTCACTCGCTGCTCCCGAGAGAAGGTCCTTGCACTCGAGTGATCTCTCTCTCCCTCGATGATGTCGGCAGATGGGATGGAGCAAGGCCTAATCAACGTAGATTGTAGATTTGGACTCTAATTTGGTTTTTATGATGTATTCCTCATTCTACTTCTGGTTGCTCATTTTTTGTTGCTAAAATTGGCTGGCCAGCAGATAAACACTGAGATGAACCGTACTGAAATATGCCTTTTGAGTCCTATATTCTGCATTTTCCCTTTTTTTGTTGCTGTTTGTATGATTTTTTTGCGTGTGGGGGGAGGTGTTTGATGTTTTTCTTTGAATGGGTTGGTTCCATGGTTCTTTTTTGCTTCATGACTGTCTGAGGGCAAAGCAGTTTCGGGGTGGTACACTGCATGCGTACTTCGATAATAAATGTGCTTTGAACTTTGAACTATTGGTTTGATCCATTGGTACATCGGTAAAAAAAAAGAGAGTAAGTACAGGAGCCTGAAGACCAACACTTCTTCCCCTCCACCATCAGATTTCTGATCAGTCCATGAACTCATGAGCTACTCATTAATTGTCTTTTGCACTCTTAATTTTTGTAGTATAAGAATTTTTTAATGTCTTGCACTGTACTACCACTGCAAAACAGCAAATTTCATGACACAAGAGATAGTGCAGATGCAGGAAATCCAGAGCAACGCACACAAAAGGGTGGTGGAATTCAGAGGAGTCCCTGGGCCGACATGTCCGAATGAGAATGAGAATGGGAATTGAGCTGTTTGGTCACCGGGAAGTTCCGCTTGTGGAGGATAGAGCAAAGGTGCTCAACAAAGCGGTCCCCCAATTTACAAGTGGTCTCACCAAAGCAGAGGAGGCTGCATCGAGAGCACCAGACACAATAGATGATCCCAGCAGATTCGCAGGTGAAGTATTGCCTCACCTGGAGAGTCTATCTGGGGCCTTTAATAAAGGTGAGGGAGGTTCTGTATGGGCAGATGTAGCACCTTGGCCAGTTGCAGGGATAAGTGCTGGGAAGGAGATTAGTGGGAAGCAATGAATAGACAAGGGAATTGTGGAGGGAGCGATCCTTGCGGTAGGCGAGGAGCAGGAGGTAAAGATATGTTTAGTGGTAAGATCCCTTTAAAGATGGCAGAAGTTGCGGAGACTGATGTGTTCAATGCGAAGGCTCATGGGGTGGCAGGTAAGGACAAGAGAAATGCTATCACTGTTAAGGCAGCGGGAAGATAGGGTGAGCGCGGATGTTTAGGGAATGGAGGAGATGTGGGAGAGAGCAGCATCGGTGTGGAGGAATAGATACCTCATTCTTTGAAGAAGGATGACATCTTTGATGTCCTGGAAGGAAAGCCGAATCCTGGGAACAGATGTGGCAGAGATGAAGGGACTAAGAAACGGCATAGCATTTTTGCAGGAGACAGGGTGGGAAGAGGTATAGACAAGAAGGTGAGAGGTAAAGTCAGGTGGGTGGGGGAGGGTGGGTGAAGTGAGAAGCTGGGATAACCATGATAATACCAAAGGGCTATGACATAAATATAACTCATCTAGTTGTTCAAATGCCTGAGATAAGGTATATCATGTGACATTGAGGAATAAAGTGAGAGGTTGTGCAGTCCAGGAAAAGGTAATTGGGTTAAGATAGAAAGCAAGGAATAGCAGTCAAAGATAAACAAAGATAAGCCATACAGAAGCTGTTACCATCCATACAGAAGCTTTTATTAATAATTTAAACTCTGGCATCAAAAATAAATTTGCAGATAATCCCAAACTGGAAAAGTTTGCAACATGTGACAGGATGATGTTAGTAACCCATAGACTGGGAAATAATTGGTATAAAGCATTCAACGCATATAATTATGACACTGAAGGTTTTGGTAAGAAGAGAAAAGAGGTGGTTTGTGACCTGAGTGGTGGGTGTTGAGTTGTTATTGGGGAATGACGGGATGTCACAGTACAAATAAATCAACTGCTAAGATTCATTTTCAAAGACTCTTCATCTCACATTCTCAATATTTATCGATTATTATTATTATCATTATTTAGTTTGTATTTGCACAGTTTGCTGTTTTTTGCACATTAGTTGCTGTTCTGCTCGGTTTGGTCTTTCATGAATTCTATTGTGTTTCTTGTATTTACTGTGATTGCCTGCAAGAAAATGACTCTAACGTTTGTATATCGTGATATGCAGTATATGTACTTTGATACCAAATTTACTTTGAACTTTGAAAAGTGTAACAAGTTTTGGTTAGTCCACACTTGCAGAACAATGTACAGTGCTGGTCAGCTTGTTACTATAAGGATATAGAGGCAATGGAAAGGCTACAGATTTCAATGCATGAGCCCAGAAATACAAGCATGCAAATATTAGGACATGGGAGATAGACCAAATCTGTTTTCTCTTGGGACAAAGAAAGTTAAAGGGTGATCAAGTAGAGTCATGCATGGTTTAGATGGAGTGGATATAGAGCTTCAACTTATAAGGAAGAGCATAACTGTAGACTGGTAATTAGAGACAGTAGGCAAGAATTATAAGACCTGAGTTAGACCCCACCTGAAGTACTGTGCTCAGTTCTGGTCATCTCACTACAGGAAGCATGTGGATACTATAGAGAGAGTGCAGAAGAGATTTACGAGGATGTTGCCTGGATTGGAAAGCACATTTTATGCAAACAGGTTGAGTGAACTTGGCTTTTTCTCCTTGGAATGACGGAGGATGAGAGGTGACCTGACAGAGGTATATAAGATGATAAGAGGCATTGATTGTATGGATAGTCAGAGGCTTTTCCCCAGGGCTGAAATGGCAAGCATGAGGGGAAATAGTTTTAAGGTGCTTGGAAGTAGGTACAAGGGACATGTCAGAGGTAGGTTTTTCACATGGAGAGTGGTGGGTGCATGGAATGCTCTGCTAGTGACAGTGGTAGAGGCTGATACAATAGAGTCTTTTAAGAGACTCTTAGATAGGTACATGGAGCATAGAAAAATAGAGGGCTATGGGGTAGGGAAATTCTAGGCAGCTTCTAGAGTAGGTTACATGGTCGGCACAACATTGTGGGCTGAAGGGCCTGTAATGTGCTGTAGATTTCTATGTTCTTTGTTGTTCAGTGGAGAAAGCTTGCATGCATTTATCCTATCTACACACCCCTCATAAGTTTGTATGCCTCTACTACATCTCCCCTCATTCTCCTGCACTCCAGGGAATAAAATCCTAACCTGTTCAACTTTTCCCTATCACTCAGTATCTGTTCTCCTACAAGAGCAGAGGCTGTACTTGATCTGGTATTGGGAAATGAACCTGGTCAGGTGTCAGGTCTCTCAGTGGGAGAACGTTTTTGCGCTAGTCATTACAATGTGCAGTAGGCAGAAATGAGTGATGATGGCGCTAAATGACGACTCCTTCGCTTGCATCTTCAGAAACAGCTTTATTTCTATCTTTGACATCTCTTTTTTTTCCTTTTCAAGGTTCTTTTGAAGACTCTGACCTGGAGTTACAGTCTGAGTTTTGTTCTTTGCGGGAATGGGACCCGCTCTCGGGGGCCTCACAACCGGCCACTTTTCAATGTGCCAAGGACGCGGTCTGGAAGGCTGGCGCGCCTTCAGGGTGCCGGATTTTACCGGCTCTGGAGGGGGGCTGATTCAAGGCTGATGTTGCTGCCGCCAATTGATGTGTCACGGGAGAACAAAGATCGGAAGCAGCGGGCTTGCTGGTGGCTTTGTGCCCAGCGACACAGAGCTCGCAAAAAGTAATGCAACAGACTTTTGACACCATAAATCACCGAGTTGTTTCGTTATGTCTCCCATCTCTTCTTCGGCAGTTGAACGGGGCACGACTGCACAAGTGCATGTAAGTCGGACCGTGAGGCAGCGGGAGTGTTTAAAAGAAGGAAGATTAATGGAGCGGGTGACGTTGTAGTGGGCGATGGAGTAGAGGGAGACAGAGTAGGAAAGCTTTGGCTCCTGACGCTTTGGGGAGCAGAGGCTGAGGAAGATCTTCACTCCAAGTGAGGTAAGGCCGGGTAAGTTCCTTTAATAAATCTAATTATCTTAGGAGTAGGTAATGGAGGCAGCAGTTAGGGCAGTTGAGTGCTCCGTTTGCAGTATGCTGGAAGTCAGGGACAGCACAATTGTCCCTGATGACTACACCTGCGAAAGGTGCATCTAGTTGCAGCTCCTGACAAACCGAGTTAGGGAACTGGAACTGGAGGTGGATGAACTTCGGATAATTCGGGAGGCAGAGGCAGAAATAGGCAGGAGTTACAGGGAGATAGTCACCCCGAAAAGCTAGGAGACAGGTAGCTGGGTGACTGTCAAGAGAGGGAAGGGGAATAGACAGAAAGAGAAAAGCACCCCTGTGGCTGTTCCCACCAATAATAAGTACATCGTTTTGGATACTGTTGATGGGGATGACCTACCAGGGGCAAGTTCCAGTGGTTGCGTCTCTGGCACCGAGATGGGACCCTCAGCTCAGAAGGGAAGGAGGGAAAAGAGGAGCACAGTAGTGATAGGGGTGTAAGGGGGTTTCAACTTTTATGTTACTGCGGAGGCTAATTAAAATGGCGTCTTTGTTATGTTAATCTGGGGAATGCGGCTTTGTTGTGTTAAACGCTGAGAAAGTTTGCGCTAGTAGCTTGTTTGTGCTTTAGAGTGTGATAAGAAAGTGCTATTAACCAATTGGGATAGTTGTTATGGTTTTGGTGTATTTGAAGATACTGTATGCGCGGGGTTTTGGGGCAGAAGGCGGGAGAGCGAGGCAGAGGATGGACCAGGTGCTGTGAGTCCGCTAACAGGGTCGGACCCCGAGCGGGACATTCGGCGAGGAGACGGAGACGGACTCGTGTGGAGCGTCGGGTCGACCACCGTTGTTGGTCCCAGGCGGCCGGTCGAGGTGGTCCGAGGGGTCGCAGGGTGAAGAAGAAGGTCCTTGAGCTCCAACGGTTTTTGTGCATGAAGAGATTGAACTTTGATAAGTGTGGCGCCTTTTATTGTCCTTTTATATTTTATTCTCTCTTAATTATATAGTTCCAGTAATATCTATAAACTGTAAATCATTTAATTGTATCTGGTGTATTGTCCGTTATTTGGGCGGCATGAGGTACATCACACAGCATCCACACAAACTAATTACCCAGTTTGGCGGGGCCAAGGCTGTTTCCCTAGACGACAGCGAGCGGAGCGACCCTGTGGGTGGCCGGTGGGGCTACAGGGGATTCGATAGTTAGGGGGACAGATAAGAGGTTCTGTGGAAGAGATTGAGAATCCCGGATGGTCTGTTGCCTCCCTGGTGCCACGGTCCACGATATCTCGGATCGAGTTCTCGGTATTCTCAAGAGGGAGGGTGAGTAGCTGAATGTCGTGGTCCATGTAGGGACCAATGACGTGGGTAGGAAGAGTGAGGAGGTCCTGAAAGGTGAGTTTAGGGAGTTAGGCGCCAAGTTAAAGGACAGGACCTCCAGGATAGCAATCTCAGGATTGCTACCAGTGCCACATGCAGGCGGGTTTAGAAATAGTAAGATAGTGCAGATCAACACGTGGCTGAAGACATGGTGCAGGAGGGAGGGCTTCAGATTTATAGATAATTGGGCAGTTTTCCAGGGAAGGTGGGACCTGTTCCGGTGGGACAGTTTACATCCGAACTGGAGGGGGACAAATATCCTTGCAGGTAGGTTTGCTAGAGAGGCTCCGGTGGATTTAAACTAGATACAAGAGGGGAGGGGAACCAGAGTGTAGGAACAGATGTAGTGGAGGAGGAAGAAAAAGAAAATAGTAAAGTTGTTTGCACTGTTAGTGATAAACAGAGAGTAGGAGGTGGAAAATTTCTTACATGCATTTATTTTAATGCTAGGAGCATTATAAGAAAGGTGGATGAGCTTAAAGCATGGATTAATACCTGGAAGTATGATGTGGTAGCTATTAGTGAAATATGGTTACAGGAGGGGTGTGATTGGCTACTAAATATTCCTGGATTTCATTGCTTCAGGTGTGATAAAAGCGGAGGGACAAGACGGGGAGTAGTTGCATTGCTTGTCAGAGAAAATATTACAGCGGTGCTCTGGCAGGATAGATTAGAGGCCTCGTCTAAGGAGGCTATTTGGGTGGAATTGAGGAATGGGAAAGGTGTAGTAACGCTTATCCGGGTGTATTATAGACCCCCAAATGGGGAACGAGAATTGGAGGAACAAATTTGTAAGGAGATAGCAGACATTTGTAGTAAGCACAAGGTTGTGATTGTGGGGGATTTTAATTTTCCACACATAGACTGGGAAGCCCATACTGTAAAAGGGTTGGATGGTTTGGAGTTTGTAAAATGTGTGCAGGATAGTTTTTTGCAGCAATACACAGAGGTACCAACTAGAGAAGGGGCAGTGTTGGATTTCCTGTGAGGGAATGAGATAGGTCAGGTGACGGAGTTTGTGTTGGGGAGCACTTAGGGTCCAGTGACCACAATGCCATTATTTTCAATATAATTATAAAGAAGCAACACACATCAAAGTTGCTGGTGAACGCAGCAGGTCAGGCAGCATCTGTAGGAAGAGGTGCAGTCGACGTTTCAGGCCGAGACCCTTCGTCAGGACTAACTGAAGGAAGAGTGAGTAAGGGATTTGAAAGTTGGAGGGGGAGGGGGAGATCCAAAATGATAGGAGAAGACAGGAGGGGGAGGGATAGAGCCAAGAGCTGGACAGGTGATATCCCCTTTTGCCTATCGCTTACTCACTCTTCCTTCAGTTAGTCCTGACGAAGGGTCTCGGCCTGAAACATCGACTGCACCACTTCCTACAGATGCTGCCTGGCCTGCTGCGTTCACCAGCAACTTTGATGTGTGTTGCTTGAATTTCCAGCATCTGCAGAATTCCTGTTGTTTGCGTAATTATGGAGAAGGGTAGGTCTGGACCCAGGGTTGAGATTTTTGATTGGAGAAAGGCTAACTTTGAGGAGATGCGAAAGGATTTAGAAGGAGTGGATTGGGACAATTTGTTTTATGGGAAGAATGTAACAGAGAAATGGAGATCATTTAAAGGTGAAATTTTGAGTGTACAGAATCTTTATGTTCCTGTTAGGTTGAAAGGAAAGATTAAAAGTTTGAGAGAGTCATGGTTTTCAAGGGATATTGGAAACTTGGTTCGGAAAAAGAGAGATATCTATGATAAATATAGGCAGCATGGAGTAAATGAGGTGCTCGAGGAATATAAAGAATGTAAAAAGAATCTTAAGAAAGAAATTAGCAAGTAAGGTGAAAATAAATCCCAAAGGTTTCTATAGTTATATTAATAGCAAAAGGATAGTGAGGGATAAAATTGGTCCCTTAGAGAATCAGAGTGGACAGCTATGTGTGGAGCCAAAAGAGGTGGAGGAGATACTCATCAATTTCTTTTCTCCGGTATTCACTAAGGAGAAGGATATTGAATTGTGTAAGATAAGGGAAACAGGTAGGGAAGTTATGGAAACTATGATGATTATAGAAGAGGAAATACTGGCGCTTCTAAGGAATATAAAAGTGAATAAGTCTCCGGGTTCTGATAGGATATTCCCTAGGACCTTGAGTGAAGTTAGTGTGGAAGTAACAGGGGCTCTGACAGAAATATTTCAAATGTCATTAGAAACGGGGATGGTGCCGGAGGATTGGCGTATTGCTCATGTTGTTCCATTGTTTAAAAAGGGTTCTAAGAGTAAACCTAGCAATTATCGACCTGTGAGTTTGATGTCAGTGGTAGGTAAATTGATGGAAAGTACTCTTAGAGATGGTATATATAATTATCTGGATAGACAGGGTCTGTTTAGAAACAGTCAACATGGATTTGTGCGTGGAAGGTCATGTTTGATAAATCTTATTGAATTTTTTGAAGAGGTAACTAGGAAAGTTGACGAGGGTAAAGCGGTGGATGTTGTCTATATGGCCTTCAGTAAGGCCTTTGACAAGGTTCCATATGGAAGGTTAGTTAGGAAGGTTCAATCGTTAGGTATTAATATTGAAGTAGTAAAATAGATTCAGCAGTGGCTGGATGGGAGATGCCAGAGAGTAGTGGTGGATGACTGTTTGTCAGATTGGAGGCCGGTGACTAGTGGTGTGCCTCAGGGATCTGTACTGGGTCCAATGTTGTTTGTCATATACATTAATGATCTGGATGATGGGGTGGTAAATTGGATTTGTAAGTATGCAGATGATACTAAGATAGGTGGAGTTGTGGATGATGGAGTAGGTTCTCAAAGCTTGCAGACAGATTTAGGTCAGTTAGAAGAGTGGGCTGAAAGATGGCAGATGGAGTTTAATGCTAATAAATGTGAGGTGCTACATTTTGGTGGGACTAATCAAAATAGGACATACATGGTAAATGGTAGGGCATTGAAGAATGCAGTAGAACAGAGGGATCTAGGAATAATGGTGCATAGTTCCCTGAAGGTGGAATCTCATGTGGATAGGGTGGTGAAGAAAGCTCTTGGTATGCTGGCCTTTATAAATCAGAGCATTGAGTATAGGAGTTGGGATGTAATGTTGAAATTGTACAACGCATTGATGAGGCCAAATTTGGAGTATTGTGTACAGTTTTGGTCTCTGAATTATAGGAAAGATGTCAACAAAATAGAGAGAGTACAGAGAAGATTTATGAGAATGTTACCTGGGTTTCATCACCTAAGTTACAGAGAAAGGTTGAACAAGTTGGGTCTTTATTCTTTGGAACGTAGAAGGTTGAGCGGGGACTTGATAGAGGTATTTAAAATTATGAGGGAGATAGATAGTGTTGACATCAATAGGCTTTTTCCATTGAGAGTCAGGGAGATTTAAACAAGAGGACATGAGTTGAGAGTTAAAGGGCAAAAGTTTAGGGGTAACATGAGGGGGAAACTTCTTTACTCAGAGAGTGGTAGCTGTGTGGACTGAGCTTCCAGCAGAAGTAGTTGAGGCAGGCTCGATGTTGTCATTTAAAGTTAAATTGGACAGCTATATGGACAGGAAAGGAATGGAGGGTTATAGACTGAGTGCAGGTCGGTGGGACTAGGTGAGAGTAAGAGTTCGACATGGAATAGAAGGGCCTAGATGGCCTTTTTCCATGCTGTAATTGATGTGGTTTATATGGTTATATCTTGCTGTGAAACAGGGACACCTCCTTTTTCCCTTATTAGGGAGAGAGAGAGAGAGCCTGTGGTATGTCAAATACCGGGTGAATGAGCAGTCTTTGGGGTACTGCAATTCTGTGTCTTTATTGATGCTTTGCTGCATGCTTGAGTGCTTGGTGAGGGGTTTGGTTGGGAGGGAGGGTCGTTGCCTTGCTGCTGCTTGTGCGTGGGTGGGGGGAGTTGTGAGGGGCTTTGGGGTTCTAACATTTAACTGTCATTCATTCTTTGGAAACAAACTCCTCTATTTTTGTGGATGTTTGTGAAGAAAAAGCATTTCATGTTGTATGTTGTGTACATTTTTCTGAGATTAAATGTACCTATTGAAACCTAGATTTCTATGTTCTACGTTCTTGCTTCTCATAGGTAATTCAGAAGAAACTTCTTTATCCAAGTGGTGTTAAGAATGTGGCACTCATTCACATGGGGAGGGTTCCAGTGAATAATACTATTGTAGCGATGTGCTACACACAGAGCTAGAAATAACAACACGCAGTCTGTAAGTTGCACTCGAGACTAGTTTATTCAAACTTCGCAGCACTGGCTTTTACGCAGTTCCGTTCCCGTCCTCCCCGGGCCGAAATGACGTCAGAGGTGCACTACAAAAGTCTCTTCCCACGTGCGGGCTTTCTCCCCTTACTGGTGAAGAAGAAGGCCCAGCGCCATTTTGGGGCTGGCCTCTCTGCCGACGCGCGCTCCATTTTGTGAGCTGGTTCGCCTGCGTAGAAGGTGGGTTGCCACACTGTAGCTATTACAGAAACATGCTTGAGAAATGGGCAAGGCCAGCTGCTTACTGTTTCAGGGTACAGATGCTTCTGGTGTGAGAGAGGTGGAGGTAAGAGAGGTGGGAGAGTTGCACTGCTAGGTATGGAAAATATCATGGGTTCCTTAGACAGTATATCTTAGGTGTGCTGAAGGGACTGGGGGATGGGGGTTTTGGTGGGGCGGGAAGGGAATTGCCAGTGAGGAATGTAAAACAGAAGATAGAACAGTGCAGTGCAGGAACAGGACTTTTGGCCCACGGCATCTGTGCAGAATACGATGCTGAGTTGAACAAATCCCTGCCAGCACGTGATCCATGTCTCTCCACTCCCTGTATTCTTATGAGTTTGGAATCAGAATCAGGCTTATTATCATTGACATGTGTCAGTGATAATTGTTGTTTTGCAGCAGCAGTACAGTGCAATATATAAAATAAACTGTAAATTATGATAAGAAATTTTTGAAAAAGCACAAAAAACAGATAAAAATAGTGAGGTAGTGTTCATGAGCTCAGGAACAGATGGCGGAGGGGAAGAAACTGCTCCTAAAATGTTGAGTACATATTTCCAGGCTCCTGATGGTAATAGTTAGAAGAGGGCTTGCCCTGGGCAGTGGGGTTCTTAATGATCGATATTGCCTTTTTGGAAGATGTTCTTGATTGGTGGGGAGGCTTGTGCCCATGATGCATATGGCTGAGCTTACAGCCTCCTGCTGGTGTTTCTGATCCTGTGCAGTGGCCCCTCCAGAGCAGGCAGTGATGCAACCAGTTAGAAAGCTCTCCACGGTACATTTGTAGTGTTACATATCCCGTGAGTATCTCATGAATATGATGTAATGGTCTTGTGCCTTTAGAATGATGTAATTGTCTTGTGATAGTGGGGGTGATGTGATGTCACGTAGCACGTTCTAACTGGTATATAAGGGGAGAGCGCAGTTGTTGCGAAGTTCGTTTTGGTGGGAACTCACCGTTAGTGGTTACACCATTGGAGAAGAAGAGAGAGGGAGAGTGAAGAATCCAAGCGAACCCCAGAGGGATTGGGGTTAACCAGCGGCATTCGGTGCATTACGGGTGTGACTGACATTTGGAACCATCCGTACGTGGCACACACATTTTGTTAACCCTGACACGGTTTGACTACTTTGTGATGACCACTTCCGGCAGAAAGGTCAGTTACTTTGAGAACTTGTGTTCTGCGTCATAACTTTGGAAAAGGTATTTCTCGGCTGGAACCAATGTCAGCAGTTTTGACTTTTCTTCATCACAAGGTTCGGGACGTCTCTCCTCTCAGTTATTTCATAAATCATATGGACTTATTAAACTACCACCTTAAGACTGTGCTTAAATGGGATCTGTTGAGAATTGTCTTTCAGTTCGACCGTTTGATAACTATAGAAGCATAACGCTGTTAACATCCGTTTAAGTTAATCGTTCGTTTACATTGCATTTTTTTTGTTTGAGTAGAGGTTAGATTAGATTATTAGATATGAGGACACGCTGTCCTCTTTTATTGTCATTTAGTAATGCATGCACTAAGAAATGATACAATTTGTTCCTCCAGAATGATATCACAGAAACACAAGACAAACCAAGACAAAAAAAAACTGTCAAAAACCACATAATTATAACATATAGTACAACAGTGCAAAGCAATACCGTAAATTGATGAAGAACAGACCATGGGCACGGTAAAAAAAAGTCTCAAAGTCTTTTGAAAGTTCCATCATCTCACGCAGATGGCTGAAGGGAGAAACTCTCCCTGCCATGAGCTTCCAGCACCGCAAACTTGCTGATGCAGCATCATGGAAGCACCTGACCACAGTCCGACTCTGAGCCTGTCCGAAAACTGCGAGCCTCTGACCAGCCCTCCGTCACCGAGAACCGAGCACACCGAGAACCGAGCACCATCTCTGCCCAGCGCTTCGACCCCAGCCCCGGCAACAGGCAATAGGCAAAGCCAAGGATTTGGGGCCTTCCCCTCCGGAGATTCTCGATCGTACAATAGCAGCGACAGCAAAGCAGGCATTTCAGGTTTCTCCAGATGTTCTTCTGTGCTTCTCACGTCCTTCTCCATCAAATCGGGATTGTGCACGGCCCCTATTTAACAAATACAATATCAATTTGGAGCAGCTGTGCGCGCTGCGTCACGCCGCCATCTCCTCCTCCCCTTTAATAAATGTCATTGTTTATTTTATAAAAACTGGACTCATTTTCATTTCAATTGCTGCTGAGCCATAACAGTAGAAATTTGCTCGAGCCTTGGTGACATAACAAATCTCCTCCAACTCCTTATGAAATATAGCCACTGACTTGCCCTCTTCGTAATAGCATCAATATTTTGGGCCCAAGATAGATCTTCAGAGATGTTGACAACCAGGAACTTGAAACTGCTCACCCTTTCCACTGCTGATCCCTTGATAAGGACTGGTGTGTTTCCTTGACTTGCCCTTCCTGAATTCCACAATCAATTCCTTGGTCTTGCTGCCATTGAGTGCAATGTTGTTGTTGTGATTCCATTCAACCAGCAAATCTATCTCACTCCTGTATGCCTCTTCAACACCTTCCAAGATTCTGCCAACAACAGTTGTGTCATCTGAGAATTTATAGATGCCATTTGAGTTGTGCCAAGCCACACAGTCATGGGCGTAGAGAGAGTAGAGCATCTACTTCTTAAATGCAACTATCATATTATTTTCCAGTTTCCACCTCAACCACAGCCAACCTGTTCCAGGCATCCACCATTTTCTATGTTAAGAGATATACCCCACATATCTCCTTTAAACTCACCCCCGAACACTTCTCACCTTTGACATTTCGACCCTGGGGAAAGGATTCTGGCAGACTACCTCTATAATTTTGTAAACTTTATCAGGTCTCCCCTCAGACTCCATCACTCCAGAGAGGATAACTCAAGATTGTCTAATCTCTCTTTATAGTTTGTACAGTTTAATTTGGGCAACATTCTGGTAAATCTCTTCCATACCTTACCAAGGACTCCACATCCTTCCTATAGTGGAACAATCAGAGCTACATACAATACCCCAAATGTGGCCCAATGAAATTTCTTATGCAGCTGCAGTCCCACTGCCTGACCAACGAAGGCATGATGCCATTATATCTCACGTGGTCCCTTTCAGGAAACTATGAACCTGACTCCACATTCCCTCCGTACTTCAACACCCTTAAATCTCCTACCTTCCCCTTATATTTCATCTCCCAAAGTGAAACAGCTTACATTTGCTGTGATTAAACTCGATCTGCCATATCTTTGCATGTACCTGTAAATGATCTATGTTCTGCTGTATCTTTTGATAGCCCACCAACACTGTCCACAAATTCACCAATCTTTGTCGCATCTGCAAACTTATGAGGGGTGATTGATAAGTTTGTGGCCTAAGGTAGAAGGAGTAAATTGTAGAAAACCTAGCACATTTGTTTTTCCTACATGTACACACTTAGTCCAGAGGTCGTGGAGCATATGGATCCCTTCTTTGTAGAAGTCGGCGTCTTGGACTTCTAGAAGTGGTCCATGTCAGGGGTGATTGATAAGTTCGTGGCCTAAGATAGAAGGAGATGAGTTACTAACTTCAAACTTGCTGCATTCCCACTCAAAGAGTTGAACTGCACATGCATGTAACAGAGCTGTATAACTCATCTTCTCCTTCTACCTAAGGCCACAAAATTATCAGTCACCCCTGCTGTGGACCATCTGGAGGTCCAAGACGCTCTCGTTACATGTACGTGCAGTTCAACTCTTTGAGTGATAATGCAGAAAGTTTGAAGTTAATAACTCATCTCCTTCTACCTTAGGCCACGAACTTATCAATCACCCCTGCTGTGGACCACTTCCACAAAGAACGGATCCATATGCTTCACGACCACTGGACTAAGTGTGTACATGTAGGAGGGGACTATGTTGAAAAATAAATGTGCTAGGTTTTCTAAAATTGACTCTTTCTACCTTAGGCCATGAACTTATTAATCACCCCTCCTACTAACCCACCCAATGACATTTTATATATCACAAAACAACAGAGACCCTCACACCAACCCTTGCGAAACACTGATGCTCACAGACCTCCAGCCAGATTAACACCTTTCTATGGGCAAATCAATTCTGAATCCAAACTACCAAATCAATGTTAATCACACACACCATAATCCCTTGGATTAGTTACCATGCAACTCAATCTTTGGGGTCATATGATTAGAACTTTGAAATGTAAAAAGGGTAATCATTTTATGAGTTGATACTACAGGCCCCCGAGTAGTCCGCAAGAATTAGAGGAACAAATATATAGTTGTATGAATAATAAGATTATAATAGTGGGTGATTTTTAACTTCACTAGTACTAACTGGGACTGCCATTGTGCTAAAAGATTAAATGAGACAGAATTTGTTAAGTGTGTACTGGAAAGTTTTCTGAAGTGATATGTGGATGGCCCCACTCAAGATGAGTCTGCACTCAAGCTCCTCTTAGGAAATTTGGTCTGGGCAACTCTGGTGGGGGAGCATTTTGGGACCCACAACCATAACTCTATTAGTGTCACAATGGAGGGGGCATTGGGAGCAAGGGTGGACCCAAAGGCAAGACACATCTTGTGAGGTTACTGAGATTTAGTTTATTGTTCGATACCAGGAGAGCAAGGCAGGAGCAGGAAATAGTGAACTGGACAAGGACTCAGGACTACGACTAGGCTGGGACCAAGGGTCTGGGCTTGGACTCGGAATCGGCTCCCAGAACTAGAGGAGACATGAAGAGGCTAGGGTATGGACTCCGAGCCAGAAACTGGGCAAGGACCCAGTACCTGGCTCTTGCCTTGGGCTCGGACCCCAGAACCAGGCAAAGACATGACATGGGCTAGGGAGAGGAGGAACATGGGAACACAGAGCCTCAGTCTCGGGGGAGCAGGTACATGGAACCATGGACACATACACAGAACAGAGAGCCGGGACCCCTCCTTGGGTACAGGACATAGGGCCGGGACTCATGACCCTCTGCGGGGCAACGGCAAGACGGCCTGACTTACCCCACGAATGCGAGGACAAGACAAGACAGAACATGACCCACCGCGGGGCAACGGCAAGACAGCCTGACCTACCCCACGGAGGTGAGGACAAGACATGACAAGACATGACCCCCTGCGGGGCAACAGCAAGACGGCCAGACTTACCCCCACGGAGGTGAGGACAAGACATGACAAGACATGACCCCCTGCGGGGCAACGGCAAGACGGCCAGACTTACCCCCACGGAGGTGAGGACAAGAGAAGACAAGATCAACATGAATGGACACCAGACAGTACCTATCTAGCTCCGGTGATGGAACTAGACCGAAGTGCAGGCGTGGGCTGCAGACAAGGGCTAGAGGTGAGAGGGGTAGAGAGGGGATTCAGACAAGGGGGTAGGACAGGAATCACAGACCGCCAGGGCCAGGACTTGACTCAGAACTGGGAAGCCGCCAGGGACAGGACTTGACTTGGTGCTTGAATGCTGCCAGGACCAGGACTTGACTTGATGCTTGAATGCAGCCAGAGCCAGGACTTGACTTGGAACTTGAATGCCGCCGGAGCCAGGACTTGACTTGGAACCTCCGGGTAGTGGTGAACTCTCGACTCGGCCCGGGAACAGTAGACAGCAGTTCTTTATTCCCTCCGGCGGGTTAACTGACAGACCCACCTTGATGAGGAAACTTTGCAGGCTCGCTTCGGTGAGGTAACTGGACAGGGTTGCTCTGGTGAGGAAGGGCGAATTACCGGCACTCGCTTCGGCAGAGACTAGGCTTGCTCCAGCCAGATGACATCGGCACACCGTGCCTTGGTGACTTTGCAGATGCTCCTGCACCGAACGGCTGAAAGCCGGAGACTATAAACTACCGGTTCAGCCGAGCGTTAATTGCCTCTAATCACCAAAGCCGAGGGACACGGGAAAACAGGGAATCAACGGTCCGGATCGTAACATAAACAAGGTAAATTTAAAGGGACCCCGATCTGGACCATGACAATTAGTTTCAAGAAGTCATGGAAACAATAAGACTGGCCTTCAAGTTCTATCCTGGAGCAAGGCTCATTTTGATGGGATTAGACAGGAACTTGTAAAGGTTGTTTGGGAGAGGCTGTTGACAGGTAAAGGGGTGCCAGGCAAGTGAAAAGCTTTTAAAGTGAGATACATAGAGTTCAGGACCAGTATGTTCCTGTTAGGGTGAAGGGCAAGATTGGCAAGATTAGGAAACCCTGGTTGATGAGGGATATTACAGTGGTAAGACATTATGTCTGGTTTAGGAATCTGCTATCAATTGATTCCCTTAAGCAGTACAAGAGATGTAGGAGTACACTTAAGGAGGAATTTAGGATGGAATAAAGGAGACATGAGGTATCCTTGGCAGGTAAAGTTAAGCAAAATTGACAATCATAAGTAAATTAGGATCAAAAGAGTAACCAGTGAGAGAGGAGATTCCCTTAAGTATTAGTATGGTAGTATGTGGGGATATGGAGATAGGTGAGATCTTAAGTAAATATTTCTTATCGGTGTTTACCATAGAGAAGGGCACACAGGCTAGTGAGTTCATGGAAGAAAACAGTGACACCCTGAAGCGTATCAACATTATAAGGAGATATTGGGGGTCTTAAAGCACACAAAGGTAGATAAATCCCAAAGACATGACCAAATATATCCCAAGAGCTGTGGGAGCAAGGGAGCAAATTGCTGGGGCGCTGGCAGTCATTCTTGTATAAGGTCTGCAAGGTTAAGTCAGGGAACTGCAAGCCAATGAGCCTTATGTCAGCAGTGGGAAAGTTACTGGAAAGAATTCTGAATGACAGAATTTATTTCAAAGTTCAAAACTTCAAGTTCAAAGTAAATTTAGTGTCGAAGTACCTACTGTATACACCACCATATACAACTCTGAGATTTGTTTTATTGCGGGCATTCAGAGAATCAATGAAAGACCATACTCAGTAAGACGGACGAACAACCAATGTGCAAAATACAACAATAATCTGCAAATAAAAAGAGAAAAAAATAACTGTGGAAAAAATATTGAAAACATAAGATGAAAAGTCCTTGAAGTTGAGTGCATGGGTTATGGGAACAGTTCAGTGATGGGGCGAGTGAAGTTCAGTGAAGTTAACCCCTCTGGTTCAAGAGCCTGATGGTTGAGGGATAATAATAGTTTCTGAACCTGATGGTCTGAGTTTTGAGGCTCCTGTATCTTCTTCGTGATGGCAGCAGCAAGAAGAGAGCATGGCCTAGGTCGTGAGGGTCCTAGATGATAGATGCTGCTTTCCTGAAGGTGTGCTCCATGCAGATGTGCTTAATAGTGGGGGGGGGGGGGGAAGGGTGCTTTACCCATGATGGACTAGGCTGTATCCACTACTTTTTGTAGGATTTTCTATTCAAGGGTAATGGTGTTTCCATATCAGCAATATACTCTCCAGTGCATATCTATAGAAGCTGTCAAGGCTTTAGATGTCATCCCCAATCTCTGCAAACATCTAATGAAGTTGAGGCACTGCCGTGCTTTCTTTGTAATGGCACTTGCATGCTGAGCACAGAGCAGATCCTCTGAAATTATAATGCTGAGGAATTTAGAATTGCTGATCCTCTCCACCTCTGATACCCCGATGAGGACAGGCTCATGGAACTCCTCTTTTAATCAATAATCAACTCCTTGGTCTTGCTGACTTTGAGTGAGAGGTTGCTGTACCACCATGCAGCCTGATTGTTAATCTCCCTTCTATATACTGATTTGTCACCACCCTTGGTTCAGCCAATGACAGTGGTGTCATCAGCAAACCTGAATACGGCACTGGAGCTGGGCTTAGCCTCACAGCCATAAGTATAAAGTGAGTAGAGCAGGGGGCTAAGCACACAGCCTTAATGTACGCCTGCGCTGATGGAGATTGTGGAGGAGATGTCTGTGCTAAACCAAACTGACTAAGGTCTGTCTGTAAATGATAAAATTGAAGATCCAATTGCTTAAGGGGGTATTGAGGCCAAGGTCTTGAAGCTTATTGATTAGTTTTGAGGGGATGATAATATTAAATACTGAACTGTAGTCAATAAAGAGCATCCTGATGTCCGGTTGTTCCATGGTTGAGTGAAGAAACAATGAAGTGGCATCTGTTGTGGACCTGTTGTGACAGTAGACAAAGTAGAGCAGATCCAGTCTGCTTCTCCAGTAGGAATCTGCATTTGGAAGTGATGATAGCATAACTTCATTCATGTAGCCCACGTCTCGCAATTTTGATTGAGTTAGAAGTGGTGATAAGAGGATTGATGAGGGAAAGTCAGTGGATGATGTCTACATTGACTTTAGCAAGGCCTCTAATTTTGAGGGTTGCTTTCATATTGAAGACCTGTAACCAGCAGTGTGCTGAAGAGATCACAAGAGAATGTCGGTGATATGATAAGGTCTGCAGATGACACCAAATTTATGATACAGTGGAAACATGGTTCAAATAGTTCGGTTTAGTATCAGAGAATATATATAGTATACAACCTGAAATTCTTACTCTTCACAGACATCCATGAAACTTAAAAATCTCAAAGAATGAATGACGGAAACATCAGAACCCCAAAACCCTCCCTTCCCCCGCCCATGCACAGGCAGCAGCAGAATCATCGACCGTCCCCCCACTTGCACCAGCAGGAGCACCAACATCCCTCCCTCCACCATGCAAGCAATAGCAAAAGCCTCCAACGAGACCTTGATCTACAGTCCATCAAAAAACTACAGTCTATAACCCGACCCACGGTATCTCAGCCAGACGCTCTCTCTCACTAGTGAGGGAGCAACAAGAGACAAGCAACTTGCTGTTTCAACCTTCCATATCACTTCTCCGAGTCCCCCGACTTGAGAACAGAGGGGGAGAGAGAGGGGGAGAGAGAGGGGGAGAGAGAGGGGGAGAGAGAGGGGGAGAGAGAGGGGGAGAGAGAGGGGGAGAGAGAGGGGGAGAGAGAGGGGGAGAGAGAGGGGGAGAGAGAGGGGGAGAGAGAGGGGGAGAGAGAGGGGGAGAGAGAGGGGGAGAGAGAGAATGAATCACTTGAGTACAGGGGTCTTCTTCTGACAGCAGTGCACACTGCCAGTGAAGAAAGTTGTGTGTTTATAACAGGATCAATATTAACTGGGATAGTCGGCAAGGGAATGATGATGCAATTTAACTAAGTGTAAAGCCTTGCATTTTGGAAAGTTGAACCAAGACAGGACGTGCACACTGCATGGCAAGACCTTGGGAAGTGTTATTTAACAGCAATCCCTTGATGTACAAGTACATAGTGCCCTGATAGTGACAGCACAATTAAAATAATGAGTACAGCATATGTAATGCTTGCCTTCATCAGCCTAACCACAGAGTATAGGGGTCGGGATATCATTTTACAGCAGGGGTTCCCAAACCTTTTATGCCATGGACCCTCACTATTAACCGAGGGGTCCATGCACCCTAGGTTGGGAACCCCTGTGTGACAATGGTACAAGTTGCTGGTTAGGCTACACTTGGAGTATTGTGTGGGTTCTGGTCACTACAGCATTGGTGTTGTGAAGCTAGAATGGGCCCAAAAACGATTCATGGAAATGTTGCTTGGATTGGAGGGCTTGGATTATAAAGAGGTACTAGATAGGATGTGACTGACTTCTCTGGAATGATGGAGTCCTTTTTTCCCAGGAAGTCTAAAGCTAGAGAACACAGGTTTAAACTGAGTTGGCTATTATATTGCTCATATTTGAATCTACTAGAGATGAATGCTAACATTGCATTTGCCTTCCTTACCACTGACTCAGTCTGCAAGTTAATCTTTAAGGAATCCTGCACAAGGACTCTCAAGTTCCTTTGCACCTCTGAATTTTGAATTTTCTCCCCATTTAGAAAATATTCTATGCCTTTATTCCCTCTACCAAAGTGCATGACCATACACATATTCCATCCGCCACTTTTTTGCCTATTCTCTCAATCTGTCCAAGTCCTTCTGTAGACTCCCTGCTTCCTCAACACTACCTGTTTCTCCACCCATCTCTCCTCTGAAATATCCGTAATCTTGGTGACAAAACTATCAATTCCATCACCCAAATCATTAACATGTAACATGAAAAGAAGCCACACCAATGGAGACCCATGTGGAACACCATGTGTCACTGGCAGCCAATAAGAATAGGCTCCTTTTATTCTGACTCTTTGCCCCCTGCCAATCAGCCAGTCTTCTATCCATGCTGTTAGCTTTCCTGTAATACCATGGGCCCTTATCTTGTTAAGCAGCCTCATGTGTGGCAGCTTGTCAAAGGCCTTCTGAAAATCCAAGTAAACAACAATCACTAACCTCCATTTGTCTATCTGCCTGTTATTTCCTCAAAGAATTCCAACAGATTTGTCAGGCAAGATTTCCCCTTAAGGAAGCTATGTAGACTGGCCTACTTTATCATTTGCCTCCAAGTACCCAAAAACCTTATCCTTAATAATGGACACCAACATCTTCACAACCTCTGAAGTCAGGTTAAATTACCTATAATTTCTCCTTAGTAATAGCAACCACACACCTCTGCATCCTGATCCTCTTAAATTTCTGGCATACTGCTAGTGTCTTCCACGTGAATCCTGATTCAAAATACTTATTAAATTCATTTACCATTTCTTTGCCCCCATTACTTCCTCTCCAGTGTCATTTTCTAGCTGTTGATATCCATTCTCATCTCTCTTTTACTCTTGATATATCTGGAAAATCTTTTGGTATATTTAATGGCTAGCTTACCTTCATATTTTATCTTTTCTCTCCTTATGTTTTGTTTGTTACCTTCTGTTGGTTTTAAAAAGCTTCCCAATCCCTTGCCATATTGTATTCCATCTCTTTTGGTTTTACACTGCCTTTGACTTCCCTTGACAGACACAATTGCCTCATCCTCTCTTTAGAATACTTCATCTTTGGGATGTATCTATTGTGCACTTTCCGAATTGCCATCAGAAACTCAAGGCATTGTTGTTTCAGCATCATTTCTGCTAACATTCCCTTCACATCATCTTTGACCAGCACCTTTCTCTTGCCTCTTTATTACATAGAACATAGAATAGTACAGCACAGTACAGGCCCTTCAGCCTACAATGTTGTGCCGACCCTCAAATTCTGCCTCTCATATAAGCCCCCACATTAAATTCCTCCATATACCTGTCTAGTAGTCTCTTAAACTTCACTAGTGTATCTGCCTCCACCACTGACTCAGGCAGTGCATTCCACGCACCAACCACTCTGAGTAAAAAACCTTCCTCTAATATCCCCCTTGAACTTCCCACCCCTTACCTTAAAGCCATGTCCTCTTGTATTGATCGGTGGTGCCCTGGGGAAGAGGCGCTGGCTATCCACTCTATCTATTCCTCTTATTATCTTGTACACCTCTATCATGTCTCCTCTCATCCTCTTTCTCTCCAAAGAGTAAAGCCCGAGCTCCCTTAATCTCTGATCATAATGCATACTCTCTAAACCAGGCAGCATCCTGATAAATCTCCTCTGTACCCTTTCCAATGCTTCCACAGCCTTCCTATAGTGAGGTGACCAGAACTGGACACAGTACTCCAAGTGTGGCCTAACCAGTGTTTTATAGAGCTGCATCATTACATCACGACTCTTAAACTCTGTCCCTCGATTTATGAAAGCTAACACCCCATAAGCTTTCTTAACTACCCTATCCACCTGTGAGGCAACTTTCAGGGATCTGTGGACATGTACCCTCAGATCCCTCTGCTCCTCCACACTACCAAGTATCCTGCCATTTACTTTGTACTCTGCCTTAGAGTTTGTCCTTCCAAAGTGTACCACCTCACACTTCTCTGGGTTGAACTCCATCTGCCACTTCTCAGCCCACTTCTGCATCCTATCAATGTCTCTCTGCAATCTTTGACAATCCTCTACACTATCTACAACACCACCAACTTTTGTGTCGTCTGCAAACTTGCCAACCCACCCTTCTAACCCCGCATCCAGGTCGTTAATAAAAATCACGAAAAGTAGATGTCCCAGAACAGATCCTTGTCAAACACCACTAGTCACAATTCTCCAATCTGAATGTACTCCCTCCACCACCACCCTCTGCCTTCTGCAGGCAAGCCAATTCTGAATCCACCTGGCCAATCTTCCCTGGATCCCATGCCTTCTAACTTTCTGAATAAGCCTACCGTGTGGAACCTTGTCAAATGCCTTACTAAAATCCATATAGATCACATCTACTACTGCACTACCCTCATCTATATGCCTGGTCACCTCCTCAAAGAACTCTATCAGGCTTGTTAGACATGATCTGCCCTTCACAAAGCCATGCTGACTGTCCCTGATCAGACCATGATTCTCTAAATGCCTATAGATCCTATCTCTAAGAACCTTTTCCAACAGCTTTCCCACCACAGACACAAGGCTCACTGGTCTATAATTACCCAGACTATCCCTACTACCTTTTTTGAATAAGGGGACAACATTTGCCTCCCTCCAATCCTCCGGTACCATTCCTGTGGACAACGGGGACATAAAGATCCTAGCCAGAGGCTCAGCAATCTCTTCTCTCGCCTCGTGGAGCAGCCTGGGGAATATTCTGTTAGGCCCTGGGGACTTATCTGCCCTAATGTATTTTAACAACTCCAACACCTCCTCTCCCTTAATATCAACATGCTCCAGAACATCAACCTCACTCATATTGTCCTCACCATCATCAAGTTCCCTCTCATTGGTGATTACCGTAGAGAAGTATTCATTGAGGACCTCGCTCACTTCCACAGCCTCCAGGCACATCTTTCCACCTTTATCTCTAATCGGTCCTACCTTCACTCCTGTCATCCTTTTTTTCTTCACATAATTGAAGAATGCCTTGGGGTTTTCCTTTACCCTACTCGCCAAGGCCTTCTCATGTCCCCTTCTTGCTCTTCTCAGCCCCTTCTTAAGCTCCTTTCTTGCTTCCCTATATTCCTCAATAGACCCATCTGATCCTTGCTTCCTAAACCTCATGTATGCTGCCTTCTTCCACCTGACTAGATTTTCCACCTCACTTGTCACTCATGGTTCCTTCACCCTACCATTCTTTATCTTCCTCACCGGGACAAATTTATCCCTAACATCCCGCAAGAGATCTCTAAGCATCGACCACATGTCCATAGTACATTTCCCTGCAAAAACATCATCTTAATTCACACCCACAAGTTCTAGCCTTATAGCCTCATAATTTGCCTTTCCCCAATTAAAATTTTCCTGTCCTCTCTGATTCTATCCTTTTCCATGATAATGCTAAAGGACAGGGAGCAGTGGTCACTGTCCCCCAGATGCTCACCCACTGAGAGATCTGTGACCAGACCCGATTCATTACCTAGTACTAGATCTAGTATGGCATTCCCCCGGTCGGCCTGTCCACATATTGTGACAGGAATCCGTCCTGGACACACTTAACAAACTCTGCCCCATCTAAACCCTTGGAACTAATCAGGTGCCAATCAATATTAGGGAAGTTAAAATCACCTATGATAACAACTCTGTTATTTTTGCACCTTTCCAAAATCTGCCTCCCAATCTGCTCCTCTGTATCTCTGCTGCTACCAGGGGGCCTATAGAATACCCCGAATAGAGTAACTGCTCCCTTCCTGTTCCTGACTTCCATCCATATTGACTCAAAAGAGGATCCTGCTACATTACCCACCCTTTCTGTAGCTGTAGTAGTATCCCTGACCAGTAATGCCACCCCTCCTCCCCTTTTTCCGCCCTCTCTATCCCTTTTAAAGCACTGAAATCCAGGAATATTGAGAATCCATTCCTGCCCTGGCGCCAGCCAAGTCTCTGTAATGACCACTACACCATAATTCCATGTATTTATCCAAGCTCTCAGTTCATCACCTTTGCTCCTGATGCTTCTTGCATTGAGGTACATACATTTCAGCCCTTCTACCTTACTGTCTCTACACCGTTTATTCTGCTTCTCTTTCCTCAAAGCCTCTCTGTATGTTAGATCTGGCTTTACTCCATGCACTTCTTTCACTGCTCTATTGCTCTGGGTCCCATCCCCCTCACAAATTAGTTTAAACCCTCCTGAACCATGCTAGCAAACCTACCTGCAAGGATATTGCTCCCCCTCGAGTTCAGGTGCAACCCATCCAATCTGTACAGGTCCCACCTTCCCCAGAAGAGATCCCAATGAGCTAAAAATCTAAAACCCTGCTCCCTGCATCAACTCCTCAGCCACGCATTCAACTGCCATCTCCTCCAATTCTTACCATCACTGTCACATAGCACTGGCAGCAATCCTGAGAACGCCACCCTTGAGGTCCTATTCTTCAGCCTTCTGCCTAGTTCCCGAAACTCACACTTCAGGACCTCATCCCTCTTCCTACCTATGTCGTTGGTCCCAACATGTATCACGACTTCTGGTTGCTTTCCCTCTCGTACCAGGATGTCGTGCACCCGGTCAGAGACATCCCGGACCCTGGCACCCGGGGAGGCAACAAACCATGCGGGTGTCCTTCTCACGTCCACAAAATCTCCTGTCTGCTCCCCTGACTATAGAGTCTCCAGTGACGACAGCTCTCCTCTTCTCCATCCCATGCTTCTGCACCACAGGGTGAGACTCAGTGCCGGAGGCCTTGCCACCGTGGCTCACACCTGGTCGGTCATCCCCGCCAACAGTATCCAGGATGGTAAACTTATTATTCAGGGGAATGGCTACAGGGGTGCTCTGCACTACCTGTCTGCTCACCTTCGCTTTCCCCCTCTGACTGTCACCCAACGACCTGCTTCCGACAGCCTAGGGGTGACTACCTCCCTATAGCTCTCATCTATGACTGCCTCATTCTCCCTTATGAGTCGAAGGTCATCCAGCTGCCGCTCCAGATTCCTTACACAGTCTTCCAGATCACCCAGCCGTATGCACTTCTGGCAGATGTGACTCTGCGAGAGAGGGGAGTTCCCCCAAGACTGCCACATCTCACGTGAGAGGCACATCACCATCTCAGGAGACATTGTAAAGATTAACTGCGAGCAAGCTTGTTCTCCGCCTCTTCTTGTTGAAGCCTCTCGAGTCAAAGCCTCAAAGCTCCGCTCCTTCACTGGCCCACTCACACTCTGGCTGCTTCACTTGAGCTATCCCTCTACTTATCTGTTTGAGCTTTTCAAAATGTTTGGTCACCTGACCTTGATTGCCCAATCAGCTGCTTTCTGCTGAGTCTGAGCTATTCAAGTTCTGATTGTCTAATCAACGGCTTTCTGCTGATCTATTCAAATCTTGATTGACTTGATTGCACAGACCAACTGCCAAAACTGCCAGAATCTCTCAAGTCAAAGCCTCAAAGCTCCACTCCTTCACTGGCCGCTTTCCTTTACTCCACTACAATACTTATATATCTGACTTTCTCTTCTCCCCCTTAAACTGCAGGGTGAATTCTATCATATTATGTTCACTGCCTCCCAAGGGTTCCTTTACCTTAAGCTTCCTAATCAAATCTGGTTCATTACATAACACTCAATTCAGAATTGCCTTCCCCCTAGTGGGCTCAGCCACATACTCAAGAATTGCTTTTCTTTTCAAAAGGGCAACTAATCATCGTTAAACAGTTAAATCTAAAGTTGAGAAGAGAGTTTGTGAGCAGGGATTTGGAGAACAAATCCTTATGTTCCCCACCTCCCCCCCCCCCATTTCCACGGGGATTGCTCCCTCTGTGATTCCCTTGTCCATTAATCCCTTCCCACTGATCTCCCTCCCGGCACTTATCCCTGCAAGTGGCCAAAGTACTACACTTGCCCATTCACCTCCATTCAGGGCCAGCCCCCAAGTAGTCCCTCCAGGTGAGGCAACACTCCATCTGTTGTCTATTGTAACCAGTGCTTCCGATGCAGCCTCCTCTACACTGGTGAGATCCATTGTACATAAGATGGCCACTTTGTCAAGTACCTCCGCTCCATCCGCCAAAGTCAGAACTTCCCAGTGGCAAAATATTTTAATTCCAATCTCCATTACCATTCTGACATGGTCCACGGCTTCCTTTTGTGACAAGATGAGGCCACCCTCAGAGTGGAGGAGCACTATATGATATTCTATCTGGGTAGTCTCCAACCTGATGGCATATATATCAATTTCTCCTTCCAGTAAAAAAATTCCCTCCTCCTCCCCTCTTTTCCTATTCCCCAGTCCAGCCTTTTACCTCTTCTCACCTGCCTATCACTTCCCTCTAGGTCCTCTCTCCTCTAATTGATCCCCTCCTCTCCAACCCTTTACCTTTCCTACCCACCTGGCTTCACCTATCACCTTCTAGCCATCCTCCTTCCCCTCCCCCCACCTTTTTATTCTGTCATCTTCCCCCTTCCTTTCCAGTCCTGTCGAGTCCCTGCAGCATTTTGTGATGTTGCATTGGAAAACAAAGTCTGTGCAGTGGCAGCAATGGACCTAATGTTGAAAGGATGACGCTTAAAAGATGGCCAGCACTGAACCCTAAGCCAATGTAATATCATCAGCATAAACATTGGGATAAGACACATGAATCAGGAATGGTAGTGAAGCCAACCCAAGCCATCGTGTGATTCGGACCATATTTAGAAATTTCACTGATTATTTACCTCCTTCCTGCTTGCTGCTGCATGAACCTTTGGAGTGTCCAGCACAGAGAGATATACTGTATATAAATTAATTGAACATGCACAGGATCCAGATTTGTATCACTTCACATTACTTACAACTATAATTCTTGAATAATCAGCTTAGTGTTGCCATGATAATTGACTTCTTCATTAAGTCTCTGCTGCATAAATTTAATTTTAAAAAATCTAATGCACAACTTGTCCAACAGTGGTCAGTGTTTGATCCCGCAAGGAAGCTGAAGAGAAACAACACGCACCTTTCGTCTGTTGGTGAATAGAAGCTCAAAACTACTGTGGCTTTACCCTGTAAAAGCAGATTCTGCACTTAAAAATATTATTAATGCAGAAATTTGATGTATGAGGATGAAGAGGCCTTTCTACCACTTGAGTCTGCTATCATTTGTTAGCATCATGGATGCTCTGATTGTAACCCCAACTCCAAATTCTCATCTCCCTGAATCAGAAACAGAATCATTTATTAACATTGACTTATATAATGTGAAATTTGTTGTTTTGCTGCAGCAGTTCAATGTAAGCATATAATATTTCTAGATATAAGACAATAAATAAATAATGCAAAGGCAAGGAATAGTGTGGTAATGTTTATGGGTCATGGGCTGTTAAGAAATCTGATGGCAGAGGAGAAGGAGTTATTTCTGAATCATTTAATATGGTCTTCAGGCTCCTGCATCTCATGCCTAATGTTACTAAAAGGAAGAGGGAATGCCCTACTTGGAGAAGATCCTTAGTGATGGATCCCACCTGCTTGAGACACTGCCTCTTGAAGACATCTTTGATAGCGGTGAAGATTGCGCCAGTGGTGGAACTGACTGAGTCTATAACCATCTGCAGCCTTTTTCGATCCTGTGCATTGCAGCGTCCATGCCAGGCCGTTATGCAATCAGTCACTGTACAACTATATAAGTTTGTAAAAGTCCTTGGTGATACAGCAAATCTCCTCAAACTACCAATGAAATAGAGCTTCTGGTGTATACTCTTCATGATTGCGCCAACACTACGGATAAATCCTCAAAGATGTTGACATCTGAAGCTGAAGTTGCTCACTTTTTCCACTGCCGATCCCTCTAAGAGGAATGAGAAATGTTAAAGATTACCTGTGTTAATTTTTCATTCCTTTTCTTTTCAAGAATCTATCTAATTTGTTCTTACAAGTATTCAAAGAGTCTGCTTCCCCTGCCCTTTAAAAAGAGTGTTCAAAAGAGCAACAACCCTCAAAGAGAGGCAAAATTCTCTGTCATCCCACAATGGATGATCTACTCCACATTAAGCTCTCAGAGTGATTGTGCAAAAACAACATGGCAATATGCAGTCTGGGCTCAGATGAAAGTCTAGGTTTTCCCATTTAGCATTCAATTATTTATTTTCTTTGTAAAGCAGAATCTGTTGATAAATGAAATTTGAAATTAGAATAAAATACACTGGAAACACCCAGCAAGTTATGTAGTTGCCGCAGAATAAGGAACAATGGTAGTGTTTCAAGTCAAAGTCCTTCATGAGAACTGGGAATGTCTTAAATTGCAGAGAAAGTGTGGAAGGGTTGAATAGGACAAAAGGAGTGCCTCTAACAGGTTGTGGTCAGGGTTGCCTTGGAGGTAAGCAGATTGGGTGGATGCATCTGCTTTCAGTCAACAGGAAACTCTGAACTTTTTGTTTCCTGCCCCTTTATCTCCACATCCCATTCTGACTCTGACCTATCTGAATGTAGATTGTTGCTCTGTTGAAACACGTTAAAATAAAAGCTTGAGGAAAGGCACCTCTTCAACTGGCTGGGAACTTCCTCATTTCCATTGCAAGATGTCCCTCCATGATTTTGGCTCAGTTTTTTCACTTTTTTTTATGAAAGCCTGCCCTGCCGGGCATTTCCTAAAGCCCCATATTTCACAGTGTTTACATTCCTTTGTTTGTGTTCTCACTCTCCAGTTGCTAGGCCTTATCAACTGGATGGTCCCCTCCACATTGTAAGACAATAAGACATAGGAGCGGAATTTGGCCATTTGGCCGATTGAGTCTGCTCCGCCATTTGCAGATGATGTGAAAAATGGCGGACTTGCGGATAATGAGGAATCTAAATCAGTTGGAAATACAGGCAGAGGAATAACAGATGTGGTTTAATCTGAACAAATATGAAGCGCTGGACTTTGGGAGCTTAAATGAATAGGGATAGTACATAATAAACAGCAGGACCCTTATGAACACTGACGTACAGAGGGATCTAGGGCAGTAAGTGACAAGCGGATGTACTGATAAAGAAGTTACACTGCATTTTTGCCTTCTTCAGTCAGGGCGTTGAGTATAAAAGTTGTGAAATCATGTTGCAGCTGTATAAAATTTGGGTAAGGCCATATTTGAAATATTGTGTACAGTCTGATCACTGCATTACAAGAATGATGTTGAGGCTTTGTTGTGGGTGCAAAAGAGGTTCAATAGAACGTTGCCTAGATTAGAGGGAATTATCTATACTGAGAGGTTAGTCAATCATGGATTGTTTACTCTGGAGCGCTGGAGGATGAGAAAGACCTAATAGATGTTTATAAAATTTGGAGCAGCATAGATAGAGGAGGTAGTCAGAGCCCTTTCCCTAGGGTGGAAATGTCAATTACAATACAGAGCATAAGGTGAGAGGGGAAAAGTTCAAAGATTTTCTGAGCATGTTTTTTTTGAGGTCATAGACTGTGTCTTGTAATGAAAGCTGCCCTTACTAGTTCAGGAAAAGCGCATTCTCATTAAACAGATATACTAGCTGGCGGTTGGACTTCACAAATCACAGCATTGTAAGCTTGCAAAGAAAATGTGAGTTCATGACCTACCTCTGACATTCTCCAGATGTCCCTCTTGCAAGGTATAACTCAGGCTTAAGCATAAAATGAATGCTCTAAAATAACATTTCCGAGTAGACTTCTTTACAACTAGAATACTAACAACCTGACACAGTTGTAAGGCAATGTGTCACAGATCTGAAACAAATCTTTATTCTTTTCAGTAAAGAATGTCAGGAATCCGTCACTCTTGGAGATGTTGTCTGTGGAAGTATTGCTAATCCTGGGATCCATTTGGCTGGATTGTTGAGCTGGAAGAGCGGGCCGCTGTGCTGGTTGAGGTAGTTCTACTGATCGAGAGACACAGTTGGACTCACCTGTGTACTTCCAGCAGCTCATTTGGGGAATTTGCATAATAACCAGTTCCTGCCAAAAGCCTCCCCTGTGTGTGAACTGTTTGAAATATGTTGACATTATGAAGTGCTTTATAAATATCAGTCCTGAAACTTTGCACCATAATAACTCTTAGGGAAAATCTCTAAAGAAGTTGTGCTAACAGTGACCAGCAGAAACCTCACTGAGCTGTGAAGTGTTGACCACCAGGCATCCTGACTACCACAGATTCATAAAGTCAGAGTAATTTGGCTCAGAAACAGGCCATTTGGCCCATCTGGCCCATGCTGACCAGCACCCCAAACAAGCTATTTTTGCTCTAATATGACATCTCTGCACCTGGTCAGGTCCCCAACGCAACTCTATGCAAAGAGACATCCTGCTTCCTGGATCTAACCAGCTCACCCTAAAGCTTCACACATCGAAGTTGTTAGTCCTGATGAAGGGTCTCAGCCCGAAACGTCGACTGTACCTCTTCCTAGAGATGCTGCCTGGCCTGCTGTGTTCACCAGCAACTTTGATGTGTGTTGCTTGAATTTTCAGCATCTGCAGAATTCCTCATGTTTGCACCCTAAAGCTTCATTATCGGGCTCCTATTGTGGAACATTTCCAGTTACCCATCCTTCAGGTTGTAGGTGACCAACCAGGTGTACAAGCCTGACACCAGGATTGCTAGTTGGTCAACTTACAGTCTGAGCCTACAGCCTCAAAGGGCCACTTATAGAGGTATGCGCTCTTTTTGGTATACATAAATAATGTGCTGCAGTAAATCAGCGGGTCAGGTCTTTCAAAATGTTGATGATTTCTTTCTTCCCAATGATGCTGCCTGACTTGCTGAGCTCTCCAGTGCCTTTTTGTTGTTTCATCTTCCACCATCTACAGTTTCTCTGTCTTCATTATGTACAGAAAGGCTGGGTTCAGACAAATGCGCATGGGGCAGCTGAGGAGACCTGAAGTTAAGAACAAGGTCCTTGGAGACCTGAAATTCTACATAAAATGCTTGAAGTTCTGGGTCAAACCCAAAGACTTCACTCTCACTCATTCTCCATCTATTTATTCATTTGGAAATGTGGCAGGGTCACAGGTCAGTCCAGCCCAGTGAGCTCATTACACCATGTGACCAATTAACCTAGCAACCTGTACATCTTTGGAATGTGGAATGAAGCTGTAGCATTGGGAGGGAAGCTATACGGCCAGAGAGAGAATGTACAAAATCTTTACAGACAGCGTAGAGCTGAACCCAGCTCGCTGGTACAGTAATAACGTTGTGCTAACAGCTACACTACAGTGCCACCTTCGTTCATATTTCTTTTTCCACTCTTCTTTCTCCTCCTCGTCTTACATTCCGTCTTCTCCCTTTTCTCACGTCTTTCTCATTTTGCCTCTGCATTCCTTCTGTCTTTATTTGTTCTCGGCCTCCTTCCCTTCTTCCTTCAATATTTCGTTCCCGCCCCACTGTTCCTTACGTCCTGTGATTAGTGTGTGAATCATTTCTCATTTCTCTCCAAATGGTCTGCTCCTGTTCTAAACTTTGATGTTTCTAACTCTCTGATTTTGAAACAACCACTTATGGCCCAGTCTAGCCTGCCCCGTTCATGACCAGGGTTTCCCTGGATTACTCACACTGTATTTGTGTGCTGCTTCCTATTTATGCCTCTCTCATGAGAAGACACTCTTTCCCATTTCAGGCTTTATATTCTGGTCTTCTTCAAGTTCGGTCTGCAGTGGGTTTTGACAGGCTAGTCCATTTGCAAATGTTTTTTTATTCATTCTGAAGAAATCTTAAATATTTCAATGCTGACATTTTGCCAAGCAAGCAGGTTTGTATCTTACATTTTCCTGACTATTTAAACAAATACTGTATGCGAACAGATTTGCTTGCTGTAAGTTGGATAAGGTAACCTAAGTAGTAGATAATGTAAGGAGCAGCTGAACTGTAACAAAGTAACCCACACTTGCATTGCCAGAAATCGTACAGTGTCTGGACCTATTCCGACTGAGATCTCAGTGACCATATTTAGTAAAACTGTAGCAATCAAAATAAGCCTGGTCATTAACAACAACAGAGGGAATGAAGAGGAGTGTAAGTCCAGAGGCAGAGGCATGAGTAAGTCATCACACACTGGCTAGGTGCACTGCTATGAAAGTAGCCAACACAATCATTACTAATGAGCTAAATCAACACTGTGTGCCATACTTAAGCAGTTGCTTTCATCCCACACTGAAGGGAGTTTGTTTCTGTGCTTCATGTTTTTATCCCGTCACTTTCTTTCTACTTCCAACTCAAGTATTCCAGATAAATTAAAGATTACAAATCACAAAGGCTGAAGAAGTTGGTTGTGGGTCCTCATCAATCCACAAGTGCATCTTCGCGTTGGAAGAATGCTCTCTGCACAGTCCCTATGGACCCAAATTCCCGTCTCCACACTGTGGATAAGGCCCATGATCATTTCATCCATGATTAATAACCATGAAATGGGATACCCTGAGGCTTGCTTCACCAAAGCCAGTAATAAAAATGGCGAGGACCCTGTAGAAAAGGTCATACTGTATAGTCGGAGGAAATAGAAGAAGCTCAATGTGACTGCTTTCAGTTGGTAGACATGCCCATATTCAAAGAATCAGCAGCCAGACCAGATGAGTATGCCATCAGGAGAAAGGATGTAGAGGACTGTATATCTAATAGGTGAATCCAAGTGTTCCCAAACCAAAACAATGGATGATTCATTCTCTACTGAACTCCGGGACGATAGTTTTCACATTAGGTAAATCTGACCTGTTATAGGTCTGGAGCATCTGGACAGTAAAATCTCCTTGTCAGACTATTTATTGACTAGAGCTCTGTCTTCAATGCCATAACTCCAAGCAAGCTCATCTGCAAACTATTTGAACTGGGACTCCACACCTCCTTTTGCAATTGGATCCTTGACTTTCCGACAAACAGACCACAATCAGTAAGGACAGGCAGCGACATCTCCAGCACTGGTGCCCCATAAAGCTGCATTCTAGGCCAAACTTTATTTCCTGTACACTCATGACTGCATGGTCAAACTCTGCTCTAACCCCATCTACTAATTTGCAGTACACTGAATCTCAAAAAAACGTTGAACCAGTGTACAGAAAATGAAATGAAGAGCTAATAACATGGCATAATATCAACAACTTTTCCTTCAATGTCAGCAAAACTAAAGAGCTGGTCATTGTTGTCAAGGATGGTGCACATCCTACAGTTTCTATCACCGATGCTGAGACCAAGAGGGTTGAGAGCTTCAATTTCGTAGAAGTGAACATTACCAATAGCCTATCTTGGTCCAAGCTCATAGATGCCATGGTCAAAAAGCACGCCGGTTCCTTTACTTCTTCAGAAGACTTATACCCATTAAATTTCATCTGTTTTTATCAAAACATCATAGAGAGCATCCAATTTGTATGCATTATAGCTTGCTATGACAACTGCTCTGCCCAACACAAGATACTGCAAACAGTTGTGAACACAGCTCAGCACACAGCTTCCCCTCCATAGCTCTGTGGGAGCATCTCGCTGCCTCTGTAAAGCAGTCAACACAATCAAAGACTCCACCCATCCTGGGCATTTTCTCTTCTTCCCTCCCATTGGGCAGAAGATACAAAAGCCTGAAAGCACATACCATCAGGTTCAAGGACAACTGCTATCCTGCTGTTATAAGACAATCAAATACTTTCTTAGTGCAACAAGATGAGATTTCTACTTCACAATTTATGTTGTTATGGCCTTGTACCTTGTTGTCTATCTGCACTGCACTTTCTCTGTAACTGTGACTCTTCATTCTGTATTTTGCAGTTGCTCTTTCCTTCTCCTGCCTCAATGTACTAATGTTGTGAAATAGCCTGTCTGAATGGCATACAAAGCAAAGGTTTTCACTGTACATATGATAACAAGGATCAATTCTCCAGTTCACAGTTTACATTATGAAACCCAAGAGATCCTGCAGATGCTGGAAATCTTGAGCAGCACACATAAAATGCTGGAGAAACTCAGCAGGTCAGGCAGCATCTATGGAGGGAAATTTACATTATGTGCTGTGCTGTTGTTATTGTGGCAACTGGGACTGGTCAAAGCCAGCCATACATATGACACAATGGACCAGAGGAGCAGCAGAGCTGCACTGCATTGCAAGTTGTAATTTTGTGACCTGGTATTTTCCTCCTATTCCTTTTAAGGTAGAGGCAAAAGATCAACCCCCTTCAATGACGAGTCTGCCAGAAGCAGCACTCGGTACGTCTGGAAATGGTGAACCGGATAGGTGAGGCTACCTTGTAAACACCGTGCAATGTACAGTACAGAGTAACTGCACAACCAATTGATCAGAACTCTGCTGTCTTGTCATATATGGCAAGTTGGTGGGCAATGAAATGTCCGATGGGAAGGGATGCTCTGTGAAATTCCCCATTCCCAATACAGTGGTCAGCTTCTGTAACCAGACTTCATTCAGGATGATCAACCGCGGCTCGTCGACAGGTCACCGCAATGTGTAAGTTCTAAAGTGTCAGCATCAACTAATTCAGTTCGACAAGATATTATAAAATTGCCAAGTATCACCGAAAACCTACAAACGTTACAGGAGTAGCAAGGGGTGAAACGTTACTGGGAGGTAGATGGGAATATGGAGGTGTGGTTATAATCAGTTCAGCCCAGATCTTATTAAATGGAGAAGCAGGCTTTGGGAGACAAATGGCTGATTCATGACCTTAATGTGTGTGTCTGTACGTCCCACTGCTTTGCAGAAGTGTGTTCGAGAACTGGTCATGGTTCTAGATAAAGCGTTCTGATAGAGCGATTTTGCTGATGCTTATCAGAGAATGAGGACCCTAGGTTATGTTGCACTGGTATTGCTATTGGTTTATTATTGACACATGTACCAAGGTACAGTAAAAAGCTTGTTTTTTATTTATTTCCTCGTGTTGGGCACGTGGCCAAGTGGTTAAGGCGTTCATCTAGTTATTTCAAGGTCGCTAGTTCGAGCCTCAGCTGTGGCAGCGTGTTTGTGCCCTTGAGCAAGGCACTTAATCACACATTGCTCTAGTCTGTGCGAGGAATGGCGCCCCACACAGATTTCCAATCTGCACCTTGTAAGGCATGAAAATGCCCGACGCAGGCCTCACATGGTCTGAGTTGACGTTCCCCTCCCTCCCTTATTTATTTTGCGATACAGTCTGGCATAGGCCCTTCCAGTCCTTTGAACCCTGCTGCCCCAGTAACCACCAACAAACATGATTAACCCTAACCTAATCACAGGACAATTTATAATAACCAAATAACCTAGCTGGCACATCCTTGGGCAACGGGAGTAAACCAGAGGACCCGGAGAAAAACACGCGTTCCACAGTGTGGATGTACAGAGAGTCCTCACAGAAAGGCCCCAAACTCGAGAACGCCACGAGCTTTAATAGCGTTGCACTAGCTGCTACACTACCGTGACACCTATGCTGTGTACTACCACGTGGTCTTGAGTACTGTTTATATGAATCAAATCATTACATAGTGCATTGAGTTAGAACAATAATAATGCAGAATAAGGTGTAAATGCTACTGAAAATGTGCAGTACAGGTAAACGATAAAGTTCAAGATCGTCCAAGGTAAATGGTGAGGCTGAGAGTCCATCTTATTGTACAAGAGGTCCATTCAAGTGTCTGATACCAGTGGGGTAGTAGCTTTCCTCGAGCCTGGTGCATGTTTTCAGGCTTTTGTATCAGTGGGTGGGTGGGCTCTTTGATTAAGATGGCTGCTCTACTGAGGCAGCGAGAGGTGTAGACAGATTCCTGTGATGTGCTGGGCTGTGTCCACAACTCTGTAGTTTCTTGCCTTCATGTGCAGAACAGTTGTCATCCCAAGCCTTTATGCATCCAGAAAGAACTCCCTCCTGCTGCCTGTCCTTAGCCACGTGTTAAAGTCCTGAAAAAGGGTCTTGACCCAAAATGTTGACTGTTTATTAATTTCCACAGATTCTGCCTGATCTGCTGAATTCCTCCAGCATTTTTGTGCTTGTTATCTTACTAATACGTGACATCAATTTCAATCCTGAGATCACAGCCCTGGAGGTCCTGTCCTTCAAGCATCTAGCTCCCTGAATTAATTTTAAGGACCATGTCATCCTTCATACCTATGTCATTGGTACCGACATGGACCAGAAACTCTGGCTGCTCAGCCTCCCACTTAAGAGTGCCTTACCAAATTTTAGATTTTATTATTGGGCAGTTAATGTAAGAAATCTTACATTTTGGTTATATTATATAAATCGTGAGGATTGCCCGATGTGGGTTTTTTTTAGAAGCTAATTCTGTTAATAAATTCTCTATTATTTCTCTTCTTGGATCCTCACCTCCTTTGTCGTTGAGTAAGTTAACTGATAATCTGGTAGTTAAACACACTGAGGATTTGGATACAATTCCGAAAATATTTTGGCTTATTGAGATTTTCTCTTTTGAGTCCCATTTTTTCTAATTATTTCTGTGGCTTTTGAAGAATGGGATAGATTAGGTATTAAATGCTTTCAGGACTTGTTTGTAGAGGCAAGTCTTTTCTCGTTTGAACAATTGTCAACTAAATATAGTTTACCCAAAACTCATTTTTTTTGATACCTACAAAAAAGAGATTTTTCACGGTCGCAAATAAGTACATTTTGTAACAGTCCTGATAAGAATCTACTAGATGTAATTTTTAATCTGAAACCTTTTTATAATGGATCTATATCTAATATTTATAATATGCTGTTGGGAATGAGAAGTGTTCCTTTAGATAAAATTAAGAGTCTCTGGGAACAGAATTTACAGACTTCAATTTCTGAGGAAACTTGGAATCAAATTTTTAAATTGGTTAACACTTCATCATTATGTGTCTGTCACACTTTCCTTCAATTTAAAGTGGTCCACAGGACCCATATGACTAAGGATAATTTGTCTCGTTTTTATTTAGATATATTTCCATATTGTGAAATGTAGTAATGGAGAAGCTTCACTCATTCATATGTTTTGAATATGTCCGAGTTTTGGAAAATATTGGAAAGAAGTATTTCAAACCTTTTCGATACTTTTTAAAGTAAATTTCAAGCCTAATCCTTTGACTGATTTATTTGGTATTGTTGGAGGAAAGGATATTATTTTGGAGCCATCTGATTTGCACATTTTGGCTTTTATGTCTCTTATGGCCAGAAGGACGTTTTTGCTTAAATGGAAAGATGTGGCCCCTCCTATTCAAGCCCAATAATGTGATGTCATGTTTAAATTTAGAGAAGATTCAATGTTCAATCTTTGAATCTAATCAAGACTTACAAACATTGTGAGGATCTTTTCTGAATTATTTAAAAAACCTTTGATTTGCTGTTAAAGCACAGATGATGACTAACAATCTTTTTTCTTTTTTTTCTATTAATCAGCTTTGGTCTTGGTAGTGGGTTAGGTTTTTTTTATATAATAAAATTACTATTTTTCAATATTACGAACTAATTGACTTGTACGAATATAGAGTAAGGAGTCTTTATATGTGATTTAGCTTAATGTATTGACATATATTTTTTTTCCTGTACTCTGTATTTTTATATATATATATTTTATATATATATAAATTAATAAAGATATTGAAAGAGAACTGAGATCTCATGTACATTGGAAAAAAAAAGAGTGCTACGGGCTCAATCTGTGATGTCTCTGACCCTGGCACCTGGGAGGCAACAGACCATCTGGGAACCTTGTTCTTGTCCACAGAACTCCTGACTCTTCCCCCAGTCAATGAATCCCCTATCACTACAGCTCGGCCTTTTGAGCCACAGAGCCATTCTCAGTGCTAGAGACCTGACCATTGTGGCTTTCAATCGCTAGGTCATCCCATCCAACAGTATCCAAAGTAGTATACTTGTTACAGAAGGGACTGGCCAGAGGGGCACTCTGCACTGGTTGCCGATCTCCTTTCCTCCACCTGACGATTGCTCAGTTACCTGTTCTGCATCTGAGGTATAACTATAGTATCTCCGTGTATTTCCTGTCAATCAATGCCTCAGTCTCCCAAATGCCCCAGAGCTTATCCAGCTGAAGCTGCAGCTGAGTGCATCTCTTGCACGTATAGACTTCAGGGACACTGGAGGTCTCCCTGCCTTCCCACGTTCTTTCTGGAATTGCCACTGCTCTCTTTATGTGATAAGAAGGAAGGAATGAAAGGAAGTTAACCAAAAATCTACTTACAGTCTGCCTCTCGGCGACAAAGCCCTAAGCTCCCCACTCCGACACTGGCCAGTCCAGGTAAGCATATCTTCTTTTTATTGGCCCATGCCAAGTGCCTAATTATCCTTGTGGTGTGCAGAATGTCGTGACTGGCCATGTTCGCTTTCTACCACTATGCACAATCCATTGAGTCCTGGTGATCTGTGGCTTGCAGAATGGTTATTGTCTGTACCATTGTTAGAGAGTTTGGGGAGAAAGCTGGAGCACCTGCATTTTCTTCAAGTTGCTGGCAATCTGCGAATAGGTGAGCTTGTTTTATAGAACAAGTTGGTTAGTGGAGTTTATTGTCCAATGATGAACATGTATTTGCTTCCTGAGATACTTTCAGACCAACACCTCTTCTCCTATACAGTCAGGCTAGTACGGTTACCACCCTAAAATGTTAAATTTAAACTCTTGTACACTGGCTAATTAAATTTGTGTTAAACCTTTCACTAAAGGAAAAAAATATAAGTTTTAATTTAGACCACTGCAACACCACTTAAAAATAACAGATTACACAAGGCTGTGGTGTTGTAGATACTTGGACTTGTAACTCAGGGCTAGTAATAAAAATCCAGACAGCACATGTTCAGTTTCTAGATCACAGGTTCACTGATTGGAACTCTATTGAAACACAATCAACTTAAACTGCAGGGATCATGGAAGCGCTGGATTTCTGCGAAATCCTGACCAACTCACTGGAGTTTTTCAGGAAAGGGAATCTTTACCCCACCTGGTCTCCTCACAATCTCAGAAGAGCCAGAACTGTGTCTGTGTTGCTAGGTGATGGAGCTGTATGAAGTTTGCCAGGGATCTTGAAATGAATTAGAAAACTTTTGCCCTTATGGATGGTGATACAATGATAAAGAAAATCTTTAAGAGCAGTGGGGAAAATGGAGGTTTCTGCATCACTACTTCAAGTACTGGCAGAGATCCTTCCCATAGAGAACTATCCCAGTCAGTGACCATTTCAAGGAACACGCCTGAGGCAGAGCTCTGGTTAGCTGCCACTCCTCATGCTTCACAACGTGGCTGGTGAAGTTCAGCATACCTTCTTGTGCAGTACGTTTGATGCCTAGTCTGTCCTGTATTTCAAACAACATTCCTCACTTCTTTCAAAATAGGGAGGGCACTGGTAGATACAATTAAAAATCGCCTCACTCTTTAGCTGTCAAACAGGTTTATTAAATATCAGTATGCAACAGTAATATGAAACACATGGTGTACGTCTAGATATATAGTATATCATTATTAAATACACTGGAAAAATATAACTAAAGCATCAAAAGATAGCAAAGCCCAATATCCTCCAGACACTGGAATCTGAAGCAACAGGAATTGAATTGAATTGACTTTATTACTTACATCCTTCATATACATGAAGAGTAAAAGTCTTTACATTACGTCTCTGTCTAAATGTGCAATGTGCAATTTATAATAATTTATAATGAATATTATGTACAACAATATAACATAGAAAGACCGTTGTGTCAGCATGAATTAATCAGTCTGATGGCCTGGTGGAAGAAACTGTACCGCAGCCTGTTGGTCCTGGCTTTTATGCAGCTAGAACAGTTTGTGGGTTGGGGTGACTCGGGTCCACTATGATCCTTCAGGTCCTTTTTACACACCTGTCTTTGTAGATGTGCTGAATAGTGGGAAGTTCACACCTACAGATGTGCTGGGCTGTCCGCACCACGCTCTGCAGAGTCCTGCGATTGAGGGAAGTACAGTTCCCATCCCAGGCAGTGATGCAACCAGTCAGGATGCTTTCAGTTGTGCCCCTGTAGAAAGTTCTTAGGATTTGGGGGCTCATACCAAATTTAGATTATGAGAACACTCAGTCCTCTTTTATTGTCATTTGGAAATGCATACATGCATTAAGAAATGGTACAATGTTTCTCTGGAGGTGATATCACAGAAACAGGACAAACCAAAGACTAACACTGACAGAACCACATAATTATAACATATAGTTACAGAAGTGCAAAGCAATACCATAATTTGATGAAGAACAAACCATGGGCACAGTAAAAAAAAGTCTCAAAGTCCCCGAGTCGATCGACTCCCAAGTCCCCGACAGCAGGCAGCAAAAGGGAGAAACTCCCTGCCATAAACCTCCAGGCACCGTCAAGTTGCCGATGCTTTGGAAGCAGCCGACCACAGCCGACACTGAGTCCGTCCATCCGAAAACTTCGAGCCTCCGACCAGCCCCTCCGATACAGCCTCCCAAGCGCCATCCTCTGCCAAGTGCCTTCGACCTAGACCCGGCCGCTGAAACAAGCAAAGCCGAGGATTCGGGGCCTTCTGCTCTGGAGATTCCGGTTACCACACAGTAGCAGCGGCAGTGAAGTGGGCATTTCAGAAGTTTTCCAGATATTCCTCCGTACCGTCACGTCCGTCTCCATCAAATCAGAATTGTGCACGGTCCCCTACAGATATCATTCACCAGAGAGGCCGCGCACGCTGCTGTCGCGCCGCCATCTTCTCCTCCAACTGTCTGAGGTAAAGAGACGCTGTTGTGCCTTTTTCACCACACAGCCGGTATGTATAGACCATGTGAGGTCCTTGGTGATGTTCAAGGAATCTCAGTTTCATGTGCTCTAGTGAGAACAATCCTACCAACCAATCTCTCCTTGTAACTGAAGCCCTCTGTCGCTAGTATAATTTCTCATTATTATTGTTCTGAAGTCTTTACCCTTTGTTTCCTTCCTTTGTACCATAATGTAACTCAAAGTGTTTTCATGTGCTTTGCAGCAAAACTAGACTTAAATCCACCCAGTGAATTGGTGTAATGTTAAAAGTTATTTCAAAGGTTTCCCCCATGTCTTGACCCTCCAGTGGAGTTGGACATTACATTTGAGCCACAAGATAATGCCTCTCACCCGGGGAATCTATGTAGAAATTTTGTCCAAGATTTAGTCAAAATGAGGCAAAAAGATCAAAAAATATTTACAAAATGTTTTCAGGCTAATCAAATTAAAGTGTAAAATAAGAATTCTGAGGTAAGATATTTGGGATGTTTTGTACAGTTAGGAAAAACTGACTTTTTCCAGAAGAAAAAGTTTGAAATATTTTGCTCAATATCAAGACAGATCATGCCAAAGGACTACTAACTAACTCACTTGTCAATTATCAAAGTCAAATGTGTAGACTAAAAATCGCCTACTGACTGAAATCTACAGCCGAAAAAGAAAGCAACATCTATGGATGTTGAAAATTTTGGTGTGAATCTCATTTTCCAGCCACTATGAACTGTATACAATAACTACGAAGATGTTGTAATTGTTTACAAACATTTTACATACTGTAAACAGATTGATATTCAGGATGAATGTACAACTTAAAATATATTCAGATTTATTTATCACATATGCATCAAAACATACAGTGAAATACTTTGTTTGCATTAACAGCCAGCACACTCAAGGATGTGCCCAGACCAGCCCTTAAACGTCTCCACATTCTGGTGCCAACAGTGCTTGGCAAAACAACTCAAGCAGCTACAGCAACAATAACAGTAGAAAAAGCAATAGCAAATCAGGTCCCTTTTCCATCCCTCCTACTCTCTCATTCACACACCCAGAATGGCTTCCAACCATAGGACAGGCCTCCTGTCGTTGTCCCGGAGTCTCAGCCTTGTAGACACCTTGTTTTCCACTTCAGACTTCACCCCAGGACACTGATCACAGGTTTGACCTTCAGACCCTGGCTTCCAGATTCTCACAGACCTCCAGCCCTCATGACTCCTTCAGACTTCCGCCTTCAACTTTGCCCTCCAGACTGTCAGGTTTGATGTTTGGGCCTCTACTTCCAGATTTGCACAGATTTCGACTTCCAGGCTCACTTACACCTCTGACCCTAGGGACCTGGGGGATCCCAGCACTGGTGACTCTCACACCTGTCTCTGACCTGTGGGTCACTGGTCTCCTCAGTGCCTATGGTGCAACTTCTGAGATCACTGACATTCAACCACAGAGCACTTTGACATGGGCACAAACCCCTGTGTAGACTCTTCATGTATTACTTCTGACTTTTAACACCCCATCCTTGTCCCTAAACTCTAAGCTGATCCCTAACTTCCCCCTCTGTCACCAAAACCATCCCTATGAACTTAAAAATAAAACAACTATGTTTGATCCAGCACATCAGACATTGCAGCTTGGCCGGTAGGTCAAGATGTGGAGGAATTTAAGGTGGGGGGTTCTATAGGAGGTAGGGTTTAAGGGTCGGCACAACATCATGGACAGAGGGCCTGTACTGTGCTGTACTATTCTATGTTCTATATTCTATGTTAACCCAGACACGCAGGCAGAATATATGGAGGAAAATTGACGGTCAATGTTTCAGGTCAGGTCAAGGCAATCTGGACTCTGTCTGGAAACAGAAGATAGCGTTTTCGTAATCAGCCACATAATTGACATACTAATTAGTTCTTTACCCTATTTACTGGATAAGTAGACCAAATTATGATCTATCTCTCTGAAGTTAGAATAGGAATTGATTTGTTTCAATAATTTGGGATGTGAAGGTCTCTTAAATGATTCCCTGGCCTTGCCCCTTTTCATTTTGCAGTTGCTGCATTGAAATTGTGTAGTGAATCCTCGTCAGAATTTTTCTCCACTTGCCCTGAGTTTGACTGACAGTCAGTCAATGGTCCCCTCTGCAATTTGATTTTGAATCATTACTGCATTCTGAATAGATCAAAGCAGTGAACCAAAACTTAAGCGAAATGATATGGCATATTCAGCACTGATCACTTCCTTCTCAGCACTTACTTCTAGTACTTCCACTCTCACCTGTTCACTGGGTTCCTTTTGAATTGATTTGTTATTTTGTTTAGCTGGCTCTCTTATTTAGCATGCTCTTGTTTTACTCAAAATGGCTCTCAGTGTCTCTGTGAAACAAGAACAGACTGTGGCTAATCGTCTCACTGGCTGTTCAGTTCCAGCGGAAAGCTCTTGTTCTTTTCCTCCCATTAGTTACATTCTCCTCGTAAATCTCTACGGAAGTCTGCTCTCTGTGCACGATGCTTTATCAATGTGCGTTTGGAGAACAGGCATTACAAAGCAGCTGAGTGATGGTAGCCATGGCAACGTCTGCTGATGAGGTGTCACCTTGATCTGTCTGTTGAGGCTCTGTACCAGGCAGTGCTTTAAGGATCCTCTCCAACAGCAGACCGAGAAGTCTGTCCTTCTTCAGGTGCTGATGGGCTCTTTGATTACATGGAGAGTGCCATAGCTGAATAGAAGCAGCTGGAGGAACTTAGTAGGTCAGGCAGGGAAATGGACTTAGCTTTTCAGCTTAAGACACTTCATTTCACTCTACAGCAGGGGCTCCCATCCTGGGGTCCATGGACTCCTTGGTTAATGGTGGCATGGTGCGAAGACAATAACTTATCCCTCAACGTCAGCAAGCCGAAGGAATTGGTTGTTGACTTCAGAAGGAGTAGCGGACCGCACGACCCAATTTACATCGGTGGTGTGCAAGTGGAACAGGCCAAAAGCTTTAAGATCCTCGGGGTCAATATCACAAATGACCTGACTTGGTCCAACCAAGCAGAGTTCACTGCCAAGAAGGCCCACCAGCACCTTTACTTCCTGAGAAAACTAAAGAAATTTGGTCTGTCCCCTAAAACCCTCACTAATTTTTATAGATGCACCGTAGAAAGCATTCTTCTAGGGTGCATCACGACCTGGTATGGAAGCTGTCCTGTCCAAGACCGGAAGAAGCTGCAGAAGATCGTGAACACGGCGCAGCACATCACACAAACCAATCTTCTGTCCTTGGACTCACTTTACACCGCATGCTGCCGGAGCAGTGCTGCCAGGATAATCAAGGACACGACCCACCCAGCCAACACACTTTTCGTCCCTCTTCCCTCCGGGAGAAGGCTCAGGAGCTTGAAGACTCGTACAGCCAGATTTGGGAACAGCTTCTTTCCAACTGTGATAAGACCGCTGAACGGATCCTGACCTGGATCTGGGCCGTACCCTCCAAATATCTGGACCTGCCTCTCGGTTTTTTTGCACTACCTTACTTTCCATTTTTCTATTTTCTATTTATGAATTATAATTTAAATTTTTAATATTTACTAATTTTAACTATTTTTAATATTTAATATTTGTAATCCAGGGAGTGGGTAGCGCAGAATCAAATATCGCTGTGATGATTATACGTTCTAGTACCAATTGTTTGGCGACAATAAAGTATAAAGTATTAAAGAGGTTGGGAACCCCTGGTCTACAGGTACGGCCTGACCTACTGAGTTCCTCCAGCTGTTCATTTTTTTTTTCTCCTGGTTCCAGCAACCTACAATTTCTTGTGTCTTCAACTCACAACCAGGCCTAATACTGCTAGTTATGGTACCTGTCCTACCATTCCTAGTAGTGAATGACACAGACCGTTTATTTAACACTTTTTGCACCCTCAGAGTATCTGAAAGAGCAACATTCGGTGTTGCACTTCGGAAAAGCATAGAGTCATACAGCACAGAAGCAGGCCCTTTGGTGTTCAGCTAAGCTTGTCCCATTTGCCTGTATTTGGCCATATTCCTCTAAACCAAGGGTTCTCAACCTGAATTCCATGAATCCCTGGGTTTTTTTATTCCATGGACCAATAACATTAAGCAAGGACTCCGTGGATGACATGTTGGGAACCCCTGCTCTAAACCTTCTCTATCTAATATTTATCCAAATGTCTTTTAAAGGTTATTATTGTACCTGTCTCAATTACATTATCTGGCAGCTTGTTCTATATACACACCATTCTCTGCATGTGGGTCCGTTTTAAACTTCATCTCTCATCTTAAGTCAATGCTCTGTAGTTTTTGATTCCCTTTCCCTGTCAATCATTCCGTCTTCCCATAATTTTACATGTCTCTAGGATACCCCCACGCCATCTCCATCATTCCAAGGAATAAAGTCCAAGCCTGCCCACCGTCTTCCTGACCCTTATGTCCTGGCAACATTTTTGTAAGTCTTCTGTGCACTCTTTCCAGCTTAATGACATCTTTCTTATAACAGGGTGACCAAAACTGGTACAATGCTCCAAGTCGTAAACACGAGAGATTTTGCAGACACCGGAAGACTTGAACAAGATGCTGAAGATAACTCAAGAGTGGCCTTACCATTGTCTTGTACAACTGCGACTGAGTACAGAAAGATTCCATAAATGATGGTTAATTGAAGGCCTGGATAATGTTCGTGATGTTGGCCAATCACTTGGAGCCAGGGAATTACCAGCATTCTTCAAATTTGGCCACAAAATCTGAGAGAGCGATCGACCTCCACCATGAGACAGCAACTTCTTGCAGTCATCTCCCCAAAGGTGCTGAACTGCAAGTTCAGGTTTCTATTTGACCTGAAAGAATGCTGTTTCGGTCGGCTGTATTCATGTTCATGGTTGAATGACATTTAAACTTAAATTGAGAAGCTATATTCTGAACTAATGATCTTCTGCAGAGTAGTACTAACTGAGTCATAAACAGTGCATTCACACCAGAAGGCAGTTTCATTGTTGCTTGTCCGTTGGTTAAAAGGCAATTTGCTGAACCATCAGGGCTAACAATCAGTGAAGCACGACTCAGTGAGGCAGCTTAGTTGCTGCTCTGAGGGACATTAAGAGGGAATGGGAAAAGCAATTGCTGCTTGTCCTTCAATCAGTTACAATGACTTCAGCCGCTGGTAAACCAGAAGCAATAAAAGAAGTTTCTCCCAGCCAAAGTATTTCTGACTGGATGGAGATGGCTCTGTAATAATCTGCAGCTTGTGACAGCTCAGAAACAAGGTAAGGATCATATAATTGTGAATTAGATGCTGCAGTGCTGAAACGCTGCTACTTTGGTGCATGCTGGTATGAAAATTATGCTCTTTACACTAAAACACTTTGTCAGGCAGGAATTGGTACTCTCTTTCAGTACAGTTCTATACCACCGTATTATCACATTTATCAAAGTAAGTATGGATGTCATCCTGATCAAAGGTCTCAGCTCAAAATATCAACTGTTTATTCCCCTCCATAGATGCTGCTTGACTTGCTGAGTTCCTCTAGTACTCAAAATTTCCAGCATCTACAGAATCTCTTGTGTTTATAGATGTCATCTTCTCCATTTTCAAATTCAGCTCAAATACATCGCAGTATCACCTCTTTGGGAGTGGCCAGGTACAAATCCTACAAAAGACAGTGGATCTGGCTCAGTACATAACAGGTAAAACCCTCCCAACCATTGAGTGCATCTACATGAAACGTTGTTGTAGGAAAGCAGTATTTATCACCAAAGATCCTCACCGCCCAGGCCATGGTCTTTCCATCGGGCAGAAGGTACAAGAGCCTCAGGACTTGCACCACCAGGTTCAAGAACAGTTACTGCCCCTCAACCGTCAGGATCTTGAACAAAAGAGCATAATTATACTCATTGATTGAGATGTTCTTACAACCAATGATCTCAATTTAAGGACTCTTTATCTTGTTATTCATGTTGTCATCATTCATTGCTAATTATTTATAGTTGCATTTCAATGGTTTGTTGTCTTCTATGTTCGTGTGCGTGCTCTTTGATTGATCCTGTTTACAGTTACTATTTTACAGATGTGCTGAGTATACCTGTGGGAAAAAAGGTTGTATGTGATGACATGTATGTATGCTGTTAATAAATTTTACTTTGAACTTCTCTTGAGATGCTGATGACATTACCCTCCTTCACTCTTGTTGCCTCAGTGGAACTGTTCTTCTGCAGGGGTTCTGCATGTTGTTGATAATCCTTGCGCACACACACTGTCCACAAAAGCACAGAGGATGGAGGGCTGTAGTCCTAGTACTCATGCACCAACGTTACAGGCCAATGTGAGGACTCATCCTGAGCAACAGAGTATGAACCTGAGTTGTAGCTATCCAATCTGCTCGGTACTTTCGTGCAGATCTGAATGCTGACACATCTGCCACAGTAAACAGGATACCTACTGAACTAGTTGTGGGCATTACTGAACTACTCCGAGCTGCTCTTTAGTGAAGGGACAGGAAATTGTAAATGCCATCTGTCCAAAAGGGACTGGGGTATATGAAAGGGCTTGGGATGGAAAAGGGATTGGGATAGAAAAGGTACTGGGATAGAAAATAGCATCACAGTGTCTATCCTATCTTTATTTATTTCTCACAATTAAATATCTCAATGGTATAAAAGTTATTTCTTTTACAGAGACCTGTTAGTCCATATAGAAACCAAAATAAAATTGGACTTAGATATGCAACTTTGCAACATCCCAGGACATGTTAGTGTATTTAAAGTTTCATAAGTTTTCCTCAATTAACAAATGTTTTATTTATGATTTTTTTTTGTATTATTATTCATTAACTCTTTGAGATATCTGTCTTTGGTTTAGGAGTTTTTTTCACAATCATATATGGAGTACCACTTTAAATCCGCAGAAACTCTCTGTACCTGACTATTGCCCATACTTAACCATTTCTGAAACATGGCTTAATGAATTGTTCACCAAAAACACATCCCTCCTGTAAGTGGAGAAATGGCTGCATGCAAGGACAAGCTGTGGATGTTTTGGGAAGCTCAGTGGCTTTGGTGCAGAACTGCTGACAGTATACAGTAATTACGCCATAGCATCACTCACATCCACCATTTTCACAGGCTGTGTGAGTAATGATGAAACAATGTAATGTCATGTATTATCCAGGATAGACTGCCCGGCTTTCAGTAAACACTGTTAGACTGATGGGCAGACACAAAAACCCTGGGGAAAGGCAGCTCTTCCTGGCCCCAAGGCTATTCAAACAGAGCATTTAATCTTTATCTGACAGCTGTTTGTGGAAGACCCTGTCTGTGGGAATTGGCCACAAAAGATCAATATCACTGTGATTTAAATGTAACGATTGTGTGCAGAATTGGAGTAGAGAGTTCAGAGAAAGTTTAAAACTATAAACAACACAAGATGACACAACAAAAATCACATGGACTAAATTACCTTGAAGACAAGCAATTTTCTCATGAGCCTTCAGGTAATTCTTAATGAAATCCCTTCTTAAATTATTATTAATCCCCCCCCCCAACATCAACAAAATTTGTTGCATTTATTTAGATAATACATTCCAAGTCACTTCACAAGAGTATAATTAAGTAACATTTGACACTGACCCAACAATGACTTCAGGGCAGATCAAAGATCTTGGGCCAAAAGGGTGGTTCTTAGAAAGAAGAGAACTAGAGAAGCAAGAAGGAGAAAGGATGCTGGGGGAGGTGGGAGGTGCAAAGTGGTTGGTGGTGGTGGATTTCTGGAGTCCACGCCCTAGACAAATGGAGGCACGAGACAATGTTGCAATAAGGAAATCAGGGATGTGCAGGAAGCCCGACTGGTTGAGTGGGGAGATCTTAGAGGTTTTTGGGAGGGGAGCAGTTTAAAAGGGATATAATCTTATGAGGAGGCCATAACCCCCGCTGTCTGTGATTTTTAAAAATTTACTTGGATGAGGAGATTGAAGGGTGGATTAGTAAGAAGACATGAAGTTTGGTGGAGTTGTGGATAGTGTGGATGGTTGTTGTAAGTTACAACGGGACATTGATAGGATGCAGAGCTGGGCTGAGAAGTCGTAGATGGAGTTCAACCTGAAAAAATGTGAAGTGATTAATTTTGGAAGTTCAAATTTGAAGGTAGAATGCCGGGATAATGACAGGATTCTTGGCACTGTGGAGGAACAGAGGGATCTTGGGTCCATGTCTATAGATCCCTCAAAGTTGTCATGCAAGTTGATAGGGTTATTAAGAAGGTGTATGGTGTGTTGCCCTTCATTAGTCAGGGGATTTAGTTCAAGAGCCGTGAGGTAATGTTGTAGCTCTAGAAAACCCTGGTTATACTGCACTGGGAAAATTGTGCTCAGTTCTGGTCACCTCATTATAGGAATAATGTAGAAGCTTTAGAGATGGTGCAGAGGAGATTTACTAGGATGCTGTCTGTGTCTTATGAAGATAGGTTGAGTGAGCTAGAGGTTTTCTCTAGAGTGAAGGAGAATGAAGAGAGGTGACTTGATGGAGTGCACAAGATGATAAAAGGCATAGAGTGGATAGCCAGAGGTTTTTTTCCCGGGGCAGAAATGAATAATGAAAGGGGACTTAATTTTAAGGTGATTGGAGGGAAGTATAGCGGGGAGCTCAGAGGTAGGTTCTTTACACGGAGAGTGGTGGGTGTGTGTTCCATCTACATAAGACAGAACTCAGAAAGTGGTGATGAAGATTATCTTCAGCAAGCATTCATTTTTGATGGTGAGTTTGATTTCTGACATTTTGATTTCTGATAGCCATGATTGATAGGTATTTAGACAGACAATGAATTGAGGGATATGGACACATGCAGGCAGATGTGCAGTTTAAATTGGCATTATGATCGGTACAGACACTGTGGGCTGAAGGGCCTATTCCTGCACTGATCTATGCTCCTTGTTCTCTTCAGGCAAATCGCCCCCGCGTGGAGAGTCCCATCAAATTATTTCTATATGTCTGAGCCTCCCAGCAATGTGGCTACTCTTCAGGTATGAGCACAGATGATGAATGGACTGGACAGGGTACCTGGACATGTACTAAAGATCTATGCTGACCATCTGGCTGGTGTGTTCACTGAGATCTTTAAACTCTCACTTTGGCAGTGTATGAAACCTCTCACTTCAAGTAGGCTTCAATTATACCGGTGCCCAAGAAGAGTGTGGTGACCTGCCTCAATGACTATCGCTCAGTTGCAGTTTCATCCACAGTGATGAAGTGTTTTGTGAGGTTGGTGATGAAACATATCAACTCCTGCCTGAGAGGTGACTTGGATCCACTCCAGTTTGGCTACTCGAACAACACGTCCACAGCAGATGCCATCTCATTGTCTCTACACTTAATATCGGAACATCTGGACGGTGCAGGTGCATATATCAGGATGCTCTTTACTGAACACAGCTCAGCATTCAATACCATTATCCTGTCAAAGGGGAAGGAACATTGACTCAGACCATGAGAGTCCTGTGTTGGGCATTTTCATGTCTTACAAAGTGCAGATTGGAAGTTTGTGTGGGGCGCCACTCCTCGCACAGACACTAGAGCAATGTATGGTTAAGTGTCTTGCTCAAGGACACAAACACGCTGCCACAGCTGAGGCTCGAACTAGTGACCTTCAGATCACTAGACGAATGCCTTAACGACTTGGCCATGTACCCAACATAAATCCCCTCAAAACTAATCAGTAAGCTCCAAGACCTTGGCCTCAATACATCCTTGTGCAGTTGGATCCTGGATTTCCTTACTTATAGACCCCAGTCAGTTCGGATTGGCAACAACATTTCCTCCATGACCTCCATCAACACAGGGATGTGTGCTTAGCCCTCTGCTCTACTCACTTTTCACCTATTACTGTGTGGCTAAGTACAGCTCCAATGCCAGATTCAAGTTTGCTGATGACACCGGCTGAATCAAAGGTGGTGATGATTCTGCATATAGGAGGGAGATTGACAATTTGGCTGAGTGGTCTCATAACTCAATGTCAGCAAGACCAAGGAGCTGATTATTGACTTCAGGAGGAAAATGGAGGTCCATAAGCCAGTCTTCATCAGGGGATCAGAGGTGGACTGGATCAGCAACTGTTTCAGAGGACCTGTCCTGGACCCAACATGTAAGTGCAATTATGAAGAAAGCATGGCAGTGCCTCTATTTCCTTAAGAGTCTGAAGAGATTTAGCATGACATCTAAAACTTTGACAAACTTCTAAAGATCTGTAGTGGAGAGTATATTGACTGGCTGTATCATGGCCGCGAATAGAAACAACAATGCCTTTGAATGGAAGATCCTACAAAAGGCTGTAGATTTGGTCCAATACATCATGGTAAAGCCCTTCCAACCATTGAGCACATCCACATGGAGCACTGTCATAGGAAAGCAGCATCCATAATCCCACCATGTAGGTCATGCTGTTTTTTTGCTGCTGTCATCAGGTAGAAGGTACAAGAGCTTCAGGACTTGCACCACCAGATTCAAGAACAGTAACTACCCCTCAACCATCAGGTTCTTGAATCAAGAGGGATAACTATTCTCACTTGCCCTATCACTGAGATGTTCCCACAACCAATGAGCTCTCTTTAAGGACCTTTTATCTTATTATCTCATGTTCTCATTATTTATTGCTATTTACATTTGCACAACTTGTTGTCTTCTGTACTTTGAGCTCTGATTGATCTTTCATTGATCCTGTTAAAGTTACTATTCTATGGAATTGCTGACTATGTCCAAAAGAAAATGAATCTCAGGGTTGTATATGGAATCAGAATCAGGTTTAATACCACTGGGATATACGTGAAATTTATATGTACTTTGATAATAAATTTTACTTTGAATGTTCGTCAACATCAGGTGATCTCAGCTAATCCTTTTCTGGTCTTTCTTCTCTCCCACTGAACTGTGGCCTGACTGCTGTATGTGGAAGACACAGGTAGCGGGAATCGAGGAAATATAATCCAGGGGTCTTCAACCTTTTTAGCACCACAGACCGGTTTAATATTGACAATATTCTTGCGGACTGGCTGAACGGGGTGGGGAGGGGGGTTGACGTTAATCATGACCAGAGTATAGGTGAGAAGTCAACTATAAGTCACTTATAAGTGGCTAATACACACAATTTCGTTCCTAAAAGGGTTTATCTAATGACTTTAATATTAAACACACAGTGCATATTTTCCTTCCACGAATATAGTGATAAGTCAATTATAAGTCACTTATAAGTCAATAGCATCATAACATTTTAAGTAATGTTTGGATATGAAACACACAGCGCATATTTTCCTCGTATGAACATATAAAATCATTGCAACACACCAATATCGCTGAATCAGTGGGAGCCCTGGGCTTGTTTCCCTGCAACAAGATGGTCCTATCGAGGGGTGATGGGAGACAGCGATACTCGAAGGGGGTTCCTTATGTCCAGTCTATTCCGCAATTTAGTTTTCGTTGCATTCATTGCAGAAAACCCCACTTCGCAGAGATATGATGTTGGAAATGGAAGCAACGTTTTCAGTGCTTTCGTGGCTATCTCAGGATATTCAGCCTTGACTTTGATCCAGAATGCCGGCAGAGATGTTCTGTCAAACATCCTTATCAGTCCGCCGTCGTTTGCAATCTCGAGGAGTTGATCTTCTTCCCACGCTGACATGGATGACACGTGCGTAATGACCTCGCGTGCGTTCAAGTTCAACAGTGACCGTGACAGGGAATGAGGAAAGGTGCAGCTGACTCATATCGTTTCAGATAGCCAAATCATGTCATTTCCTTGTGGCCCGGTAGCACATGCTTTGCGGCCCAGTGGTTAGGGACCATTGATGTAATCACATGAGGGCAGTAATTACATATGATTACATGTCCTGGTTTGCATGGTGAGTGGTGAGAGCAGTCCAGTGGTAAGAATGAATCCCTGTGCCATAGTGTGGATGTTCCACTCTAGTGTGACAACACCACCCTGTCCTTAATGCAGTCAGTGATCCCAGAGAGCTCCAAGGGAGTGTAATCTAACAAAATCTGACACCAAGATGTGGAAGATTAAAGCTTGGTCAGTGAGTTTACTTTTCAAAAGTATCTTAAAGAGTAGAGAAAGTCGGGGAACTTTTGGGAGGAAATCAAAAGTTTGGGTCTGGCAAACAAAATCCAAATTTCTAGCACAAACTTGGAATTGAAGGGACAGAGACCTTGGAGGGTTAAAGCATAGATAAAATATAATTCCATTCAAGTTTAATTGTCATTCAATCATACATAAAAAACCAGGAACATGACCAAACAAAAGAACGTTACTCTGGGGCCAAGATGCAAAACACAGTACCAACAGTCACCCACAGCACAAGGCTCATATAACACACATAAGACAGCAAGCATATTAGTAAAATACAGTAACACAAAAAAAAACTCCAAATCCCTGAGTGCATTAATATTGCAGTAGTCTGCTGCCGAACACAATATGGCTTGTTTTCTGCTGAGCGAACACTGGGGAACATAAGAACCTAAGAAATAGGAGCAGGAGTAAGCCATCCAGCCCATCGAGCCTGCCCCGCCATTCAATAAGATTATGGCTGATCTGTCCGTAAACTCAGCTCCATCTACCTGTCTTCTCCCCATAACCCTTAATTCCCTTCCTATGTAAAAACCTATCTAACTGTATCTTAAATATATTTAGTGAAGAAGCCTCAACGGCTTCCCTGGGCAGAGAATTCCACAGATTCACCACTCTCTGGGAAAAACAGTTTCTCCTGATCTCCGTCCTAAATCTTTTCCCCTGAATCTTCGGGCAAAGTCCCCTAGTTCTAGTCTCACCTACCAATGGAAGCAACTTTCCGACTTCTATCTTATCTATCCCTTTCAAAATTTTGTATGTTTCTATAAAATCCCCACTCATTCTTCTGAACAGCACCAACTTCAGCTTGGACACTGCAACCGGCACGCTGGTGGAACGTACCAACTCCAAAGCCTTTCTTCTAGGCCACTGCCAACATGCGACATCGCAGCACGAGGCCCAGTCCTTGCCATGACCGAGACCTTGTAGTTCCCCCGCCATTTGCCAATAAATCAGTGAACTGGACTTGCAGCATTTCACATCAATAATGTCCATCGGAGTCTTGCATTCACAAGAAAAGCAACTCAGGTTATCAGCCGCTGTTTGCACATTGCCTTCACGCATTGACTCCTCCGACGCCTCTCTGACGCAGGCTGCACCATGCCCAGCTCCTCCAGCTCCTCCGCCAATGAGCAACCCACTGGTGGGGTAGACCTGCAGTACTCCAAGCTCTCAATGTCCTTCAGGGTCTTGCGATCGTAAAAAATATGTTTGCATAAGATAATAACACCTCTAGTTGACCCCATAGAAGGCACTGTGCCGGTGTGTGCCACCATCTTACCAGAATTATATCTGGGATGGGCAAAATCAAGAAGGCACTGAAGAACTCTTGAGAACTTAAAGTTGGGTTATTACTGATTCTGTAACAGGGAGTACACCAGGCAGAGGAGTACTGAGGACGTGGTGTGGGCTCAACTTCAGATGGACAGAATCTGCAATAAGTTTGTCACAGCAGTGATGCCAGTGGTGAGACGTGGTGAGGGTATATCAGACTGAGGGTTCATTTGGTCACAGATCTGAGCAGCAGAATGAGGTCAATTCTGAGGGTTCATTTCCTGACACAATGATCCCCCAACACATCAGCTAAGTGTTGCTGTCAGTCAGAGGTGGTACTGCCGCTAAGTGGCCACATTAGTAATAGAGAGCCTGGACCAGGGGTTCCCAACCTTTCTTACACTGTGGATCAATACCATAGAGCAAGGATAATGAACTCCTGTTGGGAAGCCCTCTCCTAGACTAACAATCCGAGGGCCCGAATTTGAACCCCACTAGGACAGCTATAGGATTTTTGTCCAGTTAATAATCTGGAACATGGGGAGAAACAAGTCACCAACTTGGCTAGTGGTGGTAGAGACTCATAGATGAGGGTTATTTAAGACTCTTAGGTAGGCACATGGGTGAAAGCAAACTGGAGGCATATTGGTTGTGCAGGGAGGAAGAGTCAGATTGATTGTGGAGTAGTTTAAAAGGTTGACATGACATTGTGGGCTGAAGGACCATACTGCGTTGTAAGACCATAAGACATAGGAGCAGAATTAGGCCATTCAGCCCATCGAGTCTGCCCTGCTATTCCAACATGGCTGATCCCAGATCCCACTCAACACCATTAGGCCATTCAGCCCATCGAGTCTGCCCTGCTATTCCAACATGGCTGATCCCAGATCCCACTCACACCTGCCTTCTCACCATATCCTTTGATGCCCTGACCAATCGGGAAATGATAAACTTCTGCTTTAAATATATCCACCAACTTGGCCTCCACAGTTGTCTGTGGCAGAGCATTCCATAGATTCACTACTCTCTGGCTAAAAAAATTCCTCCTCACCTCCGTTCTAAAAGGTTGCCCCCCAATTTTGAGGCTGTGTGCTCTAGTTTTGGATATCTCCAGCACAGGGAATATCCTCTCCACATCCACCCTATCTAGTCCTTTCAACATTCGGTAGGTTTCAGTAAAATCCCCTTGTATTCTTCTAAATTCCAGTGAGTACAGGCCCAAAGCTGCCAAAAGCTCCTCATATGTTAACCCCTCCATTCCTGGAATCATCCAATGACAACACATCCTTTCTGAGAGGAGCGGAGAAGAGGGCGGCGTGACGCAGCATGCAGCGACCACTCTGGTGATGAATATCTGTTATCTGTCAAGTAGGGTGCCGTGAACAATCCTGATTTAATAGAGGCAGATGTGAGAGCATGGAGGAACATCTGGTGAGACTTCTGAAATGCCTGCTTCGCTGCCGCTGCTACTGTGTGATCCAGAATCTCTGGAGGGGAAGGCCCCGAGTCCTCGGCTTTGCTTGTTGCTCGGCAGCCGGGGCGGGGTTGAAGCGCTCGACAGACATGGTGCTCGGTGTCGGAGGGCTGGTCAGAGGCTCGAAGTTTTCAGACAGACTCAGAGTGGACTGTGGTCGGGTGCTTCCAGGATGCTGCATCAGCAAGGTTTGCAGCGCTGGAGGTTCATGGCAGGGAGAATTTCTCCCTTTCTCCCTTCTGTGTGAGATGATGGGCTATCGGGACTTTGAGACTTTTTTTTACCGTGACCATGGTCTGCTCTTTATCAAATTATGGTATTGCTTTGCACTGTTGTAATTATGTTATAATTATGTGGTTTTTGTTAGTTTTAGTCTTGGTCTGTCCTGTGTTTCTGTGATATCATTCTAGAGGAACATTGTATCATTTCTTAATGCATGCATTTCTAAATGACAGTAAATGAGGACTGAGTGTCCTCATAATGTAATAATCTAATATGTGCTCTGCTTTTCTATGTTCTAATTTACCCAACAAAACTGAGTTTCAACTAGTGCACGAGGCCTTTTGTAGTGTGGTGTCGGGACAAACAGCGTAGGTGGAGCTCTGACATTTACAGCCAGAGTGAGTTTGACGTGAAGGGTGATATGGGTGAGAAAAGCTGCTGTGACGTGATGGGAATTGAGGCTGAGAGGTCCACCACTTTAGAGCAGAACCGGATTATACCTGAATGAAGAAAGACCATGGACAAGGCTGGATTAGAAAGATCCTCATGTCATTGAGGATGTTCTCAGTGTAAAGGAATCATGAAGGAGAGACCTATGCAGTCCTGAAAATTAAAGGCAACCTGAAAAGTGAGCTGCCACTTCTGGGGCCTGAAAGGCCACCTAGTCCTTGGCAAACACTACAGGGACCGGTGCACTCAGGGCTAGTCAGCCAGCCCCCATGAAAAGACTTAAAAGTAACAGCAAATATATTCAATATCAAAATAATAAGCACTCTATCTGCTCTTTGTTATTATTTTTCTCACTCTGAATTATCAAGAAACAACTTTATTCACCATATACATTGACATGTATTGGGAATTTGTGTTGTTGCATGACCAAGTGATTAAGGCGTCGGACTAGGGATTCAAAGGTCGCTAGTTCGAGCCTTGGCTGAGGCAGCGTGTTGTGTGCTTGAATAAGGCACTTAACCACACATTGCTCTGCAACGACACCGGTGCCAAACTGTATGGGTCCTAATGCCCCTCCCTTGGACAACATCAGTGGCGTGGAGAGGGGAGACTTGCAGCATGGGCAATTGCTGGTCTTCCATACAATTTGGCCCAGGCCTGCGCCCTGGAAACCTTGCAAGGCACAAATCCATGGTCTCATGAGACTAACGGGTGCCTATATTGGGAATTTGCTGTGGTGTGTTGTGACATGTAAAAAAACAATAACATTCAACAATTGTAAAAAATAAAGAAGTAAATTTAAAAAAGCTTGAGGTTAAAGAACAGATAGGGAATAAATGTGCTGTTTGTCATGTCTCCCCTGTCACTCTGAAACGGAGACATCTCCTTCTCCCTTATTAGTGAGAGAGAGCCTGCAGTATGTCGAACATCGGGTGAACACGTAGACTTTGGGGTACTGCAGGTCTGTGTCTTTGCTGTTGCTTTGCTGCACGCTTAAGTGCTCGGGGTGGGTGCCGATGTTTTTTTGCTGGGGGGGGGGAGGGGGATCATTACTTCGATGCTGCTTACGCATGGGAGAGGGGAGCTGGAGGGGACTTTGAGGTTCTAACATTTAACTGTCATTCATTCTTTGAGGGCACTCCTCTGTTTTCATGGATGGTTGTGAAGAAAAAGCATTTCAGGATGTATAAGGCGGGAGGAGAAGATGGCGGCACGACGCAGTGCGCGTAGCCTCTCCAGTGAAATGATATCGTATTTGTTAAATAGGGTACCGTGCACAATTCTGATTTGATGGAGGCAGCTGTGAGAGCACGGAGGAACAAGTGGAGTAACTTCTGAAATGCCCGGTTCGCTGCTGCTGCTACTGTGCGATCAAGAATCTCCGGAGGGAAGGCCCCAAAATCCTCGGCTTTGCCTGCTGCTGGTGACTGGGGCTGGGGTTGAGGCGTTCGGCAGAGATGGTGCTCGGTGTCTGAGGGCTGGTCGGAGGCTCGAAGTTTTCGGATGACTCAGAGTCGGACTGTGGTCGGGCATGGCAGGGAGAGTTTTCTTCCTTCTCCCATCTACGTGAGATGTGGGACTTTCAGAGACTTTGAACTTTTTGCCGTGCTCATGGCCTGTTCTTCATCAAGTTACGGTATTGCTTGCACTGTTGTAACTATATGTTATAATTATGTGTTTTTTGTCAGTTTTTCAGTCTTGGTCTGTCCCGTGTTTCTGTGATATCACACCGGAGGAATATTGTATCATTTCTTAATGCATGCATCACTAAATGACAATAAACGAGGACTGCGTGTCCTCATAATCTAATCTAATCTAATAAGTACGAGGGGTGATTGATAAGTTTGTGCCCTATGGTAGAAGGAGTCAATTTTAGAAAACCTAGCACATTTATTTTTCAACATAGTCCCCTCCTACATTTACACACTTAGTCCAGCGGTCGTGGAGCATACAGATCTTGGACCTCCAGAAAGTGTCCACAGCAGGGATGATTGGTAAGTTAATAACTCATCTCCTTCTACCATAGGCCACAAACATCAATTATCCTTGATGCGTTACTAACTGATAAGTTATTAACTTCAAACTTTCTGCATAATCACTCAAAGCGTTGAACTGCATGTGCATGTAACGAGAGCTGTATAACTCATCTCCTTCTACCTTAGGCCACGAATTTATCAATCACCCCTGCTGTGAACACTTTCTGGAGTCCAAGATCCGTATGCTCCTCGACGGCTGGACTAAGTGTGTAAATGTAGGAGGGGACTATGTTGAAAAATAAATGTGTTAGGTTTTCTAAGATTGACCCCTTCTACCTTAGGCCACTAACTTATCAATCACCCCTAGTATATTGTATACATTTCTCTGGCATTAAATGTACCTTTCAAACATCTAAAACCTTGAAGTACGTAAATACCAGCATGTGTTTACCATGTAAACAGCATTATAAAAGTGGTTCAAGGTGTTTACAAAACAGTGCAGTGACAGAGGTAATAGAGAGAGGGGGTGGGGGTTATAACTAGAATGGCAGATCAGGGGAAGAAACTTTTAAGATGTCATGAAGTTCTTGTTTGTAAAAACCCTATAGAACTTTCTGGGAGGGAGTTAATGGAAAAGATTGCTGGGTGATTAGTATCCGCATTGATTTTTCCTGCTGGCTTCTTTGACCTGGGCACACACAAGTCTTGCAGTGCAAGTAGACGACAGCCAATGACCTTTTTTGCTGACCTGACAGGTCACTCTGTGTTTTTGTGTATTGTGCAAGGACGTTGCAAAGCAGACAGTAATGGCTGATGCGAGGACGCTCCCTGATGACAGTGTAGAATTGTACCAGCATGTTCTGAGGATGATGGTATTTTACCATGTGCCACAGGAAGTACATTCCATGCTGAGCCTTTTTTTTGAATGAAGGAGACATGGTTCTCTCACATGAGGTCCAGGAACATGAATGTTGAAACAATTGCTAACTGTAGAGTTGCTGATGATGAGTGGGTGGAGAGGAGACATATTTCTCTTTGTTGATATGTACCTCCACAGTTTTGAGGGCAATTTACCAGTGTTATTTAAAATGAGATGATGCTTTCCAATATGGTTTTTTAAAAGCTAGGGTTAAATAGGTGAGTTGGTGGGGCCTGATCTATGCTGTATTTCTAAATAAATAAAGCACAAGCCCAAATTAACTGCAAATTCATTCTGTTTACTGTTGCTGCAATCTTCCCATGTGTACATAGCTACAAGTGCATCCTGCACAGCTATAATGAGCTTCAAAACAAGTTCAGCACTTGAACTGGTAGATCCTGAGGTTGTGGTAGGCCTTGTTATCGAAGTAAACCTGCATGTTTAGTTGAGACCTACTTAATTTTAACTTGATGGTTTATTAATAGTGACAGATAATTTCTGAAATTGAATACAAATCATACATGACTTGATTATAAAAATCAGGCTGGGAGCGCATTCTGGCATCTGCTTTTCTTCATTCATTGGCAGCTCCCAAACAATCCTGTTTGAGATGGCAGAGATCTTGTTCCTGCCATCTTAGCTTTCCATCAGGGCCTCCCCAGAAAGCTACAGATCTGCCCCCTGCATCAAGACAGACAGTATTCACCAAACTACCCTCCACCACCACACCCAAACTCTCCCACCCCCTGCACCAACATCTGCCTCAGTGACCCATCTGCTGCCTCCTAACGTAACGAGGCTGCTCCATTAGCGAAAAAACAGTGGAGTGTGGCTGAGACTGGATCCAACAAAAGTGAGCCCTTTTGGTGGTGTCAAAATTCAAAGACGTAAGTGACTCTTGCTGATCCGAGGTCACTAGGATAGTGTTGTATGTTAACAACTGTTCATGGCCATATGGAGCTGGGGCTCTTTCTATTTAGTTCTAGCAATTGCAGCAAGGTTAATGAGAAGCAGAAGGCGATTGGGAATATGGTGTTGAGGTTACAATCAGATCAACAATGATCATACTGAATGACAGACCAGACCTGAGGAGCAAATAGCCTGTTTCTGTCCCTTTCTATATGTACTGTGGCGGGGCCATGAACTCAGAAGGCTTAGCAGAGTAAATCCAAGTCATTCCCTGTGACCATTTGGGCTTCCTAAGTCTTGCTTATTCCACCCTCCTGCTGCCATTTCTATTCTGGGGTCAAAGTCTGCGTTCCAGATGGAACCAACAGAAATACTGTATGTGTAACACCTGCCTAAAAGAATGGATGGTGGGAATACCTCAGTGCATCAATGGCTGAGAAACAGCTGGAAATAGACTCCACAGCATCAAGGACATCCTTGAGGAGCGGTGCTTCACGAAGGCGACATCCATCATTAAGGACCCCCCTCACCCAAGACTTTCCCTCTTCACAGTGCTTCCATCAGGGACTGGAGCCTGAAGGCACACACTCAACAATTCAGGAATAGCTTCTTCCCCTCTGCCATCCGATTTCTGAATGGACATTGAAACCATGAAAACTACCTCACTACTTATCTAACTTAACTATTATAGCCAGTGATATTGAGCCTGTTTCTGATTCTGACATTAATATGTACAGACAGATACAGGATATGGTATTTATCAGTCTGGCAGAAAAATGCAAACTACCACCGGATAAGGACAAAATAGGCTAATTGAAATAGCATTTAAATAGCTTCTTTCATCCCCCTTTGGTGACTGTACCTTCGGTCAAATGGACCATGAACGCTTACTTCCCTTCAAACTTTTGTTAAAACTCAAATAGCCAGAAGGCAGTTTGTTGTTGACACAAGTTGGTGATGCAAGTGAACAGCTGATCATAGATACAAGGGGTGGTATTACCGAAACAGCGACACAGGTTCGATTCCCACCGTTGTCTGTAAGGAGAGTTTGCCCTGTGACGGCGTGCGTTTCCCCCGGTTGCTCTGATTTCTTCTACCATTCTGAAGACAAACGGTTTAGTCGGGCAATTAGTCACAATGGTGCAAGGGCTGGAAGGATCTGTTACCGTATTTTATCTCTACATAAAAGATAAATAAAGTTACTGGAGTAGACATCAAGGTCAGAACCAAGCACTCTGTTTGTGATCTTGCACATAGTTTTAAATTCCTGAAACCAGCCCAAAGATAATTTTTTAAAATTTCAGTTTTGCAAAATTACTATGATAGGATTTTGAATCTCGAACCTTTGGAATTTGGGCCAGACATCAAAATCCTGATGCTAACATACCTTAACTTATTTATTTAACAGAAATGGCAGCGGAGATTATAAAGGCCCAGTGCAAAAATACAACAGATTATCAAAGGGTGGGGATGTAATAATTTATTAACTAGAGTCTTTATAGTTAATTGGACCCTTTCCAAGTACATAGTAGCAGTGTAATGCCAAAAAATGTAAAATCTTTTGTAGCAGGTCACATGGAACACCACAGACAACAAGAAAAGGAACCACTGCAGACACAGAACTATGATAAAGAATATTTCAGGTTTGTGTTCGATTTGCTATTGTGTCTAAGTAAAGGAGGTGAATTTCTATGCTATTGAGTAATTGGCATCACCTGGTTCACTGCCTTTGCTTTGGAAAAGAAATCAGTCATTCTTGCCTGTCCAGCCAAGCTGGTGTAGAAGCTTGCTCATGGAATGACCCTCTGAAATGACCAAGCCAGTCATTCAGTTGTCAGCACCACCTTCTCAAGAACAATTGGAGAAAAGGGTGAAATCAGCAAAACCCACTTCCCGTGTCTAGTAAAAAGAGATTCATCTGCAGAGACTCCACAGCGATATTGTCTCATTTGTTCTGATCCACCTTCCATGCCAGTACACCTGATGAAAATTTCTACCTGCCCTCACTCTGCATCTGTGCACAGCTATACGGCAAGCTAAACAACTTCTTCTCAAATATCACCCAAGACAGAAGGTTTCTTTGGGATTTTTAATAAGACTTCTTTACTGAAAAACTGCAGAGAGTTAAGTAAAGTAGGTATTAAATTCAATACAGAATTGCCGTGTGCCTGAACATACTAATACTGTCGATTATTACCACAACCAGCGGGAATCAAGGTAATACCCATACACAACACTCCATAACTATGCCGTGTAAACAATAATAAACTTAAACCGCAATGATAAACAAAGGTTCAAAGTTCGAATTTAATGTCAGAGAAATGTACACAATATACATCCTGAGATGCTTTTTCTATGCAAACATCCACGAAAACAGAGAAGTGCCTCAAAGAATGAACGACAGTTAAACATGAGAACACCAAAGTCCCCCCGTTTCCCTCTCCCACGTGTAAACGGCAGCGAGCAATGATCATCCCTCTCCCCACCAGCAAAAATAAACACGCATCAGTACAATCACCGAGCAATGATCCCTCTCCCCCCACCAGCGAAAAAAAAGTGCACACCAGTGTCATCACCGAGCCCAAGCGTATGCTAAGCAATAGCAAAGACACAGACCAAAGTTAATCCAAAGGCTTTGCATTTCATCCGACATTCGATAAACCACAGATTCTCTCTCTCCCTGGCAAGGGAGAGGGAGGTGTCCCCCATTATCACGGCTAGCTGGAGACATAACAACAACCCGCTGGTTTATGATGTTAAAAGTCCATTTCGCCACTTTTTTCGAGTTCTGTCTCCGAAGATTGCAAAGACCTCAGGTCTTCGGGCCCACAGCGAAAGATTTTTCGGCCTCCCCGATGACACGAGTCTCCTGCTGCGACACCGACCCTTGATCCGCCCGTCTCCAGAGCCCCGAGATCTTAGGCTTCCGAACACGATCAAAACTCTCAGGCCAAACCCCTGGCACGTCGAATAACAACTAGTAGTGGAACCCCGCGAACGGGTCCCATTCCCGCAAAGAACCGAAGCCTGCATGTAACTCCAGGTCAGGGTCTTCAAAGGAACCCTGAAAGGGAAAGATCAAGATATTAAAGGTGGAAGTAGAGCTGTTTCTGAAAATGCAAGCAAAGGAATCGCCATTAGGCGCCATTATCCCTCCTAAGCTCCGCCTCCTCAAACATAATTCTTCCTTCAAAAATACAGAAACTACTAAATACTTACGAATATTTAGTAAGGCTCACTGATATTGCTATTTCAAGGGCAAATAAAGAGAGAAAGGTAATAAATATCTTTCACCATGTGCTTCAAATTGAATCAAAACTAACCTGTGCAGGAAATGATATATAAAAAACATCTTATGTATTGAAAATTATGTTCGTACAAAATGAACTCTGCTTTTAGAGGCCAGAAAGCTCCCTGCCTGGCATCCATAGGATTTTAAACTTAACTATTGAAACTAAAAGTCCAGTGATCATTTCATTAAGTCTTTGGCAAAAAAAGGATAGTTTCAGAGACTGGTCTTGAAAACAATCTTATGGTATCATCTTTAACTGTTCTCAGTTCGGAAGTGCTGGCCTTGATGACAAGCTTACTCGTGGTAATATCTAATGAGCAGAGAGGTGATGTGGTGCTCACCCAGAATGACAATCAGCCGAGTTTCCTCTGAAACGAGTTGTACCTCCTTTATGTGTCCTCCAACTCACAGTAGCCCCTCACAGGGACAGTTTATGAAGGGAACTTTGTTTTGGGAGAGATTCTTGCTCTGTGAAGCACTGTACTTTCCCTGCATAAACCTGTCTTTGAACAATGAGGATTCGAATCTTTATCTGATTCAGTCGCTCTGCTCTAACCAGTTGCTTATGAGTGTACCAACCATTGCAAAGGCTGCCTTTGGTTACTCCTGTAATGGAAAGAACAACATGTGAGAGCCAGGCAATTGCTTTGGTAAACAACATCCAGCTTGAAAAATGCTCAAAGAGTGCACTGCCAAGTTGGAACGGTGATAAGTGAGTGTTGCTGGTTGACATTTGAATATATCTCTATATCTGACTCCGGGTCGGTGAAGTCAAACGTTTCCTGCTGACAACATTCCTGTTGAGAATCAGCAAGAAATGCTGAGCCAGTTAACCATGAGGAGAGGGTGAACTGATTAACTTAGAGTCCTTTTGTGGCATGGAAAGGAAAGGTACGTCACATCCGGAGTTTCTCGGGTTAGCGGACGATTTCCCTCCACGCCTCTCTGACGTAGTGGGGAACCGCGTACGAGGCAAGTTACAGCAGTGGTTTGCCATTGCCTTCTGCCGGGTGAGTTTCCAAAGAGCTTACCAGCTCGTAACCCAGCACGGATGGAAAGCGTGCAGGGGAGCCAGCTGGATTTGAACCCGGGACCTTTTGTCCCAAAGTCCAGCACTGATGCCATTACACCACCAGCTGGGTCTTTGTGGCATGATCAGCCAGACTGAGGTCAGTAGGTTGAGGTTCATTGCTTCTTCTGAGTCGATTGCCTGATACATTGCATCCTATTACCTACATAAACATAGAATTTCCTTGTTTCATTAAATATATAACTGCGCACAACCTTGCTGTCAGTAAGGAAGTTGATATCATTTAGTTCTGTGTCCAACTCTCCAGTTATCACCTCTTCCATCTCAACTGCTAGAACAGCAGCAATGAGCTCAAGCCTAGGTGTAGTGAGATCTGGTTTGGGAGCAAGCTTTGCCTTGTCCTGGATGAATCCAACTTCACTATATTCAGTAGCATCTGCGACCTTCAAGAATGCAACAGCAGCAATAGCTTTGGTTGACACATCACAGAAAATGGAGACCTCTTTCTTTTGGGCTGTAGATACAGGTGTCCCCCGCATTACGAACGTTCGCTTTATGCCACTTCGCTATTATGGAAGGCGACATTAGTACCTGTTTTTGCTAACCGAAAGCCGATTTTCGCTTTTACGAAAAAAGACGCCCACTTTAAACTTGTGTTTACCCCAAGAAAGACTACCGTGACTGTGAAGCCTTGCGTGGGTAAGTGTGTGCGCATGCGTGTACGTGCCGATTTTTTTCTACAAATCAGTTTTGGCTAAATCTTCCCAATTCTGTTAAGTGAAAATACACTGTACATACATTAATTTACTTTATATAGGATGTGTAATTTATTATATCATTCCTGCTTTTACTATATGTTAGTGTTATTTTAGGTTTTATGTGCTATTTGGTATGATTTGGTAGGTTATTTTTTTGGGTCTGGGAACACTCAAGAATTTTTCCCTTTTTCTTGGTTGGGATCTGGCGAAGGAGCTCAGCCTGATTGCTCCTGAAGGTTCTGTCCATGGACTCTCTACGTAATGATCTTTAATTTCTGCTTTCCTTCTCAATGTGCAACTGAGAGACATCAATCAACTCAGGACCTGCTCTCTGTCGTTTGGTAGGAGATGTCGTGGAGAGGAGAAAGGAAGGAGAGCTGCCCAGCTGTTTGACTCATTTTTGTTAAACCCTTTTATTCATGATTTAAAGGACCTCATCTAGGATGGGAGGTGCCAGCTTTCAAGCATCTTCCGAATGAGACCAGCTGCCTAAGTCTAGTTGAGAAGAGGTAAGTATGTCAGGCCACTTGATTTGCTTCTCTTTCATAAAGATTCTACTCTCACAGGGTCTGAAGTGACTTGGGCTCCTATTCTCAAGGACATTAGTCTTAAGAGCTTCTCCGTGGATTGTCACCTTGTCGTGGTGGAGAAGCTTGTGTGGTCCTGTGATCCCAAGAGCAATGCCGTCTGGAGCTATGCTCCAGGTAGGGTCACCCATGGCGGTAAGGTCAAGGGTGAGGTCCCTGACAAAGAACAATGTAACCAAGACCTCAACAGTGGAACAAGCGGACGAAGTTACTTCAAACTCAACGGCTGTGAAGGCGGATGAAGGCTGCAACAAATCCAACAGCTCCAATCATTGTGGTTTCCATGCCATTGGAATCAGTTGGTTGATTTGTGAAGTATTGTGTGCTTCTTGGAGTGCAACATCAAGTGCACATTAAACAAATACACCCACAGGCGTCTTCACTCTGTGGGCCACTTCTTCAGAACGAAGACAATCATCCTCGACCTCGAGGGATAGCCACGACAACGACGAGTCTTAAGAGGCTGACAATGGGCTGGGGAGCACCACCCAAGACAGACATCATCCTTTATGACCCAACCCTGGTCCAGTTGTTGAGCATCTGGTGCATTGTGCCGACCATTGCATCATTCATGTACCACGTGCACAGGTGGTGTCTCTGTCAAGAAACAGGACAATCTCAGCAAAAGAGTCAAATGGGGGGCAGCCTTATTAGCTATGGCTTTAAGAAGTGAATGACCATGTGCAGCTTCAGGAGTTGGGATCTCATCTCTGTTGTTGGGAATACGGTCACATTCAGTAAAAGTTGACAAGGGTAAGCAGACTTCCCCTTCTTTTAACTCCGTGACCAATCCACTGGCTTTTCTTCCAGCAACTTCTGATGTTCCAGAACATGTCTTTAGAGTGTACAGGGAAACAGAGCTTTGAACACTGAATATGTCAAAGAATTTTGACTTTGCCAAAGAAACATTCCTCTGATCATCCAATATCACATATGCCTTTATGTTTTGCTTGGGATGGCTTTTCGGGTAGATGCTGATTAGACATATTTTAGAGCAGGATTTGCCTTGCAAGCCTTTCCCACATATCTCGGTGAATGAAGAAGTAGCTACATTTGATGAAAGCTTAGCTGGCTCCCTGCCATGCTCTGTAATGGGCACGCTGGGACACTAGCAGCCCAAGGTGCTGGCCTTGAATGAAGTGCTGATATGTGCTGGTCCCAGTTGCACTCAGTGCAGTGTATGGTAACTTTACAGTCTTTTACTTGGTGTGCTTTTGAAGCACAATATTTGAAACATATTGTGTGGTCTTTTAGAGATCACATCCAGTCTGCAAGCAGTTTCTCTCATGATCCTCTGCATTTCCTAAAGGGAAGAAGTTTCTTATGGACTGAGCATTGTCTGTCAGGGTTCACGACCGAGTTTTTAATTTCAGTTTTGCTGACTGTGATTTTCCTTGCTTTTGCAGGAGGCCTCTCTTTGAATGTAGTTTTATTGGAAATTGAGAGGACAAAACCAAAGTCCCTTCACATTTCTGTATGGCAGTGGATGAATTGCATGAAGAATGAAAATGGCAGATGTGGGTATGATGCTTCTTTTTATACTTGAACCCTTCAGTTATTAGTTGTTCCTGGATATTGCTCGGTAGTCTCTCCACTATAGGGGTTATTCCTCCTGCTGTGTCCAAGAAACTCATTCTTAATAGGTACCTCTCATGTTTTGCGGCTTGCAGTTCAGACAACAGAACTGCAAACTCCTGTAACGTCTGCCGTTACTTGTGTGAAAGCTTTGGAAAATTATCAAGTCTACAGAAGAGAGATTCATCGATTGCCTCTGGAGAGCCACAGCATTTGTCTAACCCCTGCACAGCATTTGTAAATCCACAGCTGGATTATTAATATGAACTGCTCTAGCCCTTCTTGCATGTTGCAGTGATTCCCCCTGAGCCACTTACATTGAAGGATTAGCTCTTCACTAGGTTTGAGATTTAGTCCTTCCACAGAATTGTGGGAGCTTGACTTCCAGGAAAGATAACTTGTAGACTAGTTGTCAAACACTTTTAGTCCTGCTGTGATTAGGTCTCGATGAGCCAGACGCCAAGCCAAATCTAATGCACAAACAGTTGCTGAATGAGCACATTGTGGCGACTTGTTTAGCAAATGTATTTCCTGGGACAGATGGTAGCTCAGACTGACCCTATCTGTGGAGCTGGGATTTGGGTGAAGTCTTTGATGTGATCAAACTGCAGAAGGGGGTGTTATGGGCTTTGCTGCTGTAGACCTTGACTGTCAATATCTGAACTATGTGAAAGACATGTTGGCTGAGTGGTGGGGACAGGTTCTCCTTGTAGACTTGAAGCACTGTCTTTTTTGTACCCAAAATGTGTTTGGATTTATTTTTAGTAAGATGCAATGTCAAAACATAAATGGTTTCGATTATAGACTCCACTGTCTAAGACATCTGCTACTTCATCCAACTTTGCCTCTGCTGAGGCAGTCTCAGCTTCATGCTCTTCCCTGAGTGCACTTCATGTAGCCTTTATGCGTGCTCTCTCCGTGTCTATACGAGCTTTCTCCATTTTGACCACAAGACCATAAGACATGGCCTGTCGAGTCTGCTCCGCTGATCTGTTTTTCTTCTCCGCCTCAACCCCAGTTTCTAGCCTTCTTCCCGTAACCTTTGATGCCATGTCCAATCAAGAACCTATCAATCTCTGCCTCAAATACACCCAACGACCTGGCCTCTATGGCTAGATGTGGCAACAAATTCCACAAATTCACCACCCTTTGGCTAAAGAAATTCCTCTGCATCTCTGATTTGAAAGGGCGCACCTCTATCCTGAGGCTGTGCCCCCTTGTCCTAGATTCTCCCACCATGGGAAACATCCTTTCCACATCTACTCTGTCTAGGCCTTTCAATATTCAAAAGGTTTCAATGAGACCCCCACTCATCCTTCTGAATTCCAGCAAGTGCAGCCCCAAAGCCATCAAACCTTCCTCGTATGGTAACCCTTTAATTCCTGGAATCATCCTTGTGAACCTCCTCTGGACTCTCTCCGATGCCAGCACATTTTTTTCTAAGATGAGGGGCACAAAACTGTTTACAGTACTCAAGATGAAGCCTCACCAGTGCCTTATAAAGGCTCAGTATCACATCCTTGCTCTTGTATTCTAGACCTCTTTAAATGAATGCTAACATGGCATTTGCCTTCCTCACCACCAATTCAACCTACAAATTAACCTTTAGGGTGCACAAGAACTCCCAAGTCCCTTTGCATCTCAGATTTTTAGATTTTCTCCGTTTAGAAAGTAGTCTGCACATTTATTTCTACTACCAGACTGGATGACCATGCAGTTTCCAACATTGTATTTCATTTGCCACTTTCTTGCCCATTTTCCTAATCTGTCTAACTCCTGCATTTTACCTGTTTCATCAACACTACCTGCCCCTCCACCAATCCTCACATCATCTGCAAACTTGGCAGCAAAACCATCTATTCCATCATCTAAATCATTTATATACAGCATAAAAAGAAGTGGTCCCAACATTGACCCCTGCTGAACACCACCAGTCACTGGCAGCCATCCAGAAGAAGATGCTTTGATTCCCACTTGCAGCCTACCAATGAGCCAATGCTCAAACCATGTTACACACTTTATCAAAGTTGCTGGTGAACGCAGCAGGCCAGGCAGCATCTGTAGGAAGAGGTACAGTCAACGTTTCAGGCCGAGACCCTTCGTCAGGACTAACTGAAGGAAGAGTTAGTAAGAGATTTGAAAGTGGGAGGGGGAGGGGGAGATCCGAAATGATAGGAGAAGACAGGAGGGGGAGGGATGGAGCCAAGAGCTAGACAGGTGATTGGCAAAAGGGATATGAGAGGATCATGGGACAGGAGGCCCAGGGAGAAGGAAAAGGGGGAGGGGGGGAAACCCAGAGGATGGGCAAGGGGTATAGTCAGAGGGACAGAGGGAGAAAAAGGAGAGTGAGAGAAAGAATGTGTGTATAAAAATAAATAATGGATGGGGTACGAGGGGGAGGTGGGGCATTAGCAGAAGTTAGAGAAGTCAATGTTCATGCCATCACGTTGGAGGCTACCCAGATGGAATATAAGGTGTTGTTCCTCCAACCTGAGCGTGGCTTCATCTTTACAGTAGAGGAGGCCGTGGATAGACATGTCAGAATGGGAATGGGATGTGGAATTAAAATGTGTGGCCACTGGGAGATCCTGCTTTGTCTGGTGGACAGAGCGTAGGTGTTCAGCAAAGCGGTCTCCCAGTCTGCATCGGGTCTCACTAATATATAGAAGGCCACATCGGGAGCACCGGACGCAGTATATCACCCCAGCCGAGTCACAGGTGAAGTGTCGCCTCACCTGGAAGGACTGTCTGGGGCCCTGAATGGTGGTAAGGGAGGAAGTGTAAGGGCATGTGTAGCACTTGTTCCGCTTACAAGGATAAGTGCCAGGAGGGAGATCAGTGGGGAGGGATGGGGGGGGGGACGAATAGACAAGGGAGTCGCGTAGGGAGCGATCCCTGTGGAAAGTGGGGGGGGGGAGGGAAGGATGTGCTTAGTGGTGGGATCCCGTTGGAGGTGGCGGAAGTTACGGAGAATAATATGTTGGACCCGGAGGCTGGTGGGGTGGTAGGTGAGGACCAGGGGAACCCTATTCCTAGTGGGGTGGCGGGAGGATGGAGTGAGAGCAGATGTGCGTGAAATGGGGGAAATGCGTTTGAGAGCAGAGTTGATGATGGAGGAAGGGAAGCCCCTTTCTTTAAAAAAGGAGGACATCTTCCTCGTCCTGGTAGGAAAAGCCTCATCCTGAGAGCAGATGCGCTCAAACCATGTTAGTAATTTTCCTGTAATACCATGGGCTCTTAACTTAGTAAGCAGCCTCATGTGTGGCACCTTGTCAAAGGCCTTCTGAAAGTCCAAATATACAACATCCACCGCATCCCTTTTATCTATCCTACTGTAATCTCCTCAAAGAATTCCAACAGGTTCGTCAGGCAAGATTTTCCCTGAAGGAAACCATGCTGACTTTGTACTATCTTGTCGTGTCACCAAGTACTCCATGAGCCACTTCTCTTCTTTCACACACTACAACATCAGGCATACTGCTAGTGTCTTCCACAGTGAAGACTGATGCAAAAGTACTCATTTAGTTCATCCTCCATCTCCTTGTCCCCCATTATAATTTCTCGTACCTCATTTTCTAGCAGTCCTATATCCACTCTTATTATTTTAGTTTTTAACATACTTGAAAAATCTTTCACTATCCACTTCGATATTATTTGCTAGCTTGCTTTCATATTTCATCTCTTCCCTTCTAATTTTTTTTTAGTTGCTCTCTGTAGGTTTTTAAATACTTCCCAATCCTCTATCTCCCACTAATTTTTGTTTTGTTGTATGCCCTTTCTTTTGTTTTTACAATAGCTTTGACTTCCCTTGTGAGCCATGGTTGTACGATTTTACCATTTGAGTATTTCTTCATTTTTGGAATACATATGTCCTACACCTTCCTCATTTTTCCAGAAATACATGCCATTGCTGCTCAGCTGACATCCCTGCCAGCAGCTCCTTCCAAATATCACTGTAATCCCCTTACTCCACTGAAATACGGGAGGAGAAGATGACGGCGCAATGCAGCTTGCAGCGGCTACTCCGGTGGTGATGTCTGTTATATGTCAAGTAGGGTGCCGTGCACAATCCTGATTTGATGGAGACGGATGTGAGAGCATGGAGGAACATCTGGAGAAACTTCTGAAATGCCTGCTTCGCTGTTGCTGCTTCTGTGTGGTCCGGAATCTCCGGAGGAGAACGCCCCGAGTCCTCGGCTTTGCTTGTTGCTTGGCAGCCGGGGCGGAGTCGAAGCGCTCGGCAGATGATGGTGCTCAGAGAGGCTGTATTGGAGGGGCTGGTCGGAGGCTCGAAGTTTTCGGACGGACTCAGAGTCGGCTGTGGTTGGGTGCTTCCAATGCATCGGCAAGTTGTTGGCGCTTGGAGGTTCATGGCAGGGAGAGTTTCTCCCCCCTGCCGCCTGCATTAGATGATGAGTCAATCGGGACCGAGACTTTTTTTTACTGTGCCCATGGTCTGCTCTTTATCAAATTATGGTATTGCTTTGCATTGTTGTAACTATATGTTATAATTATGTGGTTTTGTCAGTTTTAGTCTTGGTTTGTCCTGTTTTTTTGTGATATCATTCTGGAGGAACATTGTATCATTTTTTAATGCATGCATTTCTAAATGACAATAAATGAGGACTGAGTGTCCTTATAATCTAATCTAAAAAAAATACTGTTACATCAGACTTTACTTTCTCCCTATCAAATTTCAAGTTAAACTCAATCATATTGTGATCACTAGTTCCAAAGGGTTCTTATACCTTAAACTCTCTAACCACCTGCAGTTCATTTCATAACTCCCACACTCAGGTTGGAGGAACAATACCTTATATTCCGTCTGGGTAGCCTCCAACCTGGTGGCATGAACATTGACTTCTCTAACTTCCGCTAATGCCCCAGCTCCCCCTTGTACCCCATCCATTATTTATTTATATACACACATTGTTCTCTCTCTCTCCTTTTTCTCCCTCTGTCCCTCTGACTATACCCCTTGCCCATCCTCTGGGTTTTTTTCCCCCTCCCCCTTTTCCTTCTCCCTGGGCCTCCTGTCCCATGATCCTCTCATATCCCTTTTGCCAATCACCTGTCCAGCTCTTGACTCCATCCCTCCCCCTCCTGTCTTCTCCTATCATTTTGGATCTCCCCCTCCCTCTCCCACTTTCAAATTTCTTACTAGCTCTTCCTTCAGTTAGTCCTGACGAAGGGTCTCAGCCCGAAACGTTGACTGTACCTCTTCCTAGAGATGCTGCCTGGCCTGCTGCGTTCACCAGCAAATTTGATGTGTGTTGCTTGAATTTCCAGCATCTGCAGAATTCCTCACTTTTGCGTTTTTATATCTCAACTTCGTGCTAAACATATGCTGCTCTCTTTCTTGCCACCTCAGCTTTGTTGCGAGCACATGCCCAGCTATGCTAACTGCAGCTTTGCTTCAGTGTTGCGAAGATGCAATAGATGAGCCGCATTCTGACCTGACTTCCAGGTCCTGGTGACCAACGTTGCTCAGACTGGAAGCAGACATTATCACCCAAGGCATCTCCGATCTGCAGGCGATGCCTTTGAAGATGAGCTATCTTTTCACTCTATTGCCCTCACTGTCCATCTGTACACAGCTAAGCAGTGAGCTGAACAACTTATCAAAAATCACCCAAGGCAGGAGCTTTCAGGATTTTTAATGATATTTCTTTACTGTGAAAGTGCAGAAAATTAAGCAAAATTTATATGAAGTTCAACACAGAATTGTTGCATGCCTGAATATACAAATACAGATGATTTTTTTTCACAACCTTGTTAGCCAAGGAAATGCACATAAGCAACACTCCATACCTATGCAGTGTAAACAAGAATAACCTCATAGTACAACAGTAAACATAATACCCCCTTCAAAATATATCTACTATATGTTTTCCAATATCACCAAATAAGACTCACAGATACTGCTGTGTCAAGGGCACGAATTTCAAACCACAGATAGACTGCATCTAGTAAAACAGTCACCTGGGCTAAAAATAATGTGCATTAGTAAGCTATTAAACAGTACAATTATCTAATCAGGATAATGCTGTTGGAGATAGAATGCTATATCCCATAGGTACTCATTATCCTGCCTTTGTAAATTCATTGTCCCTTGCTTAGATTAAACAATTACGAAGGTTGTCATCTCAACAGGTAGAGATGTTCTTCAAAGGGTTTTCTGCATATAAGATTTTGACATGACTTTCAATTCTTTCTTAGCCACAGTAGATGCAGAGCCAGAACTTTGCTCCCAGAATAAGATTGCCAATAGTATTTTGACAAAAATGTTAGGTGCCTCCTGTTCTTATCTTATACTTGAAAGATTTATGAGGAAAGTTCATGAAAGGAGCTTAAATGACAAGTGTTCTGTTTAATCCTTCCTTGAATTGCTGTATTGTCTGAACCAATTTCAACAACTCCCCATTGTTGTGTGTGTTCAGTCCTGGACTATCTGTAGATAAACCTCTGCAGCTGTTTTCAAAGCAATGGGTGTGACTGATGTTGATCATCTTCTGAAATTTTGTGGGTGTGTTATGAATCTCCAATATGTAAACCTCACGAGTATTAACTATTCATTTGGTAGACATGATTCTAGTATTTTTTCCCATGCAACACGAGGGAAAGTAAGAGTTGGATCTTCTTTAAAGACTTGACCTTTCTTTTATCTTCACCCTGGCCCTTTTTATGGTGCATGGATATTTGCCACCGAAGGAGATTTTGAATGTTTTAAACTAGAAATGGATTAAGAGCAATGTCAATGACTGCCTGATCTGTCGTCCTTTCATCACCAGCTTGTAGGTGCCCATGAACCCTGGCGTTCAGAGGGAGGATTCATTTAATGTGGAAGTTGGAATGTGAGCTTGCAAAGTGAAGATATGGAGGATGAAGGAAATAAGTGAAAGGGAACATTGAGCCTAGCCTTCTGTAATGTTGAGACTTCTGAATACTTTCTACAAACATGCTGATGTAAGTATAGATATGGTGGTGAGTCTGTGTACAACCGGTGCTCCCGATGCAGCCTCCTCTACATTGGTGAGCCCTATCGTAAACTGGCTGCTCGTTTCATTGAACACTTGCACTCCATCCACCAAAAGCAGAACTTCCTGGTGGCCAAACATCTTAATTCTGATTTCCATTTCTGTTCCAACACATCGGACCATGGTCTCCTCTTGTGCCATCTTGCACCCTCAGGGTTGAGAAGCAACACCTCATTTTCCGTCTGGGTAGCCTCTAACCTGATGGAATGAATATATACAGTATATTGATTTGTCCTTCTGGTAAAAAGAAATTCCCTCCCCTCTTCTTCTATTGCCCACTCTGGCCCCTTACCCCTTCTCACCTGCCCCTAGGTCCCTTTCTCCTTCCCTTTCTCCTATGATCCACTCCCCTATCAGATTTCTTCTTCACCAGCACTTTACCTTTCTTACCCACCTGATTTCCCCATCACCTTCGAGCTATCCTCCTTCCCCTCTCCCCACCTTTTTATTCTATCATCTTGATCTTTCCTTTTCAGTCCTGAGGAAGGGTCTCTGCTCGAAATGTCAACTGTTTATTCATTTCCATAGATGCTGCCTGATCTGCTGAGTTCTTCCAGGGCTTTGTGTGTGTTGCTTTGGATTTCTAGCATCCGTAGAATGTCTTGTGCTAATGCTCCTTGATAATTACGCTTCTTGCTTTGGTAATGTTGCTAGAAGGATTGATGTCGGCTAAAGCACCATCTGCTCTTTAGTGAACAGGTGAGCTGGGCTCCCTTTACACCGAGGAGATTCTGTAGATGCTGGAAATCTAGAGCAACACACGCAAAATGCTGGAGGAGCACAGCAGATCTTGCAGCATATTTGGAGGGGAATGACCTTGGCCTAAGACTTTGATTGTTTATTTCCTCTGTAGATGCTACCTGACCTGCTGAATTCCTCCAGCATTTTATGCATGTTTTTCTTTACACCTTCCTACCAGTCTGACAGTATGGTACAGACTGAAAATGTTGAAGGAATTCCTGATGTATTATTGTTAATCTGATCATTGGTGCAACCAGAATTGTGGCCACATCCTTAGCACACATAACAATAAACCTTTCACTGACGGACTAAGCACAGTGAGCCAATATGGAGCAAGTTAATGCTGCCGAGCAATTACCCTGGTGGGGAATTTAATTATAAGTCATTGTTTCATAATTCATTACCAATGCATTTTTAGAAATGTAATGGTGTGTTAAGAGACATACAGAGGAAGACACAAAAGAAACAATTAATTCTCCTCCTGCCCACAGCACACCAAATGCAATCATAATTTGAATTCCTTTGGGAATGAATAGCTAAGATGTTGCTCAAAGCAATCTTTGACCATTGAAGACACGTGAGACAGCAGATGGTGGAATATACAAAAAGCTGGAGGAACTCAGCAAATCAGGCATCATCTGGGGAGAGACATGGACAGTCGATGTTTTGGGTCATAACCCTTCAGCCAGAATAAACCCATTCTTTTCCAGAAAGTCCAAAGTAAATTTATTATCAAAGTATGTGTGTACTACACCAAGATTCATTTCCTCGCAGACATTCATAGTAGATACAAAGAAATATAATGGAATCAATGAAAATCAACAAGCAAAGATGGATAAACAACTAATGTGCAATAGAAGTTCAACTGTGTAAATTAAAAATAAATAAATAAATAATATTGAGAACATGAGTTGTAGCTTTCACGAAAGTGAGTCCATGGGTTATGGAATCAGTTCAGTGTTGAGGAGAGTGAAGTTATCCACATTACTTTAGGAGCCTGATAATTTAACGGTGATAACCGTTCCCAAACCCAGTGGTGTGGGACCCAAGGTTCCTGTACCTCCTTCAGGATGGGAGCAGTGAGAAGAGAGCATAGCCTGGATAGTGGAGTCCTTGATGTTGGATGCTGTGCTGCTTGTAATGAGTTTAATGGTGCCGAGGGCTTTTTCTGTGATGGACTAGGCTACACCCACTACCTTTTGTAGGCTTTTCCATTCATAGGCATTGGTGTTCCATACCAGTCCGTGATACAACCAGTCAGGATACTCTCCACTGCGCATCTATAGAAGTTGTCAACATTTTGGATAACATGCAGAATCTGCACAAACAGTAGAGGTGCTGGTCCCAGAACAGATCCTCTGAAATGATAACACCAAAGAATTTAAACTTTACTGACCCTCTCCACTTCTGAGCCCTTGATGAGGATTGGCTCAGGGACTCATGGTTTCCTCCTCCTCTAGTCAATATTGGTTTTGCAGATGTTCAATGAGAGATTGTTGTTGTGACACTTTTCAACCGGATTTTTAATCTCCCTCCTTTATGCTGTTTCCTCACCCATCTTTGATTTGGCCAGCAACTGCCAGCAAACCTGAATATAGCATTGGAGCTGTTCTTATCTTCACATTCACAAGTGTAAGGTGAGTAGAGCAGGGGGCTAAGCACACAACCTTGTGGTGCACCTGTGCTGATGCTGATCGTGGAGGAGATGTTGTTGTCAATCTGAAATGACTGGGATCTTCAATTAAGGAAATCGAGAATTCAGTTGTACAAGGTGGTATTAAGGCCTAGGTCTTGAAGCTTATTAATTAGTTTTGAATGGATGATAGTTCTGAATGCAGAGCTGTAGTCAATGATTTGCATCCTGATGCATGCATTTTCACTGTCCAGATGTTCCAGGGCTGAGTGAAGAGCCAATGAAATGGCATCTGCTGTTGACCTGTTGTGACAGTAGGGAAATTGGAGAAGATCCAAATCACTGCTCAGGCAGGAGTTGATATATTTCACGACCAACTCCTCAAAGCACTTCATCACAGTGGATGTAAGTGTTACTGGACAGTAGTCATTGAGGTGAGCTACCATGCTCTTCTTGAAGATGTGGGTACTTCAGACTGCCAAAGTGAGAGGATAAGTATATCAGTAGGCCTCCAGCCAGTGTATTAGCACAGGTCTTCAGTACTTGGTTGGGTATTCATTAGTACTTATTGATGCTTTCTGTGGGTTCAACCTCCTGGTGGCTCTCACGTTGACCTCAGAGACTGAAAACGCTGGGTTGTCGGGGGCTATGGGAGTTCGTGAAGATGCCTCATGTTCTGTCTGTCAAAGCAAGAATAAAAGCCGTTGATCTCATCTGGGAGTGAAACATTGTCACAAATGTCACTTGATTTTACTTTGTAGGAGGTGTTAGCTTTCAGTCCCTGCGTAGCTGTTGAGCATCCTTCAGTGATTCAAGTTAGGTCTGGAATTACCACTTCGCATGTGAGGTGGCTTTCTGGAGGTCATATCTGGATCTCTTGTAGTTGGTTTGGTCCCCAAACCTGAAAGCCACTAATCCAGCCCTCAGCTAGAGCTAGCCCTCTGGCCCTCAGTTTCCAGTAAGATGGCAGCACACACGCATGCATTGGCCTCTCTGGGTCCAAACAAAAGTGTTCTTGTTCGTCCTTTATGTCCTTTTCACAATCGCAAGACACTGCTGGATGGTGAGAATGTCAAGTGCTTCAAGTCTACCCCACTAGCGAGTTGCTCGATGCTGGTGGAACTGGACTTGCTGTGCACCGTGTTGCAGCCTGCTTCAGCCACCTAGGAGTGAAGGTGGTGCATTGGAGGCAGAGTGTCGTTCAACTAGCAGTGAGGGTGATTGTCTTGGGCATGTTTGCTGTGATTGCAAGACCCTGTTGGACATTGGTAATGTAGAATACTGTGAATCCAACTCACTGGTTCATTGGAAAGACGAGTGGTGGTGGAGCTGTTTGGCCTCGGTTGTGGTGTAAACTGAACTCCCTGAGTCAGCCCAGGAAGGAGACGCTGGAGCTGGCGGTGTGCCACTGGATTCCGTACTGGTTTGGGTGCTGCTGTCCGGTGTTTGCTTGGTGGAAGGTGAGCTGGATTGCGTTGTCTGTGGCTGCACTTGAGTGAGATGAATAACTGCTGTGGGCTTATTTTTGCAGAAACGTGGTTCTAGGACAATAACCCATGCGCCATCAATCTGCTGGGCATGACACTCAGGGACTTGGGCTATATTGTTATTTTTATATATTTTTTGTAACTATATTTTTCTGCTATCATAATTAGATGTGCTGTATGTGCTATGTGCTGTGTCTGACTGTTGGCACTGTGTCTTGCATCTGGCCCCAGAGGAACGCTGTTTCTTTTAGCTGTATTTGTGTGTATGGCTGAATTACAACTAAACTTGAGCATATTATGGATCACGTGATTCATCCAGGGATTCTGGCTGGGGAAGACTGAATGACTTTATGGGGACACACTCATCTTTATGTGTCTGTATAAGGTCCATGACAACCGTGGTGTATTCATTCAGATCATCTGATAAGTCCTTGAACATTGCCCGGTCGACCAACATGAAGCAATCCTGTAGCTGCTCCCTGTCCTCCTCAGACCACCGCTTTGTCGTCCTTACCTCTGGTGCCTTGCTCTTTAGCCTCTCCCAGTATGTAGGTAGGCTGAAGACAGCCAGATGATCAGACTTCCCGATATGCAGTATAGGGATGGAATGATTGGCATCATCATCTAGGTCAGGCAGCGTCTATGGAGGAAAATGGACAATCGACATTTTGAGCTAAAACCTTTCATTAGGACTGGAGAGGAAGGTGCAGAAGCCAGAATATGGTGGTGGGTGGAGAAGGAGGAGCACAAGCTGGCAGATGTTTCATCCCATTTCTTTCTTCTCTTCAGTCTTCACAACATGCCCATTGCCCACACATTCCTCCCTCTCGTTACCCACCTCTTTCCCTTTATTGCATGATTGAAAATTCCTTATTATCAGATTCCATCTTCTTCAGTCCTTTGCCTCATCTTTTATAACCCCCCCTGCTTCTCTCATCATTACCCCTCTACAACCCAGCTACCTTCCCTGTCTCATCTGGATTCACCTACACTGCTAGCTTGTTCTCCCCCTCCTCCTCCCCCTACCCTTTCACTCAGTTTCCTGCCCGCTTCCTTTTTAGTTCTGACAAAGGGTCTTGGCTGAATTGTCAATTATTTATTGCTCTCTCTGAATACTCTAAAAGCCACATTTTTCAGTGACAACACGTACCTGCCCTGAACTGTGCATTAGGTGGCACCGTTAACAATGGTTTAATACTGGAGGTGGCTACTTAATGCCTTCCCTGATCTCATTTTGAAGGTTTCAATGAGTGCCAGTTAACATGAACATTCACCTATTATCTTCCCCAGTGTAGCTTCAATGGTACAGAGTCAGAATCTTCTATGCCCAATGATTGCTTTTGATAGTTTTAGCATATCAGTTGAAGTTAACTGTGAACAGCCTTTATTTCCTGAGGACTGGTTCTCATTTTAATTAATATCTGCTATCCACAATTCCATAACTCCATAATAGTCCCTAATGATGCACTGGTTAATTTTTCTTTTAAACTCTTGGCTCCCAGGCTCTCCTTTTATCTCAGATTCTTAGCTCTCTCTCTGTTTCCATGCCAATTCTATACAGTATGTGCAGCTCTATTGAAGTTACCCCTGAGGTTAGTTGCTTGTCTCCAAGTCAAAAGGTTGGGGTTTAATTGTCCCTTTTAAGCTAAGCACAAAAGCCAGTCTGACACTCCAGTGCAGTACAAAGGCACTCCTGTACCGTTCCTGGAAAGTGTGTTTTGAAGGAAATTGCAATTTGCTCTCTCAAGTGGAAATATAGACTAGTAGAAAGGCAGCGAGGTGCCTGTGGGAAAATGGCCAATATTTATATAATCATCAGCATCTTTAAATTAGAAATACAAATGACTGCAGATGCTTGAATCTGGAGTAGAAACAAAACAACTGCCGGATGAACCCAACAGGTCAAGCAGCATTTGTGAAGGTAGAGGGATGGTGGATATTTTGTTTGGGACGCTGCATCAGTTCATCAAACAGTTTGTTTTATTTTTGCTCTAGCACGTTTAAATTAATAAACAGAAAATTGTAGATTCAGGAGATTTAAATAAAAACAATACATATATAATCAGTAAGTTAGCTGGCATCTGTCAAGAAAGAATCGGTTACCATTTTGGGTTGATAATCTTGCAACAATCACTGAGCTAATCATGGCTCCCACCTTTCCAGCAGTCACCTCAGCAAATGGTGTCATCAGGTAAAGTGAGTAGGTAGCAGATATCGCCAAAATTCCCAGAGCTTGCTCCAACTTAGGACTTCTGTCTTTTTCCATAACTAATTAAAAACCGATAGAATTATGATTGCGGATCCCCAAATGCTCCCCTGGTGAAACATCAGCCACTTGCTCACTTTCATTTCCAAAGAAGAGATTGCATTGCCCCCTCTCTAGTCTGACAATCTCCATGTTGCTTGCGAAAACTTTCCTGGACCCACTTAACAAATCCTGCCCCATCTAATCCTTTACGACTAAGGAAGTCCTAATCTACTGTACAGTACATAATAGAAGTTAAAATTATGAATTATGACAACTATCTTATTTCTACTCCTGCCTATAATGTGCCCATATATTTTCTCCAACTCTTGCCGATTTTTGGGGGACTATAGTACGATCTTACCAAAGTAATCATCCCTTTCATATTTTGAAGTGCTACCCATACAGTCATGTTGGACTTTCCCACAGAAATATCCTGTCCAAGTACTGCTGTGATGTTCTCCCTAATCACTATTGCAACTTGTCCTCCTCTCTTACCTCCACCTTTGTCATGCCTGTAATATCTACCACCTAGAATGATGAGTTGCCAGTCCTGGCCATCTCTCAGCACTGTGTTTGTAATAGCTATGTACCTATATATGCCCTAGGTTCAACTGTCCTGCCCACTGGACTTGCTTCTCTAATTTCTGTATTTGTCTCAACCTTTTTTATCTGCCATAATAATACTTCAGGATTCACCACCTACCAGACTCGGTTAAATCCTCTAGAGTACCTGACTGGATCTCAGTGCCTCTCCTCGTCACGTGCAACCAATTACTCAAGTACAGATCACCTCTGTCTCAGAAGGGCTCCCATGGTCCAAGTACCTGAATTCCCTCCCTCCTGTATCTGTTCCCCACGCATTCATCTGCCCAATCCTCTTACCCTTCCTCTGAGTTACACTTGCCACTGGGTCTTTGAGCCTTTCATTAACTTTCTCCTCCTCTTGTGTTATTCCATTGAATCTGCACGCTGATTGGGTTGCTAAGACATCTATCCTCTTCGTCCTGTCCTCACCTCTTGCACTCCGCAACTTAGAATCCCTCAGGAAACTGAGAGATAAGATATACATGCCCTCTTGTCAGGTTGAACCAGTCTGGCCATTCTCCTGTGAGCTCTCCCATTAAAAGGGCATTTTCACCCACAGGGTTGCTGCCCACTGGTTGCTTTTTGTTTCTCACTCCATTCTTTGTAAACACTAGAGACCACTGTAAATGAAAATCCCGGAAGATCACTGTCTGGCATCACCAATCATTCCACAGTCAAAAGCACTTAGATTACATTTCTTCCTCATTCTGATGTTTGGTCTGAATAAATGAACCCCTTGACCATGTCTGCATGCTCTTATCTATTGAGTTGCTGCCACATGATTGGCTGATTAGATATTTGCATTAACGAACAGGTGTACAGGTGTAAAGTGGCCACTGAGTTTATGTGTACAGTATCTGGAAAAGCAGGAGTTGATTGGGGGTAGTCAGCACAGCCTTATGAGTGGGAGATTATGCTGTATGAACTCAACTGAATATTTTGGTAAAATTATGAAGAAGGTTGATGAGGGTAGGGTGTTAGACATGGACTGTATGGACTTCAGTAAGGCCTTTAATAAGATTACATTTAGTAGACATCTATGGATCAGATTATGTCCCAATGACACAAACATTGAGTTTTCCAGTTTTAGGTAACCATTTTCTCCCTGCCCCCACCTATTTATTTGCCCTCCCCTTCTAATCCTCCTCTGGTCCTCCCATTTTTTGTCTCCTTTCCCTTATAACCCTCCTCCCTCCTCGTTTCCATCCTTTTCCTAGTTCCATCCACCCACCACACAAACACAATTCACCTAAAGTATACTATCCATCTGGTTCTGGTTCCATCTGCCATTCACCTTTCCACTAAAGGTTCCTATTATCACCTTCTTTACTTATCTGAGTTCAGCACTGGGTGCCCCTTTGTACTCCTGCTTATCTCCCACCAGCATCTGCCTCCAACCATCACATATAACCATATAACAATTACAGCATGGAAAAAGGCCATCTCAGCCCTTCTAGTCCGTGCCGAACTCTTCGCCCAATTTGTTATCTTTATTTCCATCTCCTTCCTTTATGTCTCCCTCCATCTGCCAGAGACTCTCAGGTCCACCCAGGCTCATCTCCCTTACCTGGTACTATGTGGAGTGTCACTTTACGTCTCTCTTCAGTCCACCAGTCACCTCAGATGCCTGTGTCACCGCTCCCCTTCACCTCTTTATACTGGTCATCTCGCCTCTCCACTCTCAGTCCCAATGCAGGGTTTCAATCTGAAACATAAACAGTTCCTTTCCTTCCACAGATGTTGCTCAACCCACTGAGTCTTTCCAGCAGATTGTTTGTTGTTCCTGATTCAAGCATCTGCAGCCCTTTGTGTCTTCACAAATGCTGTCTGATCTGCTGACCGTTTGCAATATTTTTTGTTTTCATTTAATCACTTGCCTTTCGCCCCAAGGTCTTTTGCTTTCCTGATTAACTAGTGTCCAAAGCCTTGCTCAATCTACTCAGACTTCCTCATATTTAATATCCCTTTGTTATTTTATATAAAAAATAACTGTTAGAAAAATATGACTTTTCCTTAACAAATTTGTGCTTTTTAATATTAATGCTCTCAGGATTTTTTCCTGCAATTTGCCATTGCTGTTGTCAATCTGATTGGCTTGTCTACATCTAAGCTGTTATAGTGTATCGGTTATCTTCAGCTCTTTGTGCACCCCACTTGTAGCCAACAGCACTGGTTCTTCTCATCTTTATAAGTGCCTGGAGTGAGGAAAAGGTTTGAAGAAATAGGGTTAAGCATAATGTCAAAGAGAAAAGGGAAGTTGGGGATAAGGTGAGGTGAAAATGTGTTAGGATTATGGGAGAGGTGGAAGAAAGGATGATGAGTGTGGAAAAGGGGAGAAAGATGGTCAGAGAACTGAGGTTCAAGGAGTATTTAAAGACAAAGAGCAGGTTAGAGAGACATCTGTCTCAGCAGACTGTCACGGTGGCATATCTTGGTCTGCTTTCCCTTCTCTTCAGGAACTTTGTAAATTCTTCTAAATGTCTTGTCCTGTTCCATCTTCCTCAGCTTCCACCACCAGCCAAAGAACCTCTTTGCTTCCTGTTTCCACCACTGCACCAGGACAGCTCTCACCTTCAAAGACCTCATTCTCCATCTCTACTCATCATTTGCTCTTGCTCACTCTCAACTAATCCAGATTAGATGTCCCTTGGTTGTGCTATCACTTATGGCCTTATCAGTTCCATTATCTCAGTTGCAAGCCATCTCTTGTCCCTTCCTGGCATCACTTTCCACCCACTTTCCATTCACTCTTTCTTTCTTCTATCTGACCTTGGGAACTCTTCTTCCTATTTAATTGTAATTGCTCTTTCACAACTGACTTGCCTTGGCCTCCATTCCACACCACCTTTTCTATGGCTACTGATCTGCCCATCTCTCCCTACGTAGCTGACGGCATCCCTGACCATGGTGAAGTGATGTAAAATAGATGTCAGTCAGAATTTAAAGAGCACCAAGTTGGAGCAAGGGATTTGTAAAGAGAAGGGAGAATTTTAACGAGGTGTTGTCACTGTGAACAGTGGTGATGGATGAACAATTCAGGGTGACCTGTTGATAATGAGCACAGTCGAGCTGGAGGCCAGCTATGAAGGTGTTGAAAGAGTGCAGGCTGACTCTGCAAACACATAGATGAGAGATTCAGCAGCAGCACGGCAGGTGCAACTGACTGTCTCTTTGGAACACAAGTTAAAAGCTTTGGGAAATTGCTTTTGTAGGAAGTGGGAGCAAAGCATATAACCATATATCTGCTGAAGTACAATAATCCAGAGAAAGAATTGTTGTTGTTATGTAAATCTTGAGTGTAATGCAGTAATCAGAATTAGAATCAGGTTTATTCTATCACTGACATATGTTGTGAAATTTGTTGTTTTGCAGCAGTAGTAGAGCACAATACATAAAACATATAAATTATAATAAGAAATTTATTAAACAAATTTTAAAAAGTATTGCAAGAAAAGAGTGAGTAGTGTTCATGTGTTCATTGTCCAATGCAAGGCAGGACTATGTCTGGAATGCTAGATCGTTATTGATTCCTGGCAGTGTGGTGACGTTATAATTTGTTTTATGTCCACTTGCCATTCTAATAACTGTCCACTATTAGCCACTCATGAGACCATTAAGTGAATTGTTTACTCTGGGATAATTTGTTCATTGGGTTATACAAGCAGTTTAATTAGATTCTTACACCATCCAGAACTGTGAGTAAGTTCTATCTCCCTTAGCTGATTGGTTGCCGTCAGTTTACATAGTCAGATCACAGTAATAAAGATTTCTTAAATTAAGGAACACACACAAAATACTGATGAAGGGTCTCAGCCCAGAATGTTGACTGTTCATTTCCGTTCAGAGATAGCATCGGACCTGCTGAGTTCCTCCAGCATATTGTGCGTGTTGCTCAAGATTTCCAGCATCTGCAGAATTTCTTGCATGTTAATATTAAAGGAAAAGTTTTCCAATGTGACGATGAGTAATCATGAATTTAAGAAGTGTGAACATCTCATCTGTTCTCAATTAAAATTATTTTCTAGTTTGCACTTCCTGCATTCTCAATGTACTGTACCTCATAAGACCATAAGACAAAGGAGCAGAAGTAGGCCATTCGGCCCATCGAGTCTGCTCCACCATTTTATCATGAGCTGATCCATTCTCCTATTTAGTCCCACTCCCCCGCCTTCTCACCATAACCTTTGATGCCCTGGCTACTCAGATACCTATCAATCTCTGCCTTAAATACACCCAATGACTTGGCCTCCACTGCTGCCCATGGCAACAAATTCCATAGATTCACCACCCTCTGACTAAAAAAATTTCTTCGCATTTCTGTTCTGAAAGGGCGCCCTTCAATCCTTAAGTCATGCCCTCTCATACTAGACTCCCCCATCATGGGAAACAACTTTGCCACATCCACTCTGTCCATGCCTTTTAACATTCAAAATGTTTCTATGAGGTCTCCCCTCATTCTTCTAAACTCCAAGGAATACAGTCCAAGAGCGGATAAACGTTCCTCATATGTTAACCCTCTCATTCCCAGAATCATTCTAGTGAATCTTCTCTGTACCCTCTCCAATGTCAGCACATCCTTTCTTAAAGAAGGAGACCAAAACTGCCCACAGTACTCCAAGTGAGGTCTCACCAGTGCCTTATAGAGCCTCAACATCACATCCCTGCTCCTATACTCTATTCCTCTAGAAATGAATGCCAACATTGCATTCGCCTTCTTCACTACTGACTCAACCTGGAGGTTAACCTTAAGGGTATCCTGTACGAGGACTCCCAAGTCCCGTTGCATCTCAGAACTTTGAATTCTTTCCCCATTTAAATAATAGTCTGCCCGTTTATTTTTTCTGCCAAAGTGCATAACCATACACTTTCCAACATTGTACTTCATTTGCCACTACTCTGCCCATTCTTCCAATCTATCCAAGTCTCTCTGCAGACTCTCTGTTTCCTCAGCACTACCGGCCCCTCCACCTATCTTCGTATCATCAGCAAACTTAGCCACAAAGCCATCTATTCCATAATCCAAATCGTTGATGTACAATGTAAAAAGAAGCGGCCCCAACACTGATCCCTGTGGAACACCACTGGTAACCGGCAGCCAACCAGAATAGGATCCCTTTATTCCCACTCTCTGTTTCCTGCCAGTCAGCCAACGCTCTATCCACGTATGTAACTTTCCCGTAATTCCATGGGCTCTTACCTTGTTAAGTAGCCTCATGTGTGGCACCTCGTCAAAGGCCTTCTGAAAATCCAAATATACAACATCCACTGCATCTCCCTTGTCTAGCCTACTGGTAATCTCCTCAAAAATTGAAATAGGTTTGTCAGGCAGGATTTTCCTTTAAGGAATCCATGCTGAGTTCTGCCTATCTTGTCATATGCCTCCAGGTACTCTGTAACCTCATCCTTGACAATCGACTCCAACAACTTCCCAACTACCGACGTCAAGCTAACAGGTCTATAATTTCCTTTTTGTTTCCTTGCCCCCTTCTTAAATAGCGGAGTGACATTTGCAATCTTCCAGTCTTCCGAAACCATGCCAGAATCTATCGACTTTTGAAAGATCATCGCTAATGCCTCCGCAATCTCCACAGCTACTTCCTTCAGAACACGAGGGTGCATTCCATCTGGTTCGGGAGATTTATCTACCTTTAGACTATTCAGCTTCCTGAGTACTTTCTCTCTCGTAATTGTGATTGCGCACACTTCTCTTCCCTGCCACCCTTGAGTGTCCGGTATACTGCTGATGTCTTCCTCAGTGAAGACTGATGCAAAATACTCGTTCAGTTCCTCTGCCATCTCCTCATCTCCCATTACAATTTCTCCAGCATCATTTTCTATCGGTCCTATATCTACTCTCATCTGTCTTTTACTCTTTATATACTTGAAAAAGCTTTTAGTATCCTCTTTGATATTATTTGCTAGCTTCCTTTCATAGTTAATCTTTTCTCTCTTAATGACCTTCTTGGTTTCCTTTTGTAAGGTTTTAAAAACTTCCCAATCCTCTGTCTTCCCACTAATTTTTGCTTCCTTGTATGCCCTCTCCTTTGCTTTAACTTTGGCTTTGACTTCTCTTGTCAACCATGGTTGCACCCTTATTCTACTCGAAAATTTCTTCTTTTTTGGAATATACCTGTCTTGCACATTCCTCATTTCTCGCATAAACTCCAGCCACTGCTGCTCTGCTGTCTTTCCTGCCAGTGTCCCTTTCCAATCAACTTTGGCCAGTTCCTCTCTCATGCCACTGTAATTTCCTTTACTCCACTGAAATACTGACACATCAGATTTCGGCTTCTCTTTTTCTAATTTCACAGTGAACTCAATCATGTTATGATCACTGCCTCCTAAGGGTTCCTTCACCTCAATCTCTCTAATCACCTCTGGTTCATTACACAATACCCAATCCAGTACAGCCGATCCCCTAGTGGGCTCAACAACAAGCTGTTCTAAAAAGCCATCTTGCAGACATTCTACAAATTCTCTCTCTTGAGATCCAGTGCTGACCTGATTTTCCCAATCTTCTCACATGTTAAAATCCCCCACAATTATCATAACACTGCCCTTCTGACAAGCCTTTTCTATCTCCAGTTGTAATTTGTAGTCCACATCACTGCAGCTGTTTGGAGGCCTATAAATAACTGCCATCAGGGTCCTTTTATCCCTGCGATTTCTTAGCTCAACCCATAAAGGTTCTGCACCTTCCGATCCTATATCACCTCTTTCTAATGATTTAATATCATTTCTTACCAATAAAGCCACGCCTCCCCCTCTGCCTACCTTCCTATCCTTCTGATACACCGTGTATCCTTGGACGTTCAGCTCCCAGAGACATGCATCCTTTAGCCAGGTCTCAGTGATGGCCACAATATCATACCTGCCAATCTGTAGCTGTACAACAAGATCATCCACCTTATTCCTTATGCTGCGTGCATTTAAGTACAACATCTTAAGACCAGTATTTGATACTTTTTGCTTTGATTGCACTGCAACTCACCCCAATGGCTACAAATTTGCCCCATCGCCTGCCTATCTTTCCTAACATCCTTACTGCTCACTATCTTAGATTTATTTCTGTTTTCCCCTTCCTCTGCTCTATCATTCCGGTTCCCATCCCCCTGCCAAATTAGTTTAAACCCTCCCTAACAGCTCTATTAAACTTTCCTGCCAGGATATTGGCCCCCTTCGGGTTCAGGTGTAACCTCCTTAGACAATAGAATGAGTTAGGAGCACAAAAAGATATATTTGATTATTTTCTTGACATCTGAAGTCCTATTCCCATTAAATGTTTGTAGTGAATTTCAGGAAGTGTATTGTATTAATTTCTCTGACATTAAATGTACCTATTGTGCAGTGCCTATAATAAAGGTTTACAGGGGAATATTTTGAGAATACAAAGTCAAGGGCAGAGGATAGAATTTTGGTGGAAGGTACCTTGCTGAAATCTCATTAGATATTAGTGGAGATTTTCGAGGCAGATGCCAGCAGTCATTTACACAATTCATTCGAGATTTCAATAATCTTCCACTGAATTTTTAGTTGTTATGGGGAATCCTTCACAGATTTGCTATTTCACTTCAATAAAATGGGGAAGCTGTCAACCATGGCTCAATTGCTTCCCTCTGTTATTTAATCCCATTTTATTTTAAAAATAAGCTAACAAGAAGAATTTCCAAAGTTGTCCCTTGTGGGAGTTTCATCTACTCAGGTTAACATTGTTTTTTGAAGCTCCCAAGAGTTTGAAATTTGCAGGATTTAGTCTTGACTTCCTCCTTTGGGAATCTACTCAATATTGTCCCAATCTGGCACTGATAATTTCTTGAAATATTTATAGATGCTCTATTTATGTGATTTTCACTGATCTTTCATTGAAGTTACAACAATCACTAGGAGAGGCTCCCAGGAATTTCCTGATGTCTGCATGTAATAATGCAGGAGCTCAGTTACAGTGTACATACGCTCAGTTGCCACTTTGTTAGGTACATCTGCTCAGTAATGCAAATATCTAATCAGCCAATCATGTGGCAACAACTCAATGCATAGAAGCATGCAGACATCAGAATGGGGAAGGAACATAATCTAAGTAACTTTACCAGATGGGATGGTTTGAGTATCTCAGAAACTGCTGATCTGCTGGGATTATCATGCACAGCAGTCTCTAGAGTTTACAGAGAATGGTGTGAAAAACGTCCAGTGACTAGTAGTTCTGTGGGCAGAAATGCCTTGTTAGCAGAGAGGTCAGAGGAGAACGGCCAGACTGGTTCGAGGTGACAGTGACTCAAATATCCACATGTTACAACAGTGGTGTGCAGAAGAGCATCTCTGAATGTACATGTCAAACCTTGGAAAAAGATGTGCTACAGCAGACAAGGACCATGAGCATACAGAAGTACTCTCAATGGCCACTTTATTAGGTATCTCCTGTGCCGAATAATGTGGCCGCTGAATGTATTTTATATTTGAAGAGACTGGCACACAGTCACAGTCACTGATCCACTACAGCAATGCATAAAGACCAAAGGGACAGCTTTCAGGTAAACAGAGTTAGGAGTCAGGGTTACTTATCAACCCCAAAAGTGAAGAAGGAGAAATAAGGTGAGAACGTCAACAAGAATGAAGACCTGGAAAGAGAGAGATTGAGAGACAGAGTGAGCAGTGATTGGCCTATCGGGAAAGTTTAGGATATGCGAAGATTGGAAGTGAGTGCAGTTGGGGAAAATGGCTGATAAGATGGCAACAGGGCCAAATCTTTCTCTGCTGCTGTTCTGCCTGATTTTAAACATTCCAGTGGTCCCCACCACCCCAGTTCCTATTTGGTTTGCTTTTTCCTAGACCCAAGGAGAAGAAGCTAGAGATCTTCGGACTCTCTGTTTCTCTATCATTTCTCTCGCACCTTTTTCAAACCTCTTGAGGAAACATCTTTTGTCTACTCAACTCAATTTACTTTCTAAATAAGTTAAATTAGAATGAGGAAAGAAACTAACTTCTCTATTAATCTCTGGCGGTAGCTCTGTATGTAATTAAATCAGAATCTCTAAGTAATAATCTTATCTCATTGTTGACAAAACATGTTGCTGAATTTTCTTCAAAATCAACCACATTTTTGAAAAAATTGCATTAATATGAAATTAAACAAAATCGTACAGATACATATTGGTTACCAGCATTAGAGGTAATTGAAGGTGTTAACTGTAGTGATGTATGGCAAGCAGCTGCCTCCCTTATGCCAATTTTGTATTGCAGTCTAAAGCCAAGCTCCTAAGGCCAGACATAACAGGAACAAAGGGAGGCCTTTTTGCTCCTTGAGGCTTTAACCTTTATTCAATATGCTCACTGTTGATCTGATATTACTTCATCCACTTTCCTGCCCTTTTCCCACATCACAATACATTAAATATATACCTATGTCAGCAGCTTTGAATATATCAACGATTCAGTCTCAACAGCTTCTTGTGGCAAGGACTTTCAGTTTCTCTAGAGAAGAAATTCTTCTTCATTTCAGTCTTAAAAGAATACCCTCTTATGCTGAGATGTTTCCCTTTGGCCACAGACTCACAATAGAGGGGAAACATCCTCCAAGTATTTACCCTTTCAAGCTCTTTAAACACCTTGCCCATTTCAATGAGATCACCTCTTAATGGTCTAATGTCTAATGAGCTCAAAGCCAACCTGATCAACCTTTCCACACCAGATTCTTCTTCCGTATGCAGGATCATCTTCACAAACTTTCCCTGAGCTGGCTGTGGATTACAGGAGGAATGGAGACAGGCTAACCCCTATTGACGTCAATGGATCTGGGGTTGGGAGGGTGAACAGTTTTAAGTTCTACGGCATAAACATCACCGAGGATCTCACGTGGTCTGTACATATCGGCTGTCTGGTGAAAAAGGCACCACAGTGTCTCTCTCACCTCAGACGGTTGAAAAAGTTTGGTATGGGCCCCCAGATCCTAAGAACTTTATACAGAGGCACAATTGAGAGCATCCTGACTGGCTGCATCACTGCCTGGTGTGGGAACTGTACTTCCCTCAATCGCAGGACTCTGCAGAGAGTGGTGAGGACAGCCCAGCGCATCTGTAGATGTGAACTTCCCACTATTCAGCACATTTACAAAGACAGGTGTGTAAAAAGGGCCCGAAGGATCATTGGGGACCTGAGTCACCCCAACCACAAACTGTTCCAGCTGCTACCATCCGGGAAACGGTACTATAGCATAAAAGCCAGGTCCAACAGGCCCCGGGACAGCTTCTTTCACCAGGGCATCAGACTGATTAATTCATGCTGACACGTTTGTATTTTTATGTTACATTGACTATCCTGTTGTACATACTGTTTATCATAAATTACAATAAATTGCACATTGCACATTTAGACGGAGACGTAACGTAAAGATTTTTTACTCCTCGTGGATGTGAAAGATGTAAGTAATAAAGTCAATTCATTTCAAAAAGGGGACCAAATCTGTTCACGTTACTTTAGGTGTGGTCTCAATAGTGCTTTTTACCATTGGAGTTCTTTTATATTTCAACTCCCTTGATATAAGAAAAGATCAGTTCCACTGGCCTTCTCTATTACCTGTTGTACCTTTGTGCTTGTTGTCTGTGTTTTTCATATGAGGGCCCATAAATCTTTGTAGGTTGCAACTTTCTGCATTCTTTTCCCATTTAGATAATAATCTGTTTTATCTTTCTTCTTTCCAAATGGAACAACTACTCATTTTACTACATTATACTCTGCTTGCCAATATTTCACCCACAGACTTAACATATCAATACGTCTCCATAAATTATCCGGATCCTCCTCTGTGTTCTCTGACCTAATTGTTCTGCCCCTCTGATGAATATACTTTAGAAGTCAATTAATCACAGAACAAAATAACAAATTAACCAAGTGGAAAAAAGTACATATTATGTATAAGTGGAACCCACAATAATTTTTGCTGCTGAAAGTAATGACAATTATCACCTTTTCAGTGAGTTTAAGTGTAAGAGAATGTGGTCAATTAAAAGATGGAGAAGCCATGGTGGTTTTCAGTAAAACATTGTGGAATAATTTCATGTGTTTCTAATCATATATTTCTCACATCATCAGATACATTTTCAATCATTCTCACTAAAGTCCAAGCAATGCACACAAAATGCTGGAGGAACTCAACAAGGTAGGTAGCTCCTATAGAAGGTAATTCTGCTATCACCTTCTGTTTCTTCCTCCCCTCCCTCATCTTGTAAATCGACTCATCTCTTTTTCTCCAGTTCTGTCAAAGGGTCTCGGCTTGAAACATCGACTGTACTTTTTCGATAGACGCTGCCTGGCCTGCTGAGTTCCTCCCGCATTTTGTGTGTGTGTGTCGCTTGGATTTCCAGCATCTGCAGACTTTCTCTTGTCTGGATGAGCACTTGAATCGCTAAGGCATAATTGGCTATCATCTTTTGGTAAATGGGACAGAATATTTGAAAGCCTAGACTCTCTATCTCTATCTCAAGTAGGTCATCTGCGACCTGATTAGTGTGCCGATAACCGAGTTCTGAATGGTAGACTCATCACAGGAGGTGGCATTCCATCCCCCCCTTGTACAGGAAGCCTATCAGCATCCCTCACCCTCTCCTTTCCTGTGCCCAGCCGGCTACTTTCTCTCAACGGCCAACTGAAGTCACTTGTAGTTACTCTGGTTCCATAGTCAGGCAAGATGATTAATTGGCTAATTGTGACAAGTGTGAGGTTGTGCATTTTGGGAAGTCAGGCAGGGGTAGGCTTATATAGTAAATGGTAGGGAATTGAGGAATGTTGATGAATAGGGAAGTTAAATCTACAGTTCCATGAAAGCGTCTACATATAGTACATTTATTTATTTATTGAGATACAGCACAGATTAGGCCCTTTGAGCCATGCTGCCCAGCAACCCCCTGATTTAATCTGAGTGTAGTCACGGGACCATTTCACAATTAACCTACCAGCTGGACTGTGGGAGGAAATCGAAGCACCTGGAGGAAACCCACATGGTCATGGGGAGAGCGTACAAACTCCTGACAGGCAGCAGTGGGAATTGAACCTGGGTCGCCTGTACCGTAAGGTGTTATACTAACTACTATGCTACTGCGCTGCCCATAGATTGAAGAAGCATGAGGCATTATTGTCTTCATAGGTTGTGGGATGGGTTGTGTTATGTAGCAACTTGACAGGCACTGGTTAGACCTCGTGTACAGTTCGGGTCACCACATTGTAGGATAGATTCAAAGTTTATTATCAAAGTAAGTTTATCACCAAAGTACGTAAAATGTTACCGTATACTATCTTGTGATTCATTTACCTTGAAATACGTTGAGATGTATCAGTGCTGGGGAGAGTGCAGATGCGATTCACCAGAATGTTGTCTGGATTGGAGGACGTTCGTTATGGGGAGAGATTAAATCGGTTGGGCTTGTTTTCTCTGGAGTCGGGGGCTGAGGGGGTGACCTGACAGAAGTATATAAAATTGAGAGGCATAGATAGGATGGATAGCCAGAATCTTTTTTCGTTCGCAGGGGTATCACAAACAAAGGGGCATAGGTTTAAGTCTGTGGTTTAATATTGAGTGCCAGTGATCAGCCTGAAGAGCTGGTACTCTGAAGGTAACAATTATTCTCACAATCCATATAACATACACATACAGACTGAAACTCTCTGATCCAGCAACTCCCTCCTGTGGTCTGCGTGCATTGGATCTGTGGTACAGATCTCAAATTAACTAATTCTAAGATCTAAGGTCTAAATGTAACTACAATATATACTAATTTGTATGTTATTAACTTACTAGTGCAACTTTTATAATCTCATCTGACAGCATTTCTGACGAGGAAACTGGTTTATGGTTCTCAGAACCCATACTTGACCTAGGGAGTGTCAGCATTGGAGAACACAGTACTCCTGCTCAAAGGAAGATGACTGGAGATATTTTCTGTGGTCTGGCACCAGTCAGGCCTCAAGGTTTCTGGTCTGGAGAGTTTCAATCTGTATTATTTTGTTTTTAAAAAACACATGACAAAGTTCTATTACAAAGAAAGGACAGCAGCGTCTCTACTTTCTTATACAGTGGCATGCAAAAGTTTGGGTACTCCTAGTCAAAATTTCTGTTACTGTGAATAGACCCAGGGGTCAGTGTGGACATGGTGGAGGATTACAAATACCTGGAGATACGAATTGACAATAAACTGGACTGGTCAAAGAACACTGAGGCTGTCTACAAGAAGGGTCAGAGCCGTCTCTACTTCCTGAGGAGACTGAGGTTCTTTAACATCTGCCGGACGATGCTGAGGATGTTCTACGAGTCTGTGGTGGCCAGTGCTATCATGTTTTCTGTTGTGTGCTGGGGCAGCAGGCTGAGGGTAGCAGACACCAACAGAATCAACAAACTTATTCGTAAGGCCAGTGATGTTGTGGGGATGGAACTGGACTCTCTGATGGTGGTGTCTGAAAAGAGGATGCTGTCTAAGTTGCATGCCATCTTGGTCAATGTCTCTCATCCACTACATAATGTACTGGGTGGGCACAGGAGTACATTCAGCCAGAGACTCATTCCTCCAAGATGCAGCACAGAGCGTCATAGGATGTCATTCCTGCCTGTGGCCATCAAACTTTACAATTCCTCCCTTGGAGGGTCAGACACCCTGTGCCGATAGGCTGGTCCTGGACTTATTTCATAATTTACTGGCATAATTTACATATTACTATTTAACTATTTATGGTTCTATGACTATTTATTATTTATGGTGCAACTGTAACAAAAAACAATTTCCCTCTGGGATCAATAAAGTATGATTACGACTATGACTATGACTAGTTAAGTGAGTAGAAGATGAACTGATCTCCAAAAGTCATAAAGTTAAAGATGAAACATTCTTTTCAACATTTTAAGCAAGATTAGTGTATTATTTTTGTTTTGTACAATTAAGTGAAAAAAGGAAAGGAGCACCATGCAAATGTTTGGGCACGCCGAGAGATTTGAGCTCTCAGATAACTTTTACCAAGGTCTCAGACCTTAATTAGCTTGTTAGGGCTATGGTTTGTTCACAATCATCATTAGGAAAGGCCAGGTGATGCAAATTTCAAAGCTTTATAAATACCCTGACTCCTCAAACCTTGTCCCAACAATCAGCAGCCATGGGCTCCTCTAAGCAGCTGCCTAGCACTCTGAAAATTAAAATAAATGATGCCCACAAAGCAGGAGAAGGCTATAAGGAGATAGCAAAGTGTTTTCAGGTAGCCGTTCATTCAGTTCATAATGTAATTAAGAAATGGCAGTTAACAGGAACGGTGAAGATCAAGTTGAGGTCTGGAAGACCAAGAAAACTTTCTGAGAGAACTGCTCGTAGGATTACTGGAAAGGCAAATCAAAACCCCTGTTTGACTGCAAAGGACCTTCAGGAAGATTTAGCAGACTCTGGAGTGGTGGTGCAGTGTTTTACTGTGCAGCAATACCTGCACAAATATGACCTTCATGGTAGAGTCATCAGAAGAAAACTTTTCCTGCATCCTCACCACAAAATTCAGCGTCAGAAGTTTGCAAAGGAACATCTAAACAAGCCTGATACATTTTGGAAACAAGTGCTGTGGACTGATGAAGTTAAAATAGAACTTACTGGCTGCAATGAGCAAAGGTATGTTTGGAGAAAAAAGGGTGCAGAATTTCATGAAAAGGACCCCTCTCCAATTGTTAAGCATGGGGGGATGGGGGGGGGGGTGGATCGATCATGCTTTGGGCTTGTGTCGCAGCCAGTGGCACAGGGAACGTTTCACTGGTAGAGGGAAGAATGAATTCAATTAGATACTAGCAAATTCTGGAAGCAAACATCACACCATCTGTAAAAAAAAGCTGAAGATGAAAAGAGTGATGGCCTCTACAACAGGATAATGATCCTAAACACACCTCAAAATCCACAATGGACTACCTCAAGAGGTGCAAGCTGAAGGTTTTGCCATGGCCCTCACAGTCCCCCGACCAAAACATCATCGAAAATCTGTGGATAGACCTCAAAAGAGCAGGGCATGCAAGACGGCCCAAGAATCTCACAGAACTAGAAGCCTTTTGCAAGGCAGAATGGGCAAAAATCCCCCAAACAAGAATTGAAAGACTCTTAGCTGGCTACAGAAAGTGTTTACAAGCTGTGATACTTGCCAAAGGGGGTATTACTAAGTACTGCCATGCAGGGTGCCCAAACTTCTGCTTCGGGCCCTTTTCCTTTTTTGTTATTTTGAAACTGTAAAAGATGGAAATAAAAAAAGTAATCTTGCTTAAAATATTAAAGCAATGTCTCATCTTTAACTTTATGCCTTTTGGAAATCAGGTCATCTTTTACTTGCTGAGCTATTCACAGTAACAGAAATTTTGACTGGGATGCCCAAACTTTTGCATACCACTGTATGTTTGTGAAGATTGGTATCCCATCTAAAACTTTGATGAACTTCTATAGATGCATGGTGGAGCTTATACTGACCGGTCGCATCACAGCCTGGTATGGAAACACCAAATACTTTGACTGCAAAAGCATACAAAAAGTAGTGGATCGAGCCCAGTCCACCGTGGGTAAAGCCATCCCCACCATTGAGCACATCTACAAGGAGCTCTGACACAGGAAAGCAGCATCATTTTTTTTTCTTTTTGTATTTGCATAGTTTGTTGTTTTTTGTACATTGTTTTTCTGTCTTGTGTGTGGTTTTTAACTGTCTGTTCTGTTTCTTTGTATCTATTGTGAATGCCCACAGGGAAAGAAATACAGTGTAGTATATGGTGACATATATATTTTAATAATAAATTTTCTTTGAACTTTTGAACAGCGAGCAACATTTCAAATTTGGTTGGATTAAATCTGCAATTTCTCCACCCATATCTGCAACTGATCTATGTCCTGCTGAACCCTTTGGCAGTCGTTTATGCGATCCACAACACCACCAATCTTTACATCATCTCCAAACTTGCTAACACACCCGTCTAAGTTTTCATTCAGATCATTTATATATGTCAGAAACGGAAGAGCTCCCAGTATGGATCCCAGTGGAACACCACTAGTCACAGACCTTCAGCCAGAACAAGTCCTATTGACCACTACTCTCTGTCGTCTTTGAGCACGCCAATACTGAATTTAAACAACCAAGTCCCATGGATTCCATGCATCTTAATTTTTGGATGAGCCTCGCATGAGGGACCTTGTCAGACCTTATCAGATACTGTACATTCCCTCTTGGGGTCATTTTGCTGTCTCAGCTTGTGAGGATCTGCAGTACTTATCATTGGATCATATTGTCATCTACGCAGCCCCCTCAGCCGCTACAGGACCTTCAGAGTTCCAGAAACAAGTAAGCCCCAGTTAGATCTCTAAATTTCAAAATCAACAATTAACAGATTTAAATTAGCAAACTATCTTCTTACAGTGGTTGCCTGAGACGATGGGCTAAATCGGAAATGTGCTGTCTTTTCTGCCTGTTGAATGGTTAGCAGACTTAACTTCTCACCAGTTCTATGACATGTCCATCTGAGGAGTCAGATCTCTGGGGGTCTGAGGTCAGGCACAATGCGCTTGTGGAGTTCGGGTCAATGGCTGGATCTATTTGTGGGCCAAAGGAAAGAGGGTGGGGTGGAGGCTGGAGAAAATTAGTCTGAAAGGGAACGACCCCAACCCTCAAAAATTAACTGTTGTTAAAGATATGGTAGAAGAGGGAAAACTAAGTTTTCTAAATGTTTTCATTAATTGAGAAATAATTGCAGTGAGAGTGATCTGTTGACATGTAGGGCCTCGCTGTACAGTCAGTGGCCTCCCAGTACACAGCCATCCTAGTGGAGATGCTAAGAGTGGCCACTAGGGAGCAGTCGCTGACTCTATAACCATTACGGGGCATTTCTCTCAGTGAAGGTCAGCTGTCTGAATTGCTGTAACTCTTGGGGCGATTGTACAATGGAGCCATTCAGCCCATCAGTCCTCTTCCAGTTCTTCCTCTCCATTGTTTTGCAAGCGTCTGATGTAACAGACAGCCAACACTCACTCCTCTCTGTCTCAGATTCAGCTCCTTTGTAAATGAGGTGGTAATATTCAGGACTGGGGCAGGGATGGAAGGGCTGATTAATAGGTTGTGCATCATGAAAATTCAACCATGGTCATGGCACTGACTTCCTCACACTAAAGTTTGTTATGAAGATTAGACATATCCCTAATTCATTTAAAATCTCAGATCTATTTTGTCATTAATGTTAAAAACTAGTGAAAAGGACTAAAAGCTTTTTTTTAATGTAACACACAAAATGCTGGAGGAACTGATTTCCAGCATCTGTAGAATCTCTTGTGTTTATGTTTTTTGGCATTTTTAATGCTCGCGTTTTCTCCTCGAGTTATTTTTGTTCTGTCCAGTTCACTCAGGGGCCAACCTGGAGAGTTAGGAATCCTACATTAAACAGAAGCATGGCTGCATGATGTCAGTGTCTCTATGAAAGGTCTGAATGTCTTCCGAATAACTCCATGAGATAGAAAAGATGGTTCCAGGGAAATGAAAATAGTGTCGTTTACGTTAAAGGTGAATGTACAGGAAAAACATGAGAGGCTGAATGGCCACCTTTGCTATCAAACTGTTCTCTGATTGTGCAGTGTTATTGTGGAGGTTCACTGTCAATACTGCTCTCACCCTCAGTCAGTTTCTCACTGGATCTTTGGAGGCAGCAGGCAGCTTCCAACCACAAGCGAGAACAGTGGACCATTCCACTCACGGAGTAATGAGTGGGAGGATGTGCTGCCTGATTGGCTGAGTGCGACGTGTTCTCGTGAAGGCCCCTATTCATGTCAGTAAACAGAGAGCAGGCACTGGGCTGCTGCATCTGTCAGCTGCACCGTCCAGTCTGTTACTCCTGCAGGTAGGAACTAATGTGCGTTTTGTTTTGGGGTTTTCTATTTCCAATTTCCTGTTCTGTAGAATGTTCATTCTGCCCTGCAGGACTGCCAAGGCACCATCTTATTGCAAGAATTAGTAAACCACAAAAAATACTGCTCTCTGTCAGCTCCTAATCCATTGTTACAAAATGCATCTATGTTAAATTGCATTACATTAAAGAATAAACCAGGTTCTAAAATGACAGTATTTGCTTTGTAATTGCAGTAGTTTCAGTGCAAATATAAACCCGGTTTTTAAACAGGATACAGTCATTCAAGGCTTTTAAGGCAAAATACAGCGAGAGTGTTAAAGGTGCCCCTTGGGCTATGACTTGAGTAGTTAGTGTGGCTGTGTTCTTTGGTATCCTGAATGTATGTTTACAGTTGCCATAACCTGCTTGCAGTGTGCTGAGAGAATGGTTCACAGTGGGAGCATTAAACAGCAAGCAGTGGCAGGGCATTTCCAGCACTGATGCGATGACTGCGGATAATGCAATTACCAAGTCAGCAGCCTCTACGACTGCACCGTACACAAGACAAAGTACCAGCGGACAGAGAGACCGAGGAAGGCAGCCAGGCAATATACAATGTACTGGCGGAGGAAGCAAGACAAAATGCCACTGCAGAGAGGGGCAAAATCCTTGCAGGGAGAGAACGAGTGAGAGAGAGAGAATAATAGCAGAAGAATAAATTTATAGGCATATTGGTAGAGAAAAACAGTTTGACAAAGGTGCGACAAATGGACTTGAATTAATGTAGACATTTGGTCATGAGGATTGGACCTCAAGAGGCAGAAATGATAAAATAAGCTGGGAGCTGTGGTAGTCCACAGAAACTTGTGGCCAATGTATATTGATCACCGGCAAATCAAGGATAGGCACATAATGCTGATAATGGCCTTTTACGTTGAGCCTCAGTGGTTTGGTGGGGAGGAAGTGCGGGGTGTGATAGCTTAGGGTGAGTTAGGATGCAAGCAACAGCTATAAAAGAGCCACGATAGACGACATCAGGAATACCTTGTGGAATTCTAAGCTTGCTTGGTTGAGGATGTTTTCTTTCCTCATGTTCTCTATGGCGAAAGGGTCTAGCGAAGATTCCACAGACACTGCTGCCTGGCATGCATGGTGCTCAATGGGAGACCTGAGTGGGTTATATGTGGAATATTTCTGTTTGCACATGCTGCTACATTCTCCCATTGTCCGAGACTGTGGTTTTCTTTGCGTTCCCGGATGCTCCTTCTCTCGGGCGGGGGATTCTGTGAGTCAGTGGGCATTATCGAGGAGATTGAGGATTTCCTTGGGTGCTTTTTCTATCATCTTGGAATCATTTGCGTTATTAAGATTCTTTTAGAAAATTTAGCCAATGTGGTCATCCTTTTGGCTGGTTGGGAGGGATTCTAGAGATGTTGTTGGCCCAGGAGGAGATTCTTTATTCAGCTGGTGGGTTTGAAGAATTGTGGAGATATGATTGGTAGTTCTCCTATCGTGCTTTAAGGAGCCTGTTTGTAGTTTAAAACAAAAGGAGAAAATGGATAAGGAGCATCCAGGAAGGCTCTGAGAACGTCGATCATGGACAATGGGAGAATACGGTGCAAGCAGGCAAAGAGAAACCAAACATATTCCAGTCAGCTAACCTGTGGAGCACCACGTGGCCCTCCTTCCCTAGCAGACCAAGAGCGTTCTGCAGAGTGTGAGGTCTTGGTGACTGAAAGAGTGTGTTGAAGCGATGGAGGTTGTCTAGGAGTTCAAAATTGCAGAAAGGTAGCTCCCAAAAGCTTTCAGATCTCATGCATCCTTGATTGTTGGCAGAGGCTGGGTTGGGGGGAGGTTTCGGGGAGTGTGGAGATGGTGGGAGGGGTTAGTGGTGCAGTAGAGACAGGTTGGTAGAGGATCTCTTTCATGCATATATTAAATGTGACTCCGGTCCTCTCACACATTCCAATGAATGTACATGCAGATGTCATCTGTGCACAGTAATTGGACTGAATCAGGTCTGGAGAGGTGATAAGAACTGAATGATTTCACTCCAGCAGGAAGCATGGAGTTGTATCGCTGGAAGCGAGAATCAGATGACCCCAGTCTGCCCTGAGTTGGGCGACTCTGGTGGACCCAGTGGTGAGGATTACAATTGGTCTATCTTTGTGGAGTAGATGTGGGATGGAAAATGAAGCTCTGAGACCAGCCAAGTTTGAGAATCTGGGCACCATAATTAGTCTTGGCAGAAGTATATTGTAGACTTCCCACAGTGCCATCAGATCCAAGATTTAAATTGAAAGGAGAGATTGCAGAATTTAATGTTAAAGATTTTTGTAATTTAGAAGACTAAGTGGAATATGATTGAAGACTTCAAGACACTAAGAGAAGCTGCTTAAATATAGATAGACATTTACTTTGCTTGGGAAGGCTAGGACTGGATACTTGGTCCAAAGATTAGAAGCTGCATGATCAGAGATGAAGTCCAGCTAGTCAGCGAACTTGATTTGATTTGGGGCTCTCATCTGAAAGTGACATTTTGAAATTTGAGGCTGAGTTTCTTTTTAAACGAAGCTACAATGACTGGGAGGAAAAGCAGACATATAACCGTAAAATGCACCATAGGTATTAAGATCCTTTGAAACCTATCAGAGAAAGTCTGTGGGTATTTGCCTTATGTCCTTAAATAACCAGCACTCATATACTGTAGCCCAGAAACAGTTAGCATTCATGCCCAGAAATAGTTAGCACCTATTAACCCTGCACCAGTCAACAGCAACTTGGAAATATTTGTCTATTAACATGCCCAGAAACAGTCAGCTCCCATTATCTCTAATCAGTAGCTCATTAATGGTTTCTATTAACTCTATCAATTAACTGCACTGAGAGAAGAGTTAGCACTGCCAACCTTGGCAGATTTGTGTGCTTCAAGAGCAATAATGTTTTCATATTTGTTAATTATCATAGTTTCTAAATCCCTGCCATTATAGAAGGCAGGGTCCAGATGACTTGTTAAACTCCTGTTGAGAGCTGAGAGTACCAAAGGCTACGGGACCAGACAATATCACAGCTGTGGTACTGAAGAACCCCGAATTGGCTGTTCCTCCACCAAACTGTTCCAGTACAGCTATAGCATGGGCATCTACTTGACAATATGGAAACTTGCCAGGTTGGCTAATCAACACCTAGTGCATTCACAATTGCTAGCGGTAGTGTGATCAAAGGATACTTACTCATCTCTAACCTGTCACTGATGCCCAGTGTGAGTTTCACCAGGACTACTTGGCTACAGGTCAGATCCTACCTCAGCCTTGGTTCAAAACTGGGTCAAACAACTGAATTCTTGAGGTGACATGAACATGATTGCCCATGATATTCAGGCCATTTTGGACCAAATATGGCAGTAAGCAACCCTGGCAGAACTGGTCAATGGGCAGTGAACATCAAAAGGAGAATACTCCAGTCAGACAAACAAAGGTGAGTGAGGTTATTTGAGGTCAATCCCAGGACACCAGTGCAAGAACTCCTCAGGGCAGTGTCCCAGGACTAATCTACTTCATTAATGACTTCCTATCATGAGGTAAGAAGCAGAAATATTTGCTGATGAAGCACGATGTTCAGTTTCATTCACAGAGGAATATTTGCTGATGAAGCACAATGCTCATTTTCATTCACAGAGAAATATTTGCTGATGAAGTACAATGTTAAGCTTCATTCACAATGCCTCAGCAAATGCAACATGATCCAGGCGACATTCAGAGATGGGCTGATAAGAGACAGATAACTTTCATGCCACTAAAGTGCCAATGACCATCTCCAACAAGAGAATATCTAACCATATATCTGTGCCAATCAATGGCCTTACCATCACTGAGCAGCAAAGGCCAGGAGGCCACAATTGATTGGAAAGTCAACCAGACCAGCCACGTGAAAACTGTGGTCACAGGCTGAGTGTCCTGGAGTGAGTGACTCTCCTGCCTTACCATCATCTGCATAGCACACATCAAGACAGTAATGGGATACTAAGACGCAGGAGATTCTGTAGATGCTGCAAATTCATTTTCTCCAAAATGGTGGAGAAACTCAACAGGTCAATCAGCATCTATGGAGGGAAACAAACAGTCGATGAGTTTCAACTCAAAGTCGACTGTTCACTTCCCTTCACAGATGCTCTCTGACCCATTAAGTTCCTCTAGCATTGTGTGTGTGTAGTGATGGAATAGTCTGCACTTGCCTGGATGACCACAGCTCCAACAACACTAAAGAAGCTCAACACCATGAGATTGAACCACTTATGACTCAATGTGCTTCCCTCCCACCATCGGGGACATCTTCTGAAGTTAGTGCCTCAAGAAAGCAGCATCCATCGTTAAGGACTTTCTGGGACATGCCCTCTTCTCATTACTACCATGCCTTGTACTGTAACGATGCCACAAAACAACAAATTTCACGACACCTGTCAGAGATAGTAAACCTGATTCTGAATTCTGAAGCTGGCCTTGCATGGTTGGCTATCTCTTAACTATTTTAACCACTCATTCTCTCCAGTGATGAGGCATAATGTCTGCAATGTCTACCATCCATTATTACTCACCAGGGCCACTCTGACAACATCTTCAAAGCTTGTCTGCAACCAAGGATTTGGGCAGCAGTCACCTAGAAACACCAATATTTACTGGTTACAACTCAAGTCACTGACCAACTTGATTTGGAAAATATATTATTGTTCCTTTGCTGTGCTTCGTTCTCATTCCCAGAACTCCCAGCTCAAAAGTAATGTGGCAGTGTCTTCAACAGGACTGAAGCAGTTTAAGAGACAGGCTCACCACCATCCTCTTAAGGAAAATAAAGATGAATAAGAAATGCTGGCTTTCTTTTGTGACATACAGATCTTTAAAGTTATTATACAAACATTTAATTTTATTTATTTTCCAAGATTGGGACCAACTCTTTGCTAGTCTTTATCTCTTCTCTAATTAGCTTTTGGTAGCCCCCCCCCCCACCATACTAGATGGTGATGTAACCAGTTAGAATGCTGTCCACGGTACATCTGTAGAAATTTGTGAGTGTCTTTGGTGACGTACCAAATCTCCTCAAACTCCTAATAAAACGTAGCTGCTGCCATGTAGGTGCATCAATATGTTGGGCCCAAGATAGATACTGAGCGATACTGACAGCCAGGAACTTGAAATTGCTCACTCTTTCCACTTCTAATCCCTCTATGAGGATTGGTGTGTGTTTCATCGTCTTACCCTATCTGACATAAATTGCTCCTGTGTGCTTTCTGGTCACCATATGAAATTCTGCCAGCAACAGTTGTGTCATCAGCAAATCTATAGATGGTATTTGAGCTGTGCCTAGCCACACAGTCATGGGTATAGAGAGAGTAGAGCAGTGGCCTAAGCACACACCCCTGAGGTGCGCTAGTGTTGATTGTCAGTGAGGTGGAGATGTTAGTTCCAATCCGCACAGATTGTGGTCTTCTGGTTAGGACGTCGAGGATCCAGTTGCAGAGGGAGGTACGGAGGCCCAAGTTTTGGAGCTTTTCGATTATAACCATATGAACGATTGTGTTAAATGCTGAGCTGTAGTCAATGAACAGCATCCTGACATAGCTATTCATATTGTCCAGGTAATCCAAGGCTGCATGAAGAACTAATGAGATCACATCTGCCGTAAACCTATTCTGGCAGATTGGAGTGGGTCCAGGTCCTTGTTGAGGCAGGAGTTGATTCTAGCCATAGCCAACCTCTCAAAGCACTTCATCAGCGTAGATGTGAGTGTGACTGGATGACAGTCATTAAGGCAGGTCAGCCTGCTCTTCTTGGACACTGGTATAATTGTTGCCCTCTTGAAGCAAGTGGTAACTTCTGACTATAGCAACGAGAGATAGAAATGTCTTTGAATACACCTGCAGGTTGACTGGCACACGTTTTCAGAGCCTTACCAGGTACTCTTTTGGGGCACATCGCCTTGCAAGGGTTTATCCTATTGAAGGATAGTCTGACGGCTTCTGAGACAGAGATCACAGGGTCACCAGGTGCTGCAGGGATCCTCATAGCTGTAGTTTTATTCTCCCTTTCAAAGCGAGCATAAAAGGTGTTGAGCTTGTCTGGGAGTGAAACATCACTGCCATTCGTGATGTTCGGTTTTGCCTTGTATCTGGGCTTTAGCAGCTGATACAGGAAGGACTCCAAATCTCAGGAGTTTTCATTAGCCGGCATGATTCTGTCCTCAGCGAAGATTAACAAGGTAGATTATTGAGAGCATCTCTTTGTGGAGCGGTCCTGTACTTGTTCAAGACACTGAGCAATCACTGGAATATCATCCCGAACTGTGGCAGCTTCTCTGACATGATGCGTGGAGAAAGTACGATGGTGTTTCAGTGAGTGTGGTGGAGGTTGAAGCCCATTGAAATGTCAGACCCAAACTTCGATATTAACTAAAGGACTCATTCATCTGCTCCCTATTTAAATGGAAACCGTGGGTGTACTGCTGGGTGACTGAGGGCTGTTGTTGTCTATATTAGTCCTGGTACTCGACTGCTGTTTTCAAGGTCTTTTAGACAATGCAGTCACAGGGCTCTGTTTTGCAAAAAGGCTACCCCTTTTTGTTAACAGACTGAATAAAAGCTGATGGAGCAATCACCAAATCTGCTCCATCCCACTTCCAGACACATATCCCTACCATTAAGAGCATACCTTTATGATTTGAAGAACATTTCACATATCTTGCATTAAACTTAATTTGACATTTGCCAGCCCAAGCTGACATGTTCTCTTCATTGTCACTATTGACTACACCCCACTAATGGGGCAGCACTCTCATACGGCAGGTGGTCCCTCATGAGTGCCCCATTGGACTACTGCGTGATTTACATTTTCCTACATTTCCTCACACTGAGGCAGCACGCCAGGCGCTGCCCCTCTCAAAATGCTCCTCCCTCAGTACTTCTCCTTTTACAGGGCCTTCAATGACCCATGACTGGCCATTGATCTGAAACAAATGGTTCCATTTATTATCAGAGAATGTACACAGTATGAAACCTGAAATTCTTACTCCTCACAGACATCCACGAAAAACAGAAGAACCTCAAAGCCCTCTCTCTCCCTTCCCATGCACAAGTATCAACAGTATCAATCTCCCTCCTCTACCCCACCAATTTCAGCAGAAAGTGTTAGTGCCACACACCAAGCAACAACAAAGCACCAAGGGTAAGATCTGCAGTTAACAAGGACTATTGTTTACCCCACAGTATGAATTGCCACAGGCTCTCTCTCTTTCACTGCCAGGGGATAGATAGATGTCACATATTTCTCAGCGAAAAGGGAGACCAACCAACAGTTGCTGCGATGATGTTACAGCTTGCCATGTTGCTTTTTATTCCGAGTTTCTCCAACTCGAGAATCGGCAACAAACTCTCCCCACCATCGAAAGAAAGAAAGAGAGCGATCAGTCCACTACTGAGAGCTCCGTCCCCAGCATCGGCTGCTACGAAATCCTGATGTTCAGTGTCAGTGGCACTGGCCTGGAATTGGTCTCCACAGGGCTTTGCGCAGCCATACCTTACATCTTCCACGCCATGCCTGGAGCGTGTCGGAAAATGGCTAGTTGGTCGGTGAGCTCCAAGACTGGGAACTCATCACAGTTTGAGTGGTGTTGACATCCATCGAACCCCAGCCACCTTGAAAAGGAAAAAAAGAGACGTTAGTGAGAGGTCTTGAGGTTGTTCCTGCAGCTGAGCTCAAAGCAGCAGCCATTTGGCGCAAAACAACAAGCTCTGTTATTCGTAAACACAAAATAATCTGCAGATGCTAGGGTCAAAGCAACTTTCTCCAATTTCCGGTAATTCCCTCCCCCTCCCTTCCCCCATCCCAGTTTCAGTCTGTCCCCTCCCCCAGCTGCCTATCACCTCCCTCATGGTTCCGCCTCCTTCTACTACCCATTGTGTTTTCCCCTATTCCTTCTTCACCTTTCCTGCCTATCACCTCCCTGCCTCCCCTCCTCCACTCCTTTATCTTTCCCCTTACTGGTTTTTCACCTGGAACCTACCAGCCTTCTCCTTCCCATCCTTCCCCCACCTTCTTTATAGGGCCTCTGCCCCTTCCCTCTTCAGTCCTGACGAAGGGTTCCGGCCCAAAATGTTGACTGATCGTTTCCACGGGTGCCGCCCGACCTGCTGAGTTCCTCTAGCGTGCTGTGAGTGAAGCCCTGTTATTCAATCTTCCCCTACATATTTTGCCTGAACTTATATGTATTTCAGAAAGCTGATTTTGTAATCATAGGTTTTGATGAGGAGAGAACTACGAAGATCAGTCAAAGACACATCGTACATAGAAGATGTACAACAAAATCTAAATGACATTGAAAGTTACACTACCAATGGGCAGGAGGCTTTAGGTACCAGATTCAGAAACAGTTATTGTCCTACAACCATCAGGCCTCTGAACCGGCGTGGATAACTTCACTCAGTACTACCCTGAACAGGTCCTACAATCTATATACTCACTTTCAAGGACTCTTTACATCTCACGTTCTCAGTTCTATTCTGTATTTGCACAATTTGTCCTCTTGTGCACATTGGCTGTTCGTCAGTTTTGTCTGTTTATGTACGGTTTTTGTAAATTTTATTGTATTCTTTTCCTATAAATGCGACAAGAAAATTAATCTCAAGGTAGTATTTGGTAACATATATATATACTTCAATAATAAAGTTACTTTGAACTTTGAACAGCTAACACATGGTACTTATTGATCATTTTTTTCTCCAATGCTGCTGAAGGGTTTTGGCCCGAAACTTTGACTGTATTGTTTTCCACAGATGCTGAGTTCCTCTAGCATTTTGTGTGTGTTGCTAGGATTTTCAGCATCTGCAGATTTTCTCTTGTTTGTGACATAATACTTATTGCTATTTGCAATGCTGACATTTCTGCATAGATGTCCCATATTTCATTGTACTTGGAAAAAGTAACCCTGCTAAAGTGTAAGGAGATCTGAAGGGTAAGTTCTTCACACAGGTTTACTTAACTACTACTATAGGGAGGGATTTGCTGGAATCTTTGGTGGTGTGTCACCAGATTCCAGCAAATTTCTACTGATGTACAGTGGCGAGCATTCTGACTGGTTGCATCCACCACCTTGTATGGAGGCTCCAATGCACAGGGTCAAAAAAAACCTGCAGAGGGTTTTAAACTCAGCAAGCTCCATCATGGGCAGCAGTCTCCCATGGAGACAACTGGAGATAGAAGGGACAGAAGACAATGCAATGGAGCGAATGTAGGACTCACGTGGAAGGACATGCAAGTTTTTGCACTGGGTTTTGAAGAACTTTTGCTGATGTGGGGTTCCATGGAGGGATGTTGAAGCACTGGAAATGCTTTAGAAAGTTTAACTAGCTATTGGCAAGGCTGGGTGCACAATGATTTTATATAATGATGGAATGGGATAAAGACGAGGATACTAGATACTGGAGGGTTGGAGGGGATGCTGAAAATGTTATTCAGACCCTCGGGGAGGAGTGACAGGATAACAGATAAGCGATTACAAGAAGAGCATTTAGCATTATGGAAACTGAAACAGAAAAGAATATCCCGCTTTTGGAGGTGTGACAAGGGTGCAGGTAATGTTACGGTGAAGCATTTATTGCCTATCCTTGGTTGACCTTGACTACAGCTCAGCATGCAATACCATTGTCCCCTTAAAACTTATCAATAAGCTTCTAGACCTCGGCCTCAATATCTTCTTGTGCAGTTGGATCCTTGCTTTCGTCACTTGCAGACCCCAGTTCAGTTCAGATCTGCAACAACATCTCCTCCACAATCTCCACCTGCACAGGTGCACCACAAAGCTGTGTGCTTAGCCCCCTGCTCTACTCGCTTTACACTTATGACTGTGTGGCTAAGCACAGCTCCAGTGCCATACTCAAGTCTGTAGACAACACCGCTGTCGTTGACCGAATCAGAGGTGCTGATGAATCAGCCTATCGGAGGAAGATTGAAAATCTAGTGCCACAACAATCTCTTCACAGCTAGAAGGGACAGGGGACAAAACAATGCGGCCAATGTAGGTCTCATGCGGAAGCACATTCAGCTTTTGCAGTGGGGTTTGAAGGGCTTTTGCTGAGGTTACATGGAGGGATGTTCAAACATTGGAGATGTTATAGAGAGGGTTAACCAGCTATTGATAAAAAGTGGGTGCATGGAGAGTTTGTATAATGATGGCATTGGATAAGGGGAAAGATATTGAATTCTGGAGGGTTGGGGAGGATGCAGAAAATGTTATTCACACCCTCAAGGAGGGGAGTGTCAGGATGACAGATCAGTCATTCCAAGAAGGACATTCAGCTATATATACCCAGCCATTGGAGTATTTACAAGAGTGCAGGTGAGGCTGCAGTGAAGCATTTATTGCCTAATCTTGGTTGCCCTTGGAGAGTGATACTGCTGACCCACAATGATTCTGTGCACGGAGGGCCAGGATTTAGACCCAGCGATGATGAAGGGTTTGTGGCATATTTGTGAATGGATGGTGAGTGACCCATAAGTGGTGGTGTTTCCTTGTCCTTCTTGGCTTCAGAGGTCAGAGAAATCTGGAAGTTGGTGTCACAATAGCCTAGATGCATAGCTGCACTACATTTATAATTGTAGTTCTCGAGTCCTGGCCAACTGTGATGTTGCCTGATCCCACAATCTTGTCAGACTTCCTCTCCATGTTTTCTTTGGCCACCGGGCAGCAACCTTTCCATTTGTCTGTTTTATAAGGCTGAGTAGCTAGCTCAATGTTCAACCCAGCACAGCTGGAAAGCATGTAAGGAGCCGTCCAGATTCAAACCCTTGACCATTCGCCCCGACGTCTGGAACAGATGCCACTAACCACAAGCAATGGATATAATCTTGTCAGAGGGAATACTGAAAAGGCTATTGAACCACTGGTGGAACTCAAAGGTTGATTTTCAGAAACTGGAGATGTCACAAGGAAGGATATTTGGTTAAAAGAACAAAGTAAAGTACTACTGAAAGAACGCGATCCAGGATATTTTTTTTAAAAAAGCAGAACCACAAAGATAATTTTCACCTGAGTCATGAGTTGAAAATATGGCTCAAAGTTTGATGTGGGAGAAATTGGTTTTAATACAGGAGGCATTGGCACCAGTGTTGTTGGAACAGACTTTACTTGAATAGGGTTAGAATTAGAGCCCTAAAGGATTGAACAATTCAGGGCCATACATAAAACTTTCAAATATATTTTGTAAATAAGATATAGCTGGGAGTGGGGGGTGGACAAGTGTGTGTTCTGGCGAGGGAAACGTTGGAATGATGAAAGGAAAAGATCAACTAGCAGAGTAACAAAGTAATGAATGATAAATATAGTTAGGGAAAAACAGTATACCAACAAAAGGAGTATGACTCCAGTTGGTATGAGCAAAAAAAAATGGTGAGGGGGTATGATTGAAATAAAATTGCGCTGTATTGGACATTCAGATAAGGTGCCACGCATGAGATCATGAAATACATTTAAAGCTCAAAGGGTACTGGGGGTAATACACTGGCCTGGATTGAGTTAATGGCTGAAAAAGGGCCAGAAGGGCCTATTTAATGCTGTATTGCCAAACAAACAAATAAATAAATGGAACAATGAGGATGAACAGTTATTTTCATGTTTGGAGGAAGTAACTAGTGGGATGCCCCAGGGATCGGTGGTTGAGCCCCAGCTGTACACAACCTGAGTTAATGACTCGGATAAGGAATCAAATCAAATCCAACATATCCTGATGCAAAGCTGAGTGGCAGAATAGGCTGTGGCGAGGGAGAAGAGAGGCTTCAGGCATATGGAAATGTCAGGTGAATGGGCTAAGACACGGCAGATGGAATATTATGTAGCAAAACGTGAGGTCATCCATGTTGGCTTAAAAACAAGGAAAGTGGAGCTTTTTTTTGAATGGTCAGAGACGTAAAGGTGTTATTGTTCACAGAGATCACTGAAAGCTAATTTGCAGAAATAGCAAGCAACAAAGGAAGCCATTTGTAGGTAGGATATGAGCCTTTAGTGGAGCTTTCCTCGCACCAGTTACAGCATGTGCAAAGCAGTTGGCTTTTGGAGGGCTTACAACGAAGAAAACCCGGGAGTGGAGAGGATATTTGCAAAGTCTCAGTGTCACCTGGCTTCAACGCCTTATAGATGTGTGAACAATTCACAGCCGGTGCACAGTGTCGATATTCTGGTTACACTATTCACAGGGTCATAGAACACTAGAGGACAGAAACAGAGCTTTTGACCCATCTAGTCCGTGCCAAACCTTTAATCAGCCTAGTCCCATTGACTAGGCCCATCATATAACCCCCTTCTTGCAAGAGGTGAGCACAGGAAGGGAGGCGTTACTGGTCAGGGATACTATTACAGCTACAGAAAGGACGGGTAATGTTGCACGATCCTCTTTTGAGTCAGTATGGGTGAAAGGCAGAAACAGGAAGGGATTAGTTACTCTATTGGGAGTATTTTATAGTCCCCCTGGTAGCAACAGAGATATCGAGGAGCAGATTGGGAGGCAGATTTTGGAAAGGTGCAAAAAACAGGGTTGTTATCATGGGTGACTTTAACTTCCCTAATATTGATTGGCACCTGATTAGTTCCAAGGGTTTAGATGGGGCAGAGTTTGTTAAGTGTGTCCAGGATGGATTCCTGTCACAGTATGTTGACAGGCTGACTAGGGGGAATGCCATACTAGATCTAGTATTAGGTAATGAACTGGGTCAGGTCACAGATCTCTCAGTGGGTGAGCATCTGGGGGACAGTGACCACTGCTCCCTGGCCTTTAGCATTATCATTTTTGCAGGGAAATGTACTAAGAACATATGGTCAATGTTTAGGGATCTCTTGCAGGATGTTAGGGATAAATTTGTCCCGGTGAGGAAGATAAAGAATGGTAGGGTGAAGGAACCATGGGTGACAAGTGAGGTGGAAAATCTAGTCAGATGGAAGAAGGCAGCATACATGAGGTTTAGGAAGCAAGGATCAGGTGGGTCTATTGAGGAATATAGGGTAGCAAGAAAGGGGCTGAAGAAAGCAAGCAGGGCACATGAGAAGGCTTTGGTGAGTAGGGTAAAGGAAAACCCCAAGGCATTCTTCAATTATATGAAGAACAAAAGGATGACAGGAGTCAAGGTAGGACCGATTAGAGATAAAGGTGGGAAAATGTGCCTGGAGGCTGTGGAAGTGAGTGAGGTCCTCAATGAATACTTCTCTTCGGTATTCGCCAATGAGAGGGAACTTGATCAAAAAAAAACCGCAAACAACAGGAATTCTGCAGATGCTGGAAATTCAAGCAACACACATAAAAGTTGCTGGTGAATGCAGCAGGCCAGGCAGCATCTCTAGGATCTCTAAGAAGAGGTGCAGTCAACGTTTCAGGCCGAGACCCTTCGTCCTGATGAAGGGAACTTGATGATGGTGAGGACAATATGAGTGAGGTTGATGTTCTGGAGCGTGTTGATATTAAGGGAGAGGAGGTGTTAGAGTTGTTAAAATACATTAGGATGGATAAGTCCCCGGGGCCTGACGGAATATTTCCCAGGCTGCTCCACGAGGTGAGGGAAGAGATTTCTGAGCCTCTGGCTAGGATCTTTATGTCCTTGTTGTCCATTGGAATAGTACCAGAGGATTGGAGGGAGGCGAATGTTGTCCCCTTGTTCAAAAAAGGTAGTAGGGATAGTCCGGGTAATTATAGACCATTGAGCCTTACGTCTGTGGTGGGAAAGCTGTTGGAAAAGATTCTTAGAGATAGGATCTCTGGGCATTTAGAGAATCATGGTCTGATCAGGGACAGTCAGCATGGCTTTGTGAAGGGCAGATTGTGTCTAACAAGACTGATAGAGTTCTTTGAGGAGGTGACCAGGCATATAGATGAGGGTAGTGCAGTGGATGTGATCTATATGGATTTTAGCAAAGTATTTGACAAGGTTCCACTCGGTAGGCTTATTCAGAAAGTCAGAAGGCATAGGATCCAGGGAAGTTTGGCCAGGTGGATTCAGAATTGACTTGCCTGCAGAAAGCAGAGGGTCATGGTGCAGGGAGTACATTCAGATTGGAGGATTGTGACTAGTAGTGTCCCACACGGATCGGTTCTGACACCTCTACTTTTCGTGATTTTTATTAACGACCTGGATGTGGGGGTAAAGGGGTGGGTTGGCAGGTTTGCAGACGACACAAAGGTTGGTGGTGTTGTGGATAGTGTAGAGGATTGTCAAAGATTGCAGAGAGACATTGATAGGATGCAGAAGTGGGCTGAGAAGTGGCAGATGGAGTTCAATCCGGAGAAGTGTGAGGTGGTACACTTCAGAAGGAGAAACTCCAAGGCAGAGTACAAAGTAAATGGCAGGATACTTGGTAGTGTGGAGGAGCAGAGGGATCTTGGGGTACATGTGCACAGATCCCTCAAAGTTGCCTCACGGGTAGATAGGATAGTTAAGAAAGCTTATGGGGTGTTAGCTTTCATAAGTCTAGGGATAGAGTTGAAGAGTCGCAAGGTAATGATTCAGCTCTATAAAACTCTGGTTCGGCCACACTTGGAGTATTGTGTCCAGTTCTGGTCGCCTTACTATAGGAAGGATGTGGAAGCATTGGAAAGGGTATAGAGGAGATTTACCAGGATGTTGCCTGGTTTAGAGAGTATGGATTATGATCAGAGATTAAGGGAGCTAGGGCTTTACTCTTTGGAGAGAAGAAGGATGAGAGGAGACATGATAGAGGTGTACAAGATAATAAGAGGAATAGATAGAGTGGACAGGCAGCACCTTTTCCCCAGGGCACCACTGCTCAATACAAGAGGACATGGCTTTAAGGTAAGGAGTGGGAAGTTCAAGAGGGATATTAGAAGAAGGTTTTTTACTCAGAGAGTGGTTGGTGCGTGGAATGTACTGCCTGAGTCAGTGGTGGAGGCAGATACACTAGTGAAGTTTAAGAGACTACTAGACAGATATATGGAGGAATTTAAGGTGGGGGTTATATTGGAGGCAGGGTTTAAGGGTTGACACAACATCGTGGGCTGAAGGGCCTGTATTGTGCTGTACTATTCTATGTTCTATATTCTAAAAACAAAATGAAATCTGTGGAATACAGTACTGCATCAAAAATTCCAAGTATTGTTGCTAAACATATCATTAATCCTAGTAACAGATAACAAGGTTGCTTGTGACATTTTCTGACAAATTAGTGGTGGAACCACTGAATGCAAAGGATGGACTGTCCTCCTAATGCAGTACAATTATGCAACTGTGTACAGCAGCTCCAAGCGAACATCACTGCAGCTTCTTTGCTGCAGCTACTGCACGATAGCATTGATATTGGACATAATGGCTTTTAGTTCATGGGTTACATTTTCTTGATACAGCAAATTTGTGGGATGTGGAGGCAGTTTTGATTCAACCACTTTGGGAGGTGTGCAGTTACATACAACCTGGATGGATAAGGACAGATTTTGTCAGTTGAAATGCATTAATGTACCAGATAGCTATAACCAATAATCTAATTATTTCATGGTTAACAATACAGAGATGAGTGTATTTTTAAATTGCAGATATATGTGATTTAATCCCCAGCTGCTGTAGTTGATTCAGACCCACGAACTGATTGCTTATTGATCCATAGAACATCAAACAGTACAGTACAGGAACAGGCCATTTGGCCCTCAATGTTGTGCTGAACTAGCTAAAAGGTAAATTTTTTAAAAACCCTAAAAAAATACCTAATCCTTCCTACCTACACTACGTGCATATCCCTCATCTTCCTTACATTCATGTGCCTATCTAAACGTCTCTTAAAAGCTTCTGCAACCATACAGGTCAACGCATTCCAGGTGTCCACGGCTCTCCAAGTAAAGAACTTACCCCTTACATTCCCTTTGAACCTACCCCCTCTCTCCTTCAATTCTTTACATATATTACACAATTCTACCCTGGGAAAAAAGATACCTCCTCTCTACTCTATCTGTGCGTCTCATAATCTTATAAACCTCTATCAAATCTCCCCTCCGCCTCCACCACTCCAAAGAAAACAACCAAAGTTTGTCCAGCCTCTCATTTGAGCACATGCCCTCTAAACCAGGCAGCATCCTGGTAAACTCTTCTGCAGTCTCTCCAAAGCCCCAATGTTCTCCCTGTAGTGGGGCGACCAGAAGTAGATCCAGAAGCTGACTGTCCAGTACCCTACCCATTACAACACATTGTCCTTAACAGCAACTGATTGGTAATTGCAATTGTAATGGCAGAGACGTTCAGTAGTAAAGGGGGGCTCTGAACAGTGTGCAGACACTGAACCTGAAATTATTCTGTAATTGTTGCAACGATGTTATCACATCAGCATCAAGTGGAAGGGCAAAAATCATACTCTAAGAAAAAAGATTTTGTCTGAACCTCGTCCTGAATTTATAAGCATTGCCAGTGTGAATGCAATAACAAGATGCTTTATTTACTGGCTTCATTTATACTGTGTGCTTGCATCATTGCTAAGCAAATGCAATAGTTGACCAGGTTAAAGGAATGAGCCACAAAAAAAATTCAGGCCCTGTAAACGTTTTCAGATAATATATGTGGAGTTACATGTAAAAGTGAATGGCGATTTCTGACTGAGCACTTCTGGACTGAAGTGAAATGCCTGGGTTCGTGTGCCATTGCTGACGGTGTTCAGAGTGAATTGATACATTTACGGGGCTGAATAAACTAATTATTATCCTATTTCTTATGGTCTTATGGTGCATGCACATTACGGCTTATCTACAGCCTGTGTTAGTTATCTACTCCATCTGTACATTTCATCAGATGCAGAGGATCATTCCCAATCAGTCCTGCTGAAGAATCTCGGCCGAAAACTGTGACTGTACTTTTTTCCATAGATGCTGCTTGGCCTGCTGAGTTCCTCCAGCATTTTGTGTGTGTTGCTTGGATTTCCAGCATCTGTAGATTTTCCCTTGTTTGTTGTGGGATCATTCCCGTTCTTATTCCTTTCTGTCCTCCTGCTTCAGGTGGAACAGCTAAAGGTCTGTCAGAATAGTTGGGAAGCTCACAGATTTGCAGAGAGGTTCAGATCTTGGTTTCATTTGTCTAACTCTATACACTACTGTTAGTGATGAAGAGGGCATTGAGAACATAGAACTTGAAGAAATTTGGCTTATACGGATGAACAGAAACTGCTGGATCAAAAATGTTACTTTGACATTAATTAGTAACTTTGTAATTTCAAGCAAAATGAACTTTTTCATGCTCTTAACTCACTCAGTCTGTCAAGCTCGCTCAAATTAATTTGCAGAAAGTTGTGACAGTACGTGAAGTGTTCACGTCTGTGCTAGAGATGACCCGAGTGTGGATGATGAATGGCTTCATCAAGCAGCAGAAAGCGAACTGTGGGAGGCAGAGGCAGAGGGATGATTAGCTTTTCAGGTCGAGACTCTGCAGCAGTCCCTCGCGTCTCTGTTCCATCAAGAAACTGTTCCAGGAAGTGAAACACCAGCTTCAAAGCGGTCTGATGAAGGATGGTATAGTTTCACTTCCAATCCAGCACTGAACGTTTGTTGCTGGGAATGAGGTCTCCTCTGTAATGGAGAAACAAAATACAGAGAGAGTGATCACTTTGTGGAGCACCTGCACTCAGTCTACAGAAGTGACCTTGAACCTCGGGATCCCTGCCATTTTAATTCTCTGTCCCACTTCTTCTCTGTCCAAAACTATGTGGCTTCCTGTATTTTTCTTGAAAGGCACAACATGTGCTTGTGGCAGCAGCTCACCTCTCTGGGCACAGGTAGCAGGTATCAGGTTCAGTAGCTTCAGGTAGCTTACTTTCTCTGTCTGTTTTGACTAGTTCTGCTGCAGCTCACATTTCTATAATATTCCCTTTGTATGTCTCTCTCCACAAGCGCAGCCTGAATTTCCCAGGGTTTTCAGCAGCTCTGCATTTCTCAGTTTTTAAACTCCTTTCTCTCCATCCTATCTGCCGTCGTTAATCTAACGACCTGCTAATTTCGTCAAAAGTCTGTTCCACATGGCAACTCCATCCTCAATCCCTTTGACCTATCAATCCCAACCCCTTCCCTCCTCACTCCCCACACCACTAAAGCAATCAGCAACTCCAATCCACATTAGTGTCCTCTTTCCATATTCTGACAGTCTTCAATCTGAAACAATAATCTATTTCTCTTTGCACCTTATTATTATCATTATCATTATTAAGTATACTGATACATACATTATTAAAAACAGAATTGTATTTACATTTTATCATGCTCATGGCTTAGCCTGAAGCCAGACACAGTAATATCATTCATGGTGCTAAAAGATATATGATAGAGCCTTGGAATTCATCGTTGGCCGACCCAGGAGTGGAGAGGTGCAGGAATGATTTTAAGGTAACAGGCTAACTGGGTACAAATGGCCTTAGAATCTGAGAAGGCAGGTGGGCTCTTACAGCTTTCCTCCCATTCCCTTCACTTCTCCAAGGTTTTAATGCGTGTGAAATAACCAATAGCCTGTCACAAATCCGCCAATTCCGAGACTGAATTTGGGAGTTCCCTGTACTCGATAAAGTTCTGGATCCCACCAACCCTGGCTTGGTTTCTGTTACAGTGTACCTGAAGTCAGGTTAGTTTGCAGCCTTCAACAGCTCACTGTGGACCCATAAAACAATTAGGGAAGAAAAATCAATATTCCTTGTGTAATTTGCTATTCGATACACTTCTGGTAGACAATGACTTACCCAGTGTCATGTACAGGGATTAAATCCACACCTTCTAAATAATTTGTGAGAGCTGATGAATATTTGAAATCATTACTTTGGGTCCAGCTCTGCTCTGTGTTAGCCCCTCCCTTCCATCTGCTACTGTAGAATGTTGCCATAGTAGAACCTCACGCATCAGAGGCGATAGTAGACCAGGGGCACAAAGCAAGGCGGAGGTGTGAGGGCAACCTGGATTCTGCATTAAACTTTTGATCTCGCTGGAAAGGCACAGATCAGTGAACTTACCAGGTAAGCCTACCCTTATCCTTTTGCCAGATTCTGTGATAGTTTGCCATTACTTAGAGTGACAGAGAGAGGCAGCCCAGTGAATCATTGGCTTGTGTCAAACTCCTCATGTCAGTCAGGACATTAGCTTGTTGAGAGACAGCTCTCTCTTGGGACCTTCCAGCTGGTTGCACCAGGAAAGTGTATGTGCAGGTATTGGCTGAGCTGCTTTCAATAGCTACAAGTTCCTTAGACTGAGATATGAAGAACTATGCTTTTATCACTTGATGTTAGTGTAATAGAACTTAAACAAATTCAGGTGCAGGAATGATAATTGGAAAATGCCAGAAAATCACACAATGTCAGCGCGAGCATGTGGAATGAAAATAAACAACTTGTAATCCATCATCTTTTTTTTATCCATCATCTTTTTTTTAGATTATGAGGACACTCAGTCCTCGTTTATTGTCATTTAGAAATGCATGCATTAAAAAATGATACAATGTTCCTCCAGAGAGATATCACAAAAAAAACAGGACAAACGAAAGACTAACACTGACAAGACCACATAATTATAATATATAATTATGGTAGTGCAAAGCAATACCATAATTTCACAAAGAGCAGACCATGGGCACGGTAAAAAAGTCTCAAAGTTCCGATCAACTCCCGATAGTCCCGATAGCAGGCGACAAAAGGAAGAAACTGTCCCTGCCATAAACCTCCAGGTGCCGACAACTGCCAATGCATCGGAAGCACCCGACCACAGCTGACTCTGAGTCCGTCTGAAAACTCAGAGCCTCCAACCAGCCGTCCGACACCAAGCACCGAACACCGTCTCTGTTGAGCGCTTCGACCCTGCCCCGGCCGCCGAGCAACAAGCAAAGCCGAGGACTGGGGCCTTCCCCTCCGGAGACTCTGGATCACACAGTAGCAGCGGCAGCAAAGAAGGTATTTCAGAAGTTTCTCCAGATGTTCCTACTCTCACGTCTGTCTCCATCAAATCAAGATTGTGCACGGCACCCTACTTGACAGATAACAGATATCGGGAAGGGAAGGGTCACAGAATGGAAAGGTTGATTATTTTCTTTTCCCAGATGCTGCCTGACTTGCTGAGTATTTCCAGCATTTTCTGTTTCCCTTTCAGATTTCCCAGCTGCTGAATTTTTTTTCAGATGTCAAAATTACTTCTGATGAGATGATTTTGAGAAGAGTATTGGAAGGATGGAATGGGGTGGGGGTGAGGACGGCGGTTCAGAGGCTGGTGTCGACAGGTTCCCAAGCAGATGGCATATGAAGCAAACACTCAGAACTCGTTCATGGGTAAAGCAACAGTGTGTTCCATTTAATGGTTGACCCGGCTAAGTACCAGCTGTCTGTAGGTGACTGGATTTAATTGTAGATGCATAAAGAACTTGGAGCTCCCAATATACAATATGCTTAAAGGATCAAAATCATTCCCAAGGGAATGGTAATATTACAGAGTATGGTAATGTGTTGTACTGTTACTCTGTCATCTCATGGCTTGGACTGCATTGTTCAGTTAATGATGAAAGAGTTTAACTGTTCATTATAAAACTTGAGACAAAATAGGTAAAGGTCATAGGTTCACGTTATTGTGTAGCCAGGGTAACACTGGTTGGCATTCAGAACACAGTGTAAACTCCTGTGTTTTTTTTTGTGCTATTGTCAAGAGTTTTTTATAACCTTTCTCTGCTGTGAAGGTGGAGATTGTCCTTGTAAGAAGGGGGAAGAAACAGCCCATTGTAGTGGCCAGGATACAGAGAAATCAAGGCATTAGTGAGGCTTAAGCTGTTCTGTTGGATGGTGAGCCAACACGTGGGTCAGCTGGCATCAGCACATCAAAGGCCCCTGTCTACAGGTTACTGTACAAAGCTGAGGTCTTGGGTTAACAATGCTCTGTCAAAAATGAATAGATGCTTTATATGCCTGTCTCCTTGGGTACTGATAAAACCAAATGTTTTGCTAAACATCAAAGGCATTTTAACAGAATTTTGGGTATTTATAATTCTCAATCATTGCTGGCAATTTATTAGCTGTTCTTGAGTGAATTGGGAATTGGGGAGATGGGTCTGGATGGATTACCCAGGAACTTCGCAGTGTGCTCAAAGTTGTACAATCTGTCCCCATTTCAGTTTGGGCAAGCATTAGATGGAGGAGGAATTAACTGTGCATCTGCTCAGTTGCAGTTAATACAAATGCCACAGGATGCTATAGCCAAATTTGTCTCCGGGTCACACGAGAAAGGAGAACACGTAACCAGAAAGTTGACCAAATGAATATGTGTTTGGGTGGCTCGAGGTAAAGCTGCCCATTTTGTAGTGTCAATGAAAATCTGGGCATTCAAGTGCAGAGACCTCAGGGTTTTCAGTTAGGGAAGGAACCGTAGGGAATGCGAAGCGCAAACAGGGACTGGTAATATGCATGGTCGAATGTGGCAAGTTTGCTGGACCTTGCATTACAGGATCTAAGATGGCCCTGGGTGCCTCTATTGTTAATTATGTCACACCATCAAATATCCCTCTGTTGAGAGCACATGGTCAGGAACCTGACATCCCACTTATACTAACGGCTGCTCCAGCTCGTGAATGAAATGACTCGTGTTTAAGGCAGAACTGCAGAGGAACCCAGGGGACTTCAAAATGACAGGGACTTCTGCAGCAACCTCCCTCCACTGAGTGCACAGCACCCTTTGCTGTAGCCCATTCCACCTGATCTGGTTCTCAGCAAAGAGGACTTGAACCCCTATTTTCTACCTTCTAGTTCTCTGGTTGGTCACAGTTATGTGGTGCCACCGTACCCAAGCTCTGCCTCTTTTCAGGTAGTCTCTACCCACTGTCCTCCCTTCCTTGTATTTTGGCTCTATCTGCTTCTCATCCCTCTCACATGAATGCTGAATACAAACTTACATTTTCACCTGAAACACTATTTGCATAAATATTGCTTGTATTTCTTTGAAGTTGGAAAGTAGAGGAATGACACAAAGATGTAAGAAGCAAGTTACGGATAAGCTATTTCCTTTGAGTAAGTCTAGGAAAGGAAGATAATTTTACACTTTGGGATGGGTCATTCAGAAGTGAACACAGGACCCATTGCTTTCAGACAAATATGGTGGAAATTGGAATTCACTTCACAAGAGACTCTGGGTCATACAGCTCAGCCATATTCCCATAACCAAGTTCGGTAGATGGATTTTGGGTTGGGATATCATGAGAAGAGCAAAGGTGGATCAATCCAAATGGATAGTAGAGTAGGTTGAAGGGCCAAGTGGCCTCCCTGTGGCTCTGTGCTTCTTGTTAGCTTGTCTGCACACCTGAGCTTATTGAAGTTTGCTGATGTTGCCATTTTCAGTAAGGTGGATTGCCGCTTAAGCTCTGAATTCCTCCTACCCTACAGAATATGGACCACTTACCCTTAGCAATGTAATGTTGACTCCTACACTAGATATGAACTGGAATGAGGAAAGTTGAGGGGTAGTGAATTAATAGCACATAGGAGTATTATTAGAATCACTAATATCTGTAAAAGACTCATCTCCTCTGGCATACTCTGTGCAATTATACTCAGAACTCACTCCAAATGATCTTATCTGGAATAAGTCTCTGGTCATGGGGAGGTCTGTAAACTACAGTTGTATTTGATGGCATAAGGATAGGATTGTTGGCAATGAACTTGAGAATAGGACAAGACTCTTCAGGGCTGGAGTAGTTACACTGATTCTAAACTGAAGACTGCCCCACATGTCCCTGATTCAGGATAATCTTAACTCTTTCCTAACTCCCCCTACAATTTCCCCTGGTGTGCACTATCTGCACTGGCACTCATTTTTATCACAGTTTCAGTAAGGTGAGTGTGACAAGGGATTACCAAGTTGTCCAGCTGATACATTGGTCAGTCAAGAGTTATCTACTGGACAGGTTTTCTTCATGAGAAAAAGCTAAAAGCATCACCTTGTTCCAAAGGAAGCCTTGCTCAGATTGACATCGGTGTGTTTAAAGCAACCTGCTGTGTTGAGTTTTCCAATGAATTTGTGAGACATTGATTTAATTTTCTTTTTGACAGCATCTTCATATAACACTAGAACTCCTAGGTATTCCTGAGGGGTGATGATTCTGTTTATTACCTTGTATTTAGGAACAGCTGCTCAGTCGCAGGACGATTCAGTCTATTCAGTAGGTAATTGGAAGCAAGGATTGGAGAAAGTCAGCAGAGGTTTCTGAAAGGCAATCACACTTAATGTTTATTGGAGTTTTTTGAGGATATAACTAATGGTATAGATAATGGGGAATCAGAGGATGTTATGTATTTACTCTTCTAAGATTTTGTTAGGCTTCACAAAAAAGAAAAGTGTAATGTTAATGCACATGAGCCTGACAAAATTGAGAATTGGTTGGTGGTCGAGAAGAGGTAAGATTGAATGGGTCTTTTTCCAGGTGTCACGTAATGAGTGGTTGGTGCTGCAGGGATGAATGCCTGGGTCCAGTTCTTCATATCAATGACTTGGATGAAGGAACATAAACTTAACAGTCTTTAAGTTTTCAGATTAAACAGAACTATAGAGTTTGGGCAGGATAATGATGGGGAGGTAGAATGCACAGTGAAGAGAATGTATGATGACTTTAAAGTGATTTGGACAAGTTTGCTGAGTGGAAAAATGCATGGCAGATGTATTTAAATAGATAAGTGTGATTTTATTCTAGTTTGGTTTCAAAAACAGAAAGAAAGCTTGTTATCTGAATGGAAATAGTATTGGGGAAAAAGGTACAATGACACCAGTAAACCAGATCCTGAAAGAAAATATTCAGTTGCAGCAAGAAGTTAGGAAGACAAATGATACGTTGGCTTTCATTGGAAGTGGCTGTGAGCACAAGAGAAAGAATAACTTGCCTCGAAGTCTTTTGACAGCATCTTCATATAACTCTAGAAGTCCTTAGTATTTCTGCGAGGTAATAATTCCGTTTATTACCTTGTATTTAGAATCAGTTTCTCAGTTAGCAACAGGATACAGGGCCTTGATAATACCCTATCTGGAGAGGTGTATGCAGATTTGGTATCCTTATCTGAGAAAGAGTGCAACCAAGATTTACTGGACTGATTTTTGGAACGGTAGAACTGATATATGAAGAAAGATTCAGTAAATAGCCCTGTATTCACTGGAATGCAGTAGAATGAGAGAATATTTCATTTCAATTTATAAATCTGGGACCAGACTAAATGCAGAGAGGGTTTTTTTTTCAGATGGCTGGGGACTTCAGAGCCAGCAGTTACAGCCTCAGGATATGGGGAATGTCATTCAGAACCAAGATCAGAAAAGATGAGAAATTCTCTCCACAGAAGGCTGGAAAAGGTAAATCATTAAACATATTCATGAAAGATGCAGGAATCTTTCCTGATGTTGAAATGATCAAAGGATATACGGAGAAGGTAGGCATAGATTATTCAAATGGATGATCAACCATAATCGTATTGATGGGCAGACTTGATGGGAGTGGTCTACTCTAACTCCTATCTTCCTATGTTTCTAAGTAAATACAATGTCAGCCAACTTTTTAAAATGGATGTTTGACAAGACTTCAAACCCTGCACAAAACTCAGTGATTCTTGCCATGCTATATGTTTCAGAGCAGAACTATCATTGACAAGCATTTCCAGGCACTTAAGAGGTAACACCAATGCTGTCTTTACACAATCCTCTAAACCCACTGGTAGAATAAATGAACTGACATAAACATTCACTTCCCAGCCCAGACCCCCAGTACTGGGGACCTAATTGCTTTGTACTTCAATGAAGGACACGTCTTTCGCCTACACATCATGAGACTCCAAAAGCAGATACTCCGTGGTATCTGTTCAGTGATGGGAAGAGATGACCAGGTAGACAGAGGAGGAAAGTCAAGGAAGTTCATAAAGACTGCTTGAAAAAATACAAAAGGAGCTGGAGTAGGCCACAACCATTGAGCCTGCCCCAGAATTCAATACAATCATGGTTGATCATCCATTTCAGTAACCTATCTATTGTTTCATCCCTTCAACATTAAGAAAGGTTCCTACATCATTCACGAGTACAGTTAAGGTTCCATAGGTCCACCATTCTTTCGCAGGGGAAATCTTTAATGATCTTGGTTCTGAGCAGCATTCCCCATATCCTGTGGCTGTGATTCTTGGCTCTGAACTCCCCATCCATCAGAAACAACTTCTCTACACCTACAAACAGAACATCTGCAGATGCTGGAAACCCAAACAACGCACACAAAATGCTGGAGGAACTCAGCAGGCCAGGCAACATCTATGGAAAAGAGTACAGTTGACGTTTTGGGCCGAGACCCTCCAGCAGGACCTAGTCTGTCTCTGGGGGAATCCCTGGCCCATGACAGCTCAAAGTGGAGAGGAAAAATTTGAGCTGTACGTGAAAAACTTGAGTTAGAAACACAGAGAAGCTTAGTATAAATGTAGAAAGGAGCAATCCATCACTGGCAGTACATCTGTTTGCCTGTCAAGTACTTCCTGTATCAGCAGTGGGGTCTGCAAGTCCCATCTTCGTCTCACATTTACCTCACAACCCAGAGGAGGCAGGTTATTCCTGATCTTGAGGGATTCCTAAAGAAGAAGAAATGTTGATCTGAAATTGCAGTGTGAAGTTAGAAAAGGTTCAATTGTTTGGAAAGAATGAATGAACTGACAATCTCAGGATGTCCCGGCGAGTGATCTCAAAATACTTTATGGTCAATGTTTACTTTAGATGTGCAGCCACCGTTGGAATTTGGCAAATGTAAATGTTGTGGTTAGGGTGGGGATGGGGAGATGTAAGCATCAAAAGGAATTTACTTTATTTGCATTTGAATTGTACCTCTATATTGTCATGCCCTGCATGAATGTTAAATCCTGTGACAATGTAGCCTTTCCTCAGACTCATAAATGTCCTCTCGTGACTGGAGGAAGTTTAAACCTACAGCTCCCCTATACAATAGTAGTCCAGACTACCGCTGGCTGAGTCACAGTATGAACGTTTGATATAGTCATTCTCTGTAACACCCCTTTGATGGTCAATATGTCCTTCTTCAGTACGCCATCAATTCCATCTATTCATTCTCTCCCAGAACGCAAGTAGATTAAATGCTTAAAGAAAACACTGGTGAAAACTTCAGAAACTGCATTTCCATTCACCATGTGACTAACTAATCTAAAAAAAACTACATTTGAAATCTGACTCATTCCTTTTGTGACTATGACGTGCAGAAATATATAGTTTTCTGAATAAAGATGAACATATCAATAGTTGCACCGACTTGTCTCTGTGAAACATTCAGACACTCCCACTATTACATTCTTATCTTACTTTCATGTAGACCTTGTTTTCTATTTCCAGGTAAGTAGAAACTGAACAGGATGTTCAGTGAAGAACAAACAGAAAGAGAGCTGAGGATTCAATGGCTTCTAATTGCTGTAATTCTAATTATGTTCATAAGCTTTCTTTGATTTCAGGTCATTAGGGCTGAGAATGAAGATGTTTCAAATTTACAAATGTGTTGACACGCGAGAGACTGCAGATGCTGGAAATCTGCACAATCTGCACAAATCTGCACAAAGTGCAGGAACAGCGGCTCCCAACCCTTTTTATGCTATAAATCAATGTTATTAAGCAGAGGGTCTGAGGGTCCCAGGTTGGGAACCCCTGCACTGGTGGGACTCAACACGTCATGCAGCATCTATGGCGAGAAATGAACAATTGATGTTTCAAGCCAAAGCCCTACAACAGAACTTCATCACTCACAAAATGTTGACTGTCGATTTCCCTCCATTGATGTTACCTGACCTGCTGAGTTCCTCCAGCACAATGTGTTTGTTGAGCAGATGTATTGATTAATCATTGCGTTATAGAGCTGTGGAGCACAGAAATGGGGTCTCTGGCCAACCATGTCCACGGCAAACCTTCCACACTCATTCATTCACCCTCATTAAGCTAGTATCCTTCTACGCCTTGCCCGTTCAATGCTAGGCCAAATGTTTAGTATACATTGTGAATATATCACACTCCACATCTGGCAATGATTTCCAGATGTCATTCACTTACTCTATGAATAAAATAACCCCCATATCCCCTTGAGAGCTTCTTCCTCTCAATTTAAACCTATGCAATTTGATTTTTGATATCCCTACCACAGAAATAGGGATATTGACTTGCTCTGCCTCTTATAATCTTAAATACCTTCGTCAGGTTATCCTCCTCAGCCTCTTTCACTCTGGGGAAATCAAGCCCAGACTGTACTCATACCTAAAATCCTCCAATCCACAGAGCATTCTGGTGAATCTTCTCCGCATCTTCTCCACAGCAACCATATCCTTCCTATAATATGGTGATCAGAAGTTCTTATAGTACTCCTTGTGCAATGCAGCATAATATCTCAACTTTTATATTCTGTGGCCTGACCTGTGAAAGCAAGCATACTGTATACTTTCTTCATCTACCAATTTAGCCAGCCTGCTATTTTCAAGAAATTATGTACATGCATCTAATTCTCTCTGTTTGTCAACATTCTTCAATGCCTTATCATTTACTGTCCTACTATCTGACTTCCCAAAATGCATCACCTTGCTCTTGGGTTTAAATTCCAGCTGCCAAGTCTCCGCCCAATGTTCCAACTGTTCACTATCCTGCAGAAGCCTTAGGCAACATTCCTTGCAATCCAGAAAACCAATAACTTCTGTGTCATCCTCAAATGTACTAACCATATGTCCTACGTTTGCATCTGAGTCATTAATGTACTCAGAAACAACACAGATCTATACATTTGGTGCACTACTGGTCACAGATTTCCAATTAGAAACACATTCTTTCATCAGTACCCACTGCCTCCTATCACCAAGCAAATTCTGATCCAAGTTTCTACTTTACCTCAAATGCATTACTAAATAACAGTTCATATAGACAGTATCTACTGCCTATCTTCATCGCCTTCTTTGTTACCTCCTCAAAATTTCAAATTAGTGAGGCAGGATTTCTCCCATACAAAGCCACACTGACCTTCAATGATCAGCCCCCCACCTTTCCAAATGCACACAACTCCTGTAGCTTAGGAGTTTCTCCTGTAATTGCCCTATCATTGACAAACACACACCAGTCTCTAATTACCTGACTTATCTCTGCTTGCCTTTTGTAAATAAAGATGCAATATGAGCCATCCAATATCAGCCATATAGTCTTCAGCCACCACAACTGTGGATAATATAGATTAAAAAATATCTGTTTGGGCTCATGTTGTATTTTCCTTTGCTTCTGACAGCATCCAACCTCAGGGATTAATTAACCCTTATAGATCTCATAAATTCTGGTATGACACTGACTTGGTCCTTTCTTTACTTTCTTATTATATTTGCACATTTCCATGAGCTCACTGATCCCTATCCTTATCCTTGGTGAATGAAAACTGAAAGTATTTGAATTAGGACTTCACCCACATCCCCTGGATCCACACATAGATATCCATCTGGTCCCTAAAAGACCTACTCTTTCCCTGGCTACCCTCTTTCTCCTGATTTCCCTGAGGTCGCAAAAAGGAGCCAAGGATATTTCATGGCCCCCTTTTGTCCACCTATTTTTTTTTCTTCATCTTTCACGTATATTTTATCATCCTCAAGCGCCTCCCTTGATCCCAGGTGCCAACATCTGCCATAAAGTGGGGAATGATCATACAGAAACTTGTGTTTTTTAAATTATTTAGGCTTAGTGTATGATAACAGAATTTCTATTACAGCATCTTGCACACAAAGTACAATGAAAAATCATAAGCAAAAATGCAAAATCCTGAAATTCAAGATAGATCCTCTTGAAGTGAATTAGGAAGCATCTTTTCACATGAAATGAGGTGGGAATTTCAGAGACTATTCTCACCACAGATGGTGAAGCTCAATGGAGCTTTTGAGAGATTATTACATTTTTGATTTTAAAAAGGCAGGATGAATTCAGCAGGTTGGAAAACATGCATGAAAGGTGAAATGGAGTTAACTTGTCAACACAACGACTTTGTTTCAGAACTGAATGTTTATCTGTCTGTTAGGGAAATATAACAAAGGAAATGGATACAAGGCATTTCAAGCCCATAATACCTTTCTGATTAAAAAGTCAACGGTTTGAAGCATAACTCTGTTTCTCTCTCCACAGATGCTGCCTGACCTGCTGAGTGTTTTCAGTAATTTCTAATTTTTTCAGATTTCTAGCGTCTGCAGTTTTTGTTTTGCTTTACTGCCTGAAGTTGGTTCCCTCTCCATAGATGGTGCCTGTCTTGCAGAGCATTTCTGGCATGTTTTTGTTTTTGCTTCCAGCATCTGCAAATCAGATCCATAATCTCATGAAATGGTAGGATGGATGTGAGGGCTGAAAGGCCTGCTTGTGTTCTTAATGAACTGAGAATGATATAAACATGACTACAGCTTCATTGCGCCCAGATAATCTGGTGGTTGGAGAAGCCAAATTGCATGTTAATAACTTCCTGTTTTGTTTGTACAACAATGTTCTTCCTAAGAATCAACCTGATCTGGAAAAGACATACTTCCCCTTTAAAAACACAGTGAAATGCCCAAGTTGTAACATCTGCAGCATCACTGGGACCCGTGCCTCCTTCCTTAAGTCCGTCTCCTTAAGTCCGTAATCACTTCTCAAACAAAACTCCAAACTAAACCTGATGGGGATGGAATTCCTGGGTTTTATGGACAGTTTGAGATGGAAAGGTGTCTGCTGGTCTTGAGGTGAGAAAGATGCAGAAACAGGGAAGAGAAATGGCTGGATCCTCTAGATTACAGTTCAAATTTTATTTGATAATTGAATGTGCTCCTTTCTGAATGATTAATAGATTTTCTGAAGTTTGTAGATTATGAAACAAATTTCAATTGTAATCGGCAGAATGTAAGTTCTTTTCTTTGCTTTCTAAGGCACAGATTCAGCGCCATAAACAGCCTAGGGGTTGGGCATATTATATGAGATGTGTTTAGGAATCTGCGCATTTAAAATGAAAATCTCTCTGTTCTCACCCTGTTCGCCTAGTTTGGCAGGTTTGAAAATTTTAAAATCTCAGTTCTACGAGTTGTTTCCTGAACTGCTGCTTGTTGCTTGGTTTAAGCAAAAAGCTCATTGGGAGTAATATCAACTCCGCACCACAGTTCTGATAACACGAGCCCCCAGCTTCAATCTGTTTCTGTATGGAGTCAGCAAGAAGCAGGATTGAGGAGGAATACTCTACTCTACACTACTCAGATATAACAGCAGTGGCTGTCCTGGAGAAGAGCCTAACCAGCAACTACTGAAGCAAAGGAAGCACTAACATCTGAAAAAAGGAACACGAAGGGTAACAACATATGTTTTTATAAATATTTTAAACTGAGGGGATTGTGGGTCCAGGAATATCATACTGGATTTCAATAGATCTATAAAGCAGGGGAAGATGAAGAAATTGAATGGAAATCAGAATCAAAGAAGAGGAAGTTATTAGATTCAATACAAATAAAAGTTTGTGTTAGAGACAGCAACAGGACTACTGTGCATGATGGATTCCACCCCAGGGTATTCAAAGTAAAGCTTTATATTCGTTTCTTGGGATCAGGGCATGTTAGCATTTGTTGCCCATCCATTGTTGCCCATGATAAGGAGACGGTGAGCTGCCTTTGTGGCCTGTTGCAGCTTTCCCTCTGTGCTATTGGTTTCTCCAAGTTTGTCTTTTCTCAGTTAGTTTCACAGGACGTGAGGATACAGCTGATTGACTGCAGGATCATTTCAGAAGTGGATGGTAGTCTGAAGCTGACATACAGGACGGGCTGGGCAATGACAGCAGATTTCCTGCCATGTAGAATATTGGGCGAGGGATGGTGGGAAAGGCTAGAGACTGATTTTCATTTTCCTGAATTAAATTAGTTTTCATTAATATTCTTAATTGTTTAATGCTGCTTTAAGTAACATTTTTATTTAAACATTTTAATAGTTTTTGGATGATTCTGAATACGAGTTGATACCTGGTGACGTCTGCCAAAGTCTTAATGATTCTTACATTACAACTGTTCTGTGGGAGGGTTTGTTCTGACCTTCCTGTCTCACAAGGCCTCATCATATAGACACAGAACAAAACTCACCTACCAGTTACCAGTATAGTGGTTAACCCTCTGGACTAGCTGGAACCTGCAGTATTGATCCAATGATACAGTTTCAAAGAAAGCACAAGAGACTGCAGATACTGGGATCTGGAGCAATAGACAGTCTGCTGGAAGAACTCACCTTATCAGAAGTTCTCTCCTCCACACCCTCCAACCTAATAGTTCCCCACCCCTGCTTTTAGCTCTTGCTTGTGATTCACAGACAGGACTGACCAAGTAGTTCCACTGTTTCTGTCTGCTCCTGCCCAACTGAACTTATCTCCTTATACCCTGACTTACATTCCAGACAATCTGCAGCCCTCCACCATCTGTGTCAGCTTTTGATTCCCTGGCCACTGTTGCCTCATCTTCACTACAGAGGTCCAATCTCTATACAACTCCATTAAAGCCCTCTGCTTCGTTCTGCAACAGTGCTGACAGAGAGGGAGTTTTTGTAGATCAAGTACCAGCCCTATACACACATAGAAGAAACTAATTCAGTTCTGACTGAGGGGAAGTGATATTAATTTCGATAGAGATCTCTTTGAGCACGAGGTACCCGGCCCCTGGCTGGTAATCATTTAGTCCTTACATGGACTGATTTCACTAAAGTGTTTATTGTTGAGATGGAAAATATTTCCCTGCTTGCAGAAGTATGGCTTCATATAAACATTATATCATTACTAAGCCTGGGCTAAAGTCAATGGCTCTGCTGTTGGCTCAGGCCTGAATACCACCAGCTCTTTTGGTTCCTCCTCCATACACATTCTTCACCAGTGAGCTCGTATCATACAATCATAACGAGATAAGACCATTAGATATAGGAGCAGTATTAGGTCATTCACCCATCGAGTTTGCTCTGCCATTCAACCACCACTATTTTTTTTTCAACCCCATTCTCATGCCTTTTACCCATAACCCTTAGCTCCCTTACTGTCTACTTTAAATTCATCCAATGACTTGGCCTCCACAGCCCTCTACGGCAACAAATTATGCAGATTTGCCACACTCGGGCCAAAGAAATTCCTCCTCATATCAGTTTTATTCTCCACATTTATCCCAGATCAGTCAAGTTAGGACCAAGTGTGGAGATTCTAAGGGGTGAACTTGCATTAGGGACTCCAGTGCAGGGTTGGGCAAAGTAGATGTGAGGCAGAGACTGCTTCTCATGGTGACTGCAGGTGGAAATATATTTCAGAAGATATACCCAACCCAGAGTAAGACTGATTCACACAGCGAACTATTCACAATATGCTCCAGGTTAGAAAGTCCTATCCATGATGCTAATGCTAGTTCTGGCTTCACCCAACTGCACCTCAGCTTGGGAATGAATCAAAATCATCCCCTATTCCTTCTCTTGACCAACGTAATGAAGTATTGGGACACTGAGGCCAACAAAAGCACCATTTGTTATCCTTCACTGTGGAAGTGTTTTGTTAATACTCTTTACCATATGAAAGATGCTCACTAGATTTGGTATTGGGCAATTGCTTTAGGTATATGATAGTAGACCAATTGTATAATCACATACACCTGGCCAACGTCTACAGTAAAGAAAACCCAGTGTCTAGCCTAATAAACAACTGCAAAAATTCAGATGTTGGAGATATGAAATAAAGGTGTCTGTGGGAAGAGAAACAGAGTTTATAATCGCAAACAACAGGAATTCTGCAGATGCTGGAAATTCAAGCAACACACATCAAAGTTGCTGGTGAACGCAGCAGGCCAGGCAGCATCTGTAGGAAGAGGTGCAGAGGACGTTTCAGGCCGAGACCCTTCGTCAGGACTAACTGAAGGAAGAGTGAGTAAGGGATTTGAAAGTTGGAGGGGGAGGGGGAGATCCAAAATGATAGGAGAAGACAGGAGGGGGAGGGATGGAGCCAAGAGCTGGACAGGTGATTGGCAAAAGGGGATACGAGAGGATCATGGGACAGGAGGTCCGGGAAGAAAGACAAGGGGGGGGGACCCAGAGGATGGGCAAGAGGTATATTCAGAGGGACAGAGGGAGATAAAGGAGAGTGAGAGAAAGAATGTGTGCATAAAAATAAGTAACAGATGGGGTACGAGGGGGAGGTGGGGCCTAGCGGAAGTTAGAGAAGTCGATGTTCATGCCATCAGGTTGGAGGCTACCCAGACGGAATATAAGGTGTGGTTCCTCCAACCTGAGTGTGGCTTCACCTTTACAGTAGAGGAGGCCGTGGATAGACATGTCAGAATGGGAATGGGATGTGGAATTAAAATGTGTGGCCACTGGGAGATCCTGCTTTCTCTTGCAGACAGAGCGTAGATGTTCAGCAAAGCGGTCTCCCAGTCTGCGTCAGGTCTCGCCAATATATAAAAGGCCACATCGGGAGCACCGGACGCAGTATATCACCCCAGTCGACTCACAGGTGAAGTGTTGCCTCACCTGGAAGGACTGTTTGGGGCCCTGAATGGTGGTAAGGGAGGAAGTGTAAGGGCATGTGTAGCACTTGTTCCGCTTACACGGATAAGTGCCAGGAGGGAGATCAGTGGGGAGGGATGGGGGGGACGAATGGACAAGGGAGTTGTGTAGGGAGCGATCCCTGCGGAATGCAGAGAGAGGTGGGGAGGGAAAGATGTGCTTAGTGGTGGGATCCCGTTGGAGGTGGCGGAAGTTACGGAGAATAATATGTTGGACCCGGAGGCTGGTGGGGTGGTAGGTGAGGACTAGGGGAACCCTATTCCTAGTGGGGTGGCGGGAGGATGGAGTGAGAGCAGATGTACGCGAAATGGGGGAGATGCGTTTAAGAGCAGAGTTGATAGTGGAGGAAGGGAAGCCCCTTTCTTTAAAAAAGGAGGACATCTCCCTCGTCCTAGAATGAAAAGCCTCATCCTGACAGCAGATGCGGCGGAGACGGAGGAATTGCGAGAAGGGGATGGTGTTTTTGCAAGAGACAGGGTGAGAAGAGGAATAGTCCAGATAGCTGTGAGAGTCAGTAGGCTTATAGTAGACATCAGTAGATAAGCTGTCTCCAGAGATTGAGACAGAAAGATCTAGAAAGGGGAGGGAGGTGTCGGAAATGGACCAGGTAAACTTGAGGGCAGGGTGAAAGTTGGAGGCAAAGTTAATAAAGTCAACGAGTTCTGCATGCGTACAGGAAGCAGCGCCAATGCAGTCGTCGATGTAGCGAAGGAAAAGTGGGGGACAGATACCAGAATAGGCACAGAACATAGATTGTTCCACAAACTCAACAAAAAGGCAGGCATAGCTAGGACCTATACGGGTGCCCATAGCTACACCTTTAGTTTGGAGGAAGTGGGAGGAGCCAAAGGAGAAATTATTAAGAGTAAGGACTAATTCCGCTAGACGGAGCAGAGTAGTGGTAGAGGGGAACTGATTAGGTCTGGAATCCAAAAAGAAGCGTAGAGCTTTGAGACCTTCCTGATGGGGGATGGAAGTATATAAGGACTGGACATCCATGGTGAAAATAAAGCGGTGAGGGCCAGGGAACTTAAAATCATCGAAAAGTTTAAGAGCGTGAGAAGTGTCACGAACATAGGTCGGAAGGGATTGAACAAGGGGTGATAAAACAGTGTCGAGGTATGCAGAAATGAGCTCGGTGGGGCAGGAGCAAGTGAGACAATGGGTCTACCTGGACAGGCAGGTTTGTGGATCTTGGGTAGGAGGTAGAAACGGGAAGTGCGGGGTGTGGGAACTATAAGGTTGGTAACAGTGGATGGGAGATCCCCTGAGCTGATAAAGTCAGTGATGGTGTGGGAGACAATGGCCTAGTGCTCCTTAGTGGGGTCACGATCGAGGGGTAAATAAGAGGAGGTATCCGCGAGTTGTCGCTGTGCCTCGGCAAGGTAGAGGTCAGTACGCCAGACTACAACAGCACCCCCCTTATCGTCGGGTTTAATAATAAGGTTAGGATTAGTGTGGAGGGAGTGGAGAGCAGAGCATTCGGAAGGAGTGAGGTTGGAATGGGGACAAGGTGCGGTGAAGTCGAGACGGTTGATGTCCCGTCGGCAATTAGCGATAAAGAGATCCAGAGCAGGCAGAAGACCAGAGCTGGGTGTCCATGAAGAAGAGGAGGGTTGAAGACGGGAGAAGGGGTCATCGGTGGGGGTGGAAGAGTCCTTGCCGAAGAAGTAGGCTCGGAGACGGAGACGGTGGAAGAAAAGTTCCGCATCGTGGCGAACACGGAACTCGCTGAGGTGTGGGCGAAGGGGGACAAATGTGAGGCCCTTACTGAGAACAGAGCGTTCTGCCTCCGACAGTTGAAGGTCGGAGGGGATGGTAAAGACCCGGCACGGATGAGAGCTGGGATCAGAGGGGGGAGGGGGGAGGCTGGGGGTGTCAATGGAGAGGGGAGGGTTGGGGTGAGAGGAAGATGGAGCCTCCGAGGGCCCAGGAGTTGACGGTGGGATCTGAGGAAGACGGGGCTGCGGAGTGGTGGTGGGGGAAGGGGAGACGGGAGTCACAACAGCAGCACATAAAGACCCGGCCTCCCTTACCACCATTCAGGGCCCCAAACAGTCCTTCTAGGTGAGGCAACACTTCACCTGTGAGTCGGCTGGGGTGATATACTGCGTCCGGTGCTCCCGATGTGGCCTTTTATATATTGGCGAGACCCGACGCAGACTGGGAGACCGCTTTGCTGAACATCTACGCTCTGTCCGCCAGAGAAAGCAGGATCTCCCAGTGGCCACACATTTTAATTCCACATCCCATTCCCATTCTGACATGTCTATCCACGGCCTCCTCTACTGTAAAGATGAAGCCACAACACCTTATATTCTGTCTGGGTAGCCTCCAACCTGATGGCATGAACATCAGCTTCCACTAAGGCCCCACCTCCCCCTCGTACCCCATCTGTTACTTATTTTTATGCACACATTCTTTCTCTCACTCTCCTTTTTCTCCCTCTGTCCCTCTGAATATACCTCTTGCCCATCCTCTGGTTCCCCCCCCCTTGTCTTTCTTCCCGGACCTCCTGTCCCATGATCCTCTCATATCCCTTTTGCCTATCACCTGTCCAGCTCTTGGCTCCATCTTTCCCCCTCCTGTCTTCTCCTATCATTTTGGATCTCCCCCTCCCTCTCCCACTTTCAAATCTCTTACTAGCTCTTCTTTCAGTTAGTCCTGACGAAGGGTCTCGGCCTGAAACGTCATCTGCACCTCTTCCTAGAGATGCTGCCTGGCCTGCTGTGTTCACCAGCAACTTTGATGTGTGTTGTTTATAATCGCATATTGTATACTGTTTGTTATTTTGTGGTACTGATTTGTAACAGGGGACACGTCGTGCAGCATCCACCCAAGCAAGATTTCTTAAGTTTGGCCGGGCTGGGGAGTGGGTGGCTATCATCCCCTATATTAAGCCACTAGCCAAAGCTAGAGTTACAGAAGATTTCACATAATCGGGATGATTCTGCAGTAATGGAAGCAAGAGTCTTAGCCAAAACACCTTTTAGTATTGAGCTAGCCCAGTTGCCATGACAGTAGAGTAATCCTCGGTCAATCCATCCTAATTCTGCTATGATTCATGTTTTGATTAGCCATTATCTTTGCATCATGTATACAATGGAGATACAGTGCTGAGGTACTATGTGCTCCTGAGATTATTTTAAGAGCGATGAGTATGGCGAGCTCCTGGGTCAGCAGAGTGTCCCTGCAGCAGATATTGATCTTAAAGGCAAAACGATCCTTTGGTGCCAGGGAGAAACTACTCGTGGATTTGGCTGCAATGTCGCAGAGTGAGTGGTAGGAAAATGAGGGGAGTAGGTTTATGGGTGCACGAAGAAGAAAGGCTTACCGGGAACCCCATGGGGAATGGGATTGATGGGATTTCTTTGACAGCTGGCAATTCACTGCCATATTGGTGGATGTAGTGATGACAAGGCCTCAAGCCGCAGTGTCGCCTGTTTACAGCCGCCTAGGAAAGAGGCATTGGGGTTGGTGCGCTCCACCAGAGGTGGCGTGGCACGTTGTCCAAGCTGGATTCGGTGCCGGCCCCAGTGTTTGCTCAGCAGAAGACAAGCTGTACTGTGTTTGACTGCAAACTGCTGCAACGTTCATGGACTCAGGATCTTGGACCACTATTTTACTGATATCTTATATGTGCTATTTGTACCTTGTGCTGTGTGTGACTGCTGCTACTGTGTTTTACACCTTGGCCCCATGGTAACACCATTTTGTTTGGCTGTATTCATGGGTATTCATGCATGTTTGAATGACAATTAAACTTAAACTTGAACAAGGAATGGAGATATCATGGGAGTTGCGATGTAGATAAGTTAACAGCATTAGTAACCCCAAGGTCTGGTCTTTCTACTGAGTAATATGGGTTCATATCCCACCATGGCTGTGTGTAACTTAAAGAGCGGTATAGTGACACAGCAGGTAGTGCTGCTGCTTCCATCACTCCAGTTCTTTGACCCTGATGTCAGGTTCTGTCTGCCTGAGGCTTACATGCTCTTCTCATGAGCAGGTGGGTTTCGTTGAGGTGCTCCAGCTTAATTCTGCATCCAAAGCTGTGCGGGCTGATGGTTTAATTGGCCACTGTAAAATGCTCCCACTGTGGAGTTGAGTGGCAGGGAAAATGAGGGGTGGAGGGTGTAGATTGATAGGTTCACGAAGGAGAAAGGATTACAGGGGAGCTATTGGGGAATGGGGTTGATGGGACTTTTTTGAGAGCTGGCGTATGTGATGGGCTGAATAGTTTCCTTTTGTGTAGTCAGAAAATGCGAGAAATAAATTTAAAGAACTGATGTAACAAACAAGTTGCTGGAGGAATTCACCAGGTCAGGCAGCATCTGTGGAAGGAAATGGAGAGTTGGATGTTTTGGGTCGAGTCCTTTTATGTGGGCGAGCCAAATTAACATTAGTCCAGTTCAGTCCCTCCACGATCTTGTTTGTTGCTCCAGATTCTAGCATTCTCTGTCCCTTGTTATCTCTGAGGTACCTGATGTGGTCTGGTACTAGTGTCTGCTGTCCCTCACAGCCTGCAGTTTGATGCTCCATATACCTCTGTTGGTACATTATACTTGAGAAATACTCTGTCTCTCTGTAATGGGATATATAGTGGCAGCAATGGCTCAGTGGGTTATTCCTCCCTGTGTCGAATTCCAGACATTTAGAGTACAATCCGGTTTGACACTGCCAATGTGGTAATATATTGCCGAGGAAACTGCCCTTGAGATGTAACGTTAGTCTGAGGCTGAGACAGTCTGAAATAGAGTGGGAGTGTTATCTCTGTTGTCCTTCCCCTCAACAATTGGCCCCCAGCAGTCTCTTGGATTTGGTGCTTTTTAAATATTTACTGGAAGAAATTTGAGATTCCCCAGTGGGGCTCTAATAGAGTCTTCAGCTCAGTCCCAAGCCATCCACCCTCTACCACTGGGCCAACAAGCCAGCACAGGCTCCAGCAGAGCCCTCGCTCCATGAACGGGTCAGGTCGTGAGGAATGGGAAGGAATGCAGATAAATTGTAAGGGGACCTATTCATCTAATTTAAATCAGAGAGATTAAATGTAAATTGTTTTACATAGTATGTGCGACTTTTGGTAAATAAATACTTTAAATTTATTTAATAATTGTTGGGTCTTTGTAAATATTTATGAATATCATATTCTTTTACTCTCAATTATAGCCATTCAGGGGTAGAACCAGCCACACACTGGGAAAGCCCATGCTTCAAGGCTGCATGGCATTCAACTGCACTGGGCTGCATTGGCCCGATGGTACTCGTCTGCTCTGGGCTGCATTGGCCCGATAGTACTCGTCTGCTCTGGGCTGCATTGGCCTGGTGGTACTTGACTGCACTGGGCTGCATTGTGCTTCATTGGGCTACAAGGCACTGCATCCTTTTGGGTTGTATGATCTCCTAGCTGGAAACTGTGCTCAGGGCCAATCTCAACCTTAGTTGATAGGATGATCAGCCCAATAACTTCAACCCAAGTAATCTGGGTAATGCCACCCTGTTGTTTGAGAGTGCTGTATAGACATTGCCGTCACTTCCCTGCAACCCCAAGATGGTGGAATGCTTTTCTAGTGTCAACCATTGAAAAAGAATGAGTTTGTAGGGAGTACAGGGAGTCAGACATAGAAAATGACTGCATTTTCCTGTGTATGAGAGCTGAGAGACTAACTGGTTGTGTCCCTGCTCTTCTGGGACACACCTGGTGTGGCTCAGTCTGAAATCTCTGTTACCACTGAGGATTAAATCAGTTGTGGGGGTCTGTGTTCTTCTTCTGACAGACATGTTCCTTTGTCATGATAGCACATCAGTTGAGATGTGTAGGCGGAAACCTCCACAAGGGGCGCTTTGAGTAAAATTCCAAAAATATCTGTTCTCCAATTGTTCAGAAATTCTGTTAAGTCAGCATCCCTTTAAACACAGAGGGGCCTATTCCTATGCTCCATATAATTTGAATAGCACCTTGTCTGTCCTCTCTTTAAACACATCAACATACTACTTCCTCCACTCTAAGTTTATTAGGGCACTTTACCCATCCTTGCTTTAACCAAGCTAGGTCCTGTGTCCTGCCCCTTTAAACACACCAGGGCCCCGGTTCCTGCACTCTCTCTAAACTTACTGAGGGCCCATGTCTCACCAGGTTCCGGCTCCCACACGCACTTCAAATTCGACTGGGATCCTGATTCCAGTGCTCCCTTTAAAGGCACCAAGATCCTGGATATTGTATATCGTGTAACATTTAAAACATGAATTAAAAGAGTAGTTAATAGGAGCATGAGTACTCCTGAAAATCTGTCAGCCTGCAGCATCAAAGTCCTGAGGGTGTGGACTGTGGGAGTTCTATTGTACTGCGCAAAGCAGTAGATGAAGAACCGGTATTTTAACTCTTATGGCAAACATGCAGAAAGAGAGAGATCTGGAAATATAGATTCAGAATTCCTTCTAAGTGGCATCACAGGTAGATAGGGTCATAACGAGAGCTTCTGGTATATTGGCTTTTATAAATCAATAGGCCAATAGGTACATTTAATATCAGAGAAATGTATACAATATACATCCTGAAACTCTTTTTCTTCAGAGCACTGAATAGAGAAGTTGGGATGTTATGTTGAAGTTGTATAAGATATTGGTAAAACCAAATTTGGAATATTGTGTGCAGTTCTGACTACTTATCTACAAGACAGGTATCAATAATCCTCAAAGAGTGCAGAGAAAATTTTCAAGGATGTTGCTGGTATAGGGAAAAGTTGAACGGTTAGTATTTTATTCCCTGGAGTGCAGGAGAATGAGGGGAGATGTTATAGAGGTAAACAAAATTATGAGGGGTGTGTAGATAGGGTAAATGCATGCAAGCTTTCTCCACCGAACAACATAGAGCATAGAAATTTACAGCACATTGCAGGCCCTTCAGCCCACAATGTTGTGCTGACCATGTGACCTACTCTAGAAGCTGCCTAGAATTTCCCTACCCCATAGCCCTCTATTTTTCTAAGCTCCATGTACCTACCTAAGAGGCTCTTTAAAGACCCTATTGTATCTGGCAGTGTATTCCATCCACCCATCACTCTCTGTGTGAAAAACTTACCCCTGACATCCCCTCGGTACTTATTTCCAAGTACCTTAAAACTTTTCCCCTCGTGTTAGTCATTTCAGTCCTGGGAAAAAGCCTCTGGCTACGCATACGATCAATGCCTCTCATCATCTTGTACACCTCTATCAGGTCACCTCTCATCCTCCGTCACTCCAAGGAGAAAAGGCCAAGTTCACTCAATCTATTCTCATAAAGTACGCCCTCCAATCCAGGCAACATCTTTGTAAATCTCCTCTGCACCCTCTCTATAGTATCCACATCCTTGCTGTAGTGAGGCGACCAGAACTGAACACAGTACTCCAAGTGGGAGGGGGCGGTTGGGTAAGACTGAACTAGAGGTCATAGGTTAAAGGTAAAAACTGAACAATTTAAGGGGAATCTGAGGGGAGGCTCCTTCACTCAGAGGGTGGTGCAGGTGTGGAACGAGCTGCCGGTAGAAGTGGTGGATGCTGGTTCAACAGCAACTTTTAAGAGAAATTTGAATAGGTACATAGATGAGAGGCTTGTGATCTGGGTGCGTGTAGTGGGACTGGAAGGAAAACAGGTTCGCACAGCATTGATGGGCGAAGGGCCTGTTTCTGTGCAGTAGTGCTCCATGACTACGACTCTATGTAGAGAGGACAAAATCTCAGTAAAGAATAGTTCTGTTTACCTTGTTCAGAAACAGCACCGAGAGCGTTGCAACCCTCATTCAGTATATGCTCACGAGCGTCAGTAGCACCTCATTCCTGAAGTGCTGATGAATGGCTGGGGGATCTTGGATGTACACCAAGAATCCTCCATTCCTCAAAGGTCAATTTGTTCTGATGATTGGATATGAGGCGGTCGAAAGCAGGGGGAGGTGTTGTCCTTTCCTTCTTGCTGAAAAGGAGCATTCCTGCTGATGGGGGCTGAATGGGTCATGGTGCACATTATGTGTACAAGACTCCGAAACCGGAGGTGCAGGCCTGAGTGAATGCTGCAACGTTGGAAGTGCATTCAACAGAATAAAATATTACAGCAGAACCCTTATCCACCCTGTCAGGTAGACATAAAGATTCCATTACTTTTGCAGAAAGACAGGGGGGATTCTGTAGCAGAGCTTCTCTGTAACAACAGAGCTTCTGGTCATCTTGCTCCCTTAATACATTTGCAGTGAGTATCCTACTTCGTAACCTCCCTTCCAACGTTATGACAGAAGTCGGGAAGCGTGGTTTATTCATGCATGCCTTTACAAACAGGTCTGTGACTAGCTGAGGAACACAACTGTTCAGATGAAAGGACGGTAGCTTAAGAGCATAGACTGAGGAGGTTCACACATTGACCTTGTCAGTCAACTCAAAACCTAGAGAGTAGGAGTGAAAGCAAGGCATCCTCCATCTACAAGTGTCTGTCTGAGAAGAAGCAAAAGGCCTAAACTGTGTTCCTGTGCAGGGTTAAGGTACCCAGATACTGGAGAGAGATCTTGAGGCCTAACCTACAGCTCTTACAGTGGTGCTTCACAAAAACTGAGGAGTCATGGCCAGCGAAAGGCCCCTGCATCTATACGTGTGCTCTTCCTCCCACAGTAACCTCACCCAGCTCACTCCGAGCAGACCTGTGTCTGGCTCAGAATGCCTTTTCCTAAACTTCCACAATTAGCAGTGTGCAGATGGACATTGGGCAAGATCTCATTGTCCCAGAAATCCAACTGCCCTAGAGATCTCCCTGCCCCTGGTTGCTGACACGGGACTTAGGGGTGACCACCCTTGGTCAAATTGGAAATGCAGCCCCCCCCCACACAACACTCCTACCAAACAGCAATCCTCTCCCTCCTTGTACACCCCCCACTATCCCCTTCCCCTGGACACCTCTACACAACACTCTCTGCACTTCTCTCTCCCCCACACATCATTCACCCATATTCCTCCCTCTGCTGCACATCACACTCCCCACACACCACCTTCCCTCACAATTTGCCCTGCCTACTCCATTCTTCGCACACCCCACCAAGATCCCCACCCAACTCCCTGCTCCCTGCCTTCTCCAGACTTCATCCTCCCTCTCACTGCTCTAAAGTTTGGGTTTGCATTCTCTTTCTCCATGAACTTTGCTCTGGGTCTTGAAGAGAGAAATTGTATGAACGTTATGCCTTTCTCATACTCTGTATGTTCCCTGACTGGTAGCTTGTGTTAAAGTGCAGTCTCTGTTGTGACATGAGAAATAGAAGGTGAGTTGTGTACAGCACACTACCTCAAACAGTGATGTGACAGCAACTAGATACACTGTTAGCGGGGAATTAAATATTGGCATTCTCTTCATAGGAAGAGGCTACCTGGCCTATGGTATATGTGCCAGAACTTTAAACGAGCTACTTAATTAGTCTGTCACTCCTGTTCTTTCCTCATGGTCATCTGAATCAATTCAGATGAAAAGTCAGATACAGCATTGGTTTAACCTCTTGCTCAGGACTGGCAACTCTGAGGCTGCATTAAACCTGTGTCTGATAGTGTAAACACAACACAATGGTAATAGAAAAGTAGTTATGGTAACTTTGAGAGGGATAGAAGCCACTTCCAGTATGTTATAGAAAGGATCACCGGTACATTCTTACAGCAATACAGATTCATGTCACTGCAGCAGAAATGACACTTCTTAAAAATTCATTTACAGGATGGTGGGCATCGCCAGCTAAGACAGCATTTATTGCCCATCCCTAGTTGCCTTTGAAAAGGTGGTGATGAGCTGTCTTCTTGAACCGCTGCAGTCCCTGAGGTGTAGGTACACCCACAGTGCTGTTAGGGTGGGAATTCCATGATTTTGACCCGGTGACAATGAAGGAATGGCGATAAGTTTCCAAGTCAGGATGGTGAGGGACTTGGAGGGGGATTTCAAAGTGGAGGTGTTCCCAGGTGCTGTTCTTGTCCTTCTGGGTGGTAGTAGTCGTGGGTCTGGAAGGTGTTGTCTTAGGAACTTTGGTGTGTTGTTGCAATGCATCTTGTAGATAGTACACACCGCTGTAACTGTTCGTCGATGGTGGAGGGATTGGATGCTTGTGGAAGGGGTACCAATCAAGTGGGCTGCCTTGTACTGGATGGTGTCAAACTTCTTGAGTGTTGATGGAGCTGCACTCATCCAGGTGAGTGAGGAGTATTCCATTACACTCCTGACCTGAGCCTTGTAGATGGTGGACAGGCTTTGGGGAGTCAGGAGGTGAGTTATACACTGCAGGATTCCTAGTCTTTGAGTCCTGTCCCAATCAAAAACATTTTTTTTGTTCCTCCTCAGTTTTCCTTCAGGCCAGTTTGCATCAGATTGATATTTCCTGTAATCGCAGTCTCTGTACGCAGTGATTGCTGATGGGTTAATAGTTCACAAGTGACATTGAGCTGCAATTGACAAATAGATCAGAAGCAGAGAAGGCTGAGCTTTCAGGAAGGATGAACGCTCACTAATGGACTGATATCCCACAGGGAGATAACATTTCTTGGATCTGATATGTTTTGCTGGTGCTTGTGTGTTATATTCACTGGAGTGTTCAGTGCTGGTTGCTTTGAATGGTTATGGTAGGTTTAAATTTGTCAGACTGATGGAATCTCACAGTGCTCATTGGTTCTGGACAGACCATGGTTTATAAGCATTCTCTCTCTAGGACTAACCAATTGCAAGTGAGCCTGTGTCTATGCTTTGCCAAGCTGACAGCTGTGGTAGAGTCATCAGCACTGACAGAATGTGTGATATTAATCCCATCACAAGCTTCCCACATTCTTCTCTTCCATCCCTTACACTGCTATGAACATCCCCATTACTTTAAAGTATCAAGCCCTTTCTCTGAACTTTCTAAAGATAAAACCTGGTAGTATCCCCGTGGATCTTTCCTAATTAAGGTTCATAACAATCCCTGGCTAATTGGTTCCTTTCCTAGAGTATCAAAATTGTGCTTTGTTTTAAAACATACCTCACTTCATCTGATCTCCAGTTCTATATTTTGGTCAGCACTGGTTTATTATCTCTGTGGCCTGCTGCGTTCCTCCAGCAGTTCATGTGTGATCTCTATGACATGCCTCAGCTTGAAAGTATATAGAGGTTCTGGACAGGGTGTGAAGCCACCTGCGGATGATGGAGACTGAGAGGTTATTGCTGTCAGGAGTGAAGAAGGTGGAAAACTTTGCTCCAAAAGAGGGAAAGCTGAAGAGAGGCAAGCGAGAACTCTAAGACTACAATAGTCATTAAGGTCCATTTGGAGAAAGTACTTCTGCTTAAATTGAAATCCAAGAGTGGAAATCAATGGGAAATTCAGGAGATACATCCTGAAACTGTGCAAGGTCTTTCAATTCTATACACCTCAATAAAACCTCCACTCAGCCCCTGTTATTCCAAAGGAAATGATCCCATTAACCAGAACCCTTCAGTTAATGTAATAGCATCATTGTAAATCTCGTTACCTATTTGCACTACCTTACTCTTCCTGTGGTGTGCTGATTAGAAATACACATGATGCTTCCTGTCATGTTTTGTAACTGCAAAACATAAAAACTAACGCGAAGGAAAACAATGGAGCTGGGAGATAAGTCATATACTTTGTTTTTACTTTAAGCAAGGTGCACGTGTACGACTTGGTGACATCATAATGTATGCCATTCACATATTTTTACATATAACCCATAATGAATTATTTAAACAAACAAAAATGCTTGCTCAAACAATATATTTACAATATTACTCAAATACTATTGAAATATTAAAAGCACAACACTGCTCCTTCCTTAGCTATAAACTCCAACTCAATATAGAATGCATCTCAACTATATATACAGTATATTATATAATACAGCTACTATACAGACATCCACAACATAATGAATTTTAAATTGCCCCATTCAGCATAGAGATTTAATCACTGTGGAGGATTTCTTAACTCTTATGAGATAACATCTTTCCTGAGATGTCACTGCTTGGCACGTGAGACTAGTGGCTTTGAAGCAATTTCAGCTTCTGGGATTGTAGGAGTTAACTCTGGGACTGTCGGGAATGTTTCTGACAACTCTGGACACATTTCTTCTGGACTTGTTTGCATCTTGAACATTGTATGCAAACTTCACTGGACGATGTGGATCATAATGTGAGAGTACTGTGTCTGACGTCACCATTTTCTTTGCCTTTTTGAAAGCCACCTCACATTGCTTTATCCATTGCCATTTCTTCCCGATCTGCAGTAATAATGAGTTCAAGCGGTGAAGCACAGTAGCCAGGTTTCGCAGAAACCTGTTATAGTATCAACAAATTTTGGAAAAGTCTGCAAATGTGACATGTCCTTGGGGCACCCACCACTGCTTGAATTTTCTCAGCATGCTTGTGTATTCCTTATGCATCAATAGTGCTTTAAAGAATTCACACTTGTGTCATGCTGTGAGTCCATAATCTTCTAGTATCTTTAATACTGTCTTGAAATTTTGGAGATGTTTCTTGCCATCCTTAACAGTATCAATGATGCCATCCAGGTAATACTGAGTGCCTGGGTAGCCTTTCAGCACCTGGTCCACAGCTTTCCGCCAGACTACAGGTGCAACTCAATAGCGCCTCTGTCTGCTGTTTCAATTGATACAGCAATTTCAACTGGTCTTTTAAATGTAAGCTGTGCTTCAGTTGGGAGCTATCCTTGAATGCTTTCTTGTAAGATTCCACAAACTAAACAAATTCTCAGTGCATAATTAATCTCATTACTGAACTGAGAATACTCAGGCAACTTCAGTTCAGCCAAGTACACAGAAATGGGCTCCCCTCCCTTCCTTTTGATTCTGCTTGTTCTAAAGCATTCTACAATCAACAATGGTTTTGGTTCTAAATGTTCCTGCATTACTTTCATTATATCAGCAAAGCTCATTTTGGCTGGTTTGGTTGGAGCAGTTAAATTTCTAAGCAAACTGTATGCCTGTAAATCCAATGCACTCAGCAAAACTGGCATTTGTTTCTCATTAGCTATTCCATTTACTTTAAAATACTGCTTATTCCATTTAGAATACACATTCCAATTATCCTTTGTGTATTCAAACACATCAATCTTTCTGATATAGCTAGCCATTTCTGCTTTTTTTATGATTATTATAACCTGGTACTCTCTGTTTATGAACCTGTGAATTCTTACATTTTCTGCCTTTTTTTTACTTGATTGTCTTTTCTTTTGCATAGAACATGCGTTGTTCCAAAGAAAATAAATGTGTTGCATTTTTTAAAAAACGGAACCATTTCTCGCTGCGTTGTTTTTAAACTTGAACGTCTTGCTGTGCTTAACGGGTAAGTGGTTGTCTCAGGTTCATTTTAAAAATACCTCATCACCACTGTTAAGTTTTGCAAGTCAAAAAGATGAAAAACTAATCAAAAGGAAAACAAGTGAATCGGGAGATAAGTCATGTACTTAATTTTTAAAAATGTAAACACGAGGAATTCTGCAGATGCTGGAAATTCAAGCAGCACACATCAAAGTTGCTGGTGAATGCAGCAGGCCAAGCAACGTCTCTAGGAAGAGGTACAGTCGACGTTTTGGGCCGAGACCCTTAACACACATCAAAGTTGCTGGTGAACACAGCAGGCCAGGCAGCATCTCTAGGAAGAGGTACAGTCGACGTTTCGGGGTCTTGGCCTGAAACGTTGACTGTACCCCTTCCTAGAGATGCTGCCTGGCCTGCTGCGTTCACCAGCAACTTTGCTGTGTGTTACTTAATTTTTACTTTAAGCAAGGTGCATGCATATGATGGGGTAGGGTCATGAGAAGTATGAAATTCACTTATTTTTACATACGAGGGGTGATTGATAAGTTTGTGGCCTAAGGTAGAAGGAGTCAATTTTAGAACATTGTCCCCTCCTACATTTACACACTTAGTCCAGCGGTCGTTGAGCATATGGATCTTGGACCTCCAGAAAGTGTCCACAGCACGGGTGATTGATAAGTTCGTGGCCTAAGGTAGAAGGAGATGAGTTATACAGCTCTCGTTACATGCACATGCAGGTCAACTCTTTGAGTGATTATGCAGAAAGTTTGAAGTTGATAACTCATCAGTTAACAACTCATCGGGGTGATTGATAAGATTGTGGCCTAAGGTAGAAGGAGATGAGTTATTAACTTCAAACTTTCTGCATAATCAATCAAACAGTTGACCTGCATATGCATGTAACGAGAGCTGTAGGAGGGGAAAAATAAATGTGCTAGGTTTTCTAAAATTGACTCCTTCTACCTTAGGCTACAAATTTGTCAATCACCCCTCATGTAACTTATAATGAATTATTTAAACGAACAAGAATGCTTAATTAAGCAATATATTTACAATGTTACTCAAATAATACTGAAGTATTAAATACATAACAATCCCGATATGGTTTATGTCGTGTTTTATATTGCTCGGAGCTGTCCTACCCACCTTTATATTCAAGCCTCAATAAAGCAAGTCCACCTTACATTGAAATTGTATGTTATTTATTTGCCCTATCTTCAGCTATTTGTGGTTATGAATTCCAAAATCCCTCTATCCCTCTCAGATTACTACCGTGCCATTTATTGTGTATCTTATTGTCTTCTTTCACCTCCTAATCCATAACCTTTTGCTTTCTTAGATTGAAATCCTTTGGCTACATCTGTGCAAACCTTGCTTGTCCGCCGTTACCTTTCTGTACCGCAAAACTATCAAAACTGTGTGACATTGGCTTTGTGCAGGGAAGGTCATGTTTCACTAACTTGTCTCAGTATTTTTGAAGAAATAACAAACATGATAGACAAAGGCAGCACAGTGCATGTATTCTACATGGATTTTTGTAAAATATTTTATAAAGCCCTTCGTGGTGGTCAGCTTATCTGGAAGATTAAGTCACGTGGGATCTATGGTGACTGGGTAGGTTGGATTCAAAATTGCCTTATTCACAGAAGACAGAAGGTAGTGATGAAATTGTGACTAGAGGTTGTGACCAGTAATGTTCTGCAGGGAGCAATACTGAGACATCTGTTGTTTGTAACAAATGATTTGGATGAAAATGCAAAGTCAACATCAAAGTCAAGACAAGTAGATGTATACACAAATGCAATGAAAAACTTATTACAGCTGCATTATAGGCACATAATATAAAACACACAACATTCAGAAGAAAAACATCAATTATACAGAAATATAGAGGAAGGAACACAATTCCAGCAAAAAAACAAAGTCTATTGTAAAGCAAAGCGGTCATAGTGTTGCCCAATTGAGGCAGTGATTAGAGTTAGAAAATAGAACATAGAAATCTACATCACATTACAGGCCTTTCGGCCCACAATGTTGTGCTGACCATGTAACCTACTCTAGAAACTATATAGAATTTCCCTAGGGCATAGCCCTCTATTTTTCTAAGCTCCATGTACCTATCTTGTATACGGATTTTAGCAAGGCATTTGATAAGGTACCCCATGCATGGCTTATTGAGAAAGTAAAGAGGCATGGGATCCAAGGGGACATTGCTTTTTGGATCCAGAACTGGCCAACCCACAGAAGGCAAAGAGTGGTTGTAGACGGGTCATAATCTGCATGGAGGTTGGTGACCAGCGGTATGCCTCAGGGATCTGTTCTGGGACCCCCTACTCTTTGTGATTTTTATAAATGGCCTGGATGAGGAAGTGGAGGGATGGATTAGTAAATTTGCTGATGACACAAAGGTTGGGTGTGTTGTGGATAGTGTGGAGGGCTGTCAGAGTTTACAACGGGACATTGATAGGATGCAAAACTGGGCTGAGAAGTGGCAGATGGAGTTCAATCCAGATAAGTGTGAGGTGGTTCATTTCGGTAGGTCAAATATGATGGCAGAATATAGCATTAACGGTAAGACTCTTGGCAGTGTGGAGGATCAGAGGGACCTTGGGGTCCGAGTCCATAGGACACTCAAAGCTGCTACGCAGGTTGACTCTATGGTTAAGAAGGCATACGGTGCATTGGCCTTCATCAATCATGGGATTGAGTTTAAGAGCTGAGAGGTAATGTTGAGGCTATTGAGGACCCTGGTCAGATCCCACTTGGAGTACTGTGCTCAATTTTGCTCGCCTCACTACAGGAAGGATGTGGAAACCATAGTAAGGATGCAGATGAGATTTACAAGGATGTTGCCTGGATTGGGGAGCATGCCTTATGAGAATAAGTTGAGTGAACTCAACCTTTTCTCCTTGGAGCGAAGTAGGATGAGAGGTGACCTGATAGAGGTGTACAAGATAATGAGAGGCATTGTACAGTCAGAGGCTTTTCCCCAGGGCTGAAATGGCTAGCATGAGAGGGCATAGTTTTAAGGTGCTTGGAAGCAGGTACAGAGGAAATGTCAGGAGTAAGTTTTTTACGCAGACAGTGGTGAGTGCGTGGAATGGGCTGGCGGTGGTGGTGGAGGTGGAAACGATAGGGTCTTTTAAGAGACTCCTGGTTGGCTACATGGAGTTTAGAAAAAATAGAGGGCTATGGGCAAAGCGTAGGTGGTTCCAAGGTAAGGACATGTTTGCACAGCTTTGTGGGCCGAAGGGCCTGCATTTTGCTGTTGGTTTTCTATGTTTCTATGTCTCTATTGAAGATGCTCTTAAAAGACCCTATTGTATTCACTTCCACCACCGTTGCTGGCATTGCATTCCATACACCCACCACTTTCTGTGTGAAAAACTTACCCCTGACATTCCCTCGGTAACTATTTCCAAGCACCTTAAAACTAGGCTCCTTCATGTTAGCCATTTCAGCCCTTGGAAAAAGCCTTTGGCTAGCCACATGATCAATGCCCCTCATCATCTTACACACCTCTATCAGGTCACCTCTCATCCTCTGTCGCTCCAAGGAGAAAAGGCCAAGTTCGCTCAACCTATCCTCAGAAGGTGTCCCCTCCAATCCAGGCAACATCCTTGTAAATCTCCTCTGCACTCTCTCTATAGTATCCACAGCAGGTTTGAGAACTGAATGGTTGAAGGGAAGTAGCTGCCTTAGACCTGGTGATATGGGGTTTCAGGCTTCTTTCTGTACCTTCTGCCCAATGGTGGCTGTGAAAAGATGATAAAACTAGTGGGGACTTTTGATGATCGAAGATGCCTTCTTGAGGCAGCACCTCATGTAAATATTTCCAGTGGTGGGGAGGGATGTGCCCATGGTACATCGGTCAGGATCTACTACTACCCTCTGCAGCTTCTTACATTCTTGCACATTTGAATTGCCAAACAATGATGCAACCAGTCTGGATACCTTCAACAGCACATCTGTAGAAGTAGGTGGCTGGATTAGAAAGTTTGCAGATGGCACAAACTTGGTGGAAGTGCAGGTATTGAGGAAGGTTGTCAAAAGATGCAAAATATAGGCTGGTGGCTTCATCTTGACAGTAGAGGAGGTGACCCGATGCAGGCTGGGAGACTGCTTCGCTGAACGCCTACGCTCTGTCTGCCAGAGAAAGCAGGATCTCCCAGTGGCCACGCATTTTAATTCCACGTACCATTCCCATTCTGATATGTCTATCCATGGCCTCCTCTACTGTCAAGATGAAGCCACACTCAGGTTGGAGGAACAACACCTTATATTCCATCTGGGTAGCCTCCAACCTGATGGCATGAACATTGACTTCTCTAACTTCTGTTAATGCCCCACCTCCCCTTCATACCCCATCCATTATTTTTTTATATATAGTTTTTTTCTATCTCTTTTTCTCCCTCTGTCCCTCTCACTATACTCCTTGCCCACCCTCTGGGTTCCCCCCCCCCCCACTTTCTTTCTCCCTGGACCTCCCGTCCCATGATCCTCTCATATCCTTCTAGCCAATCAACTGTCCAGCCCTTAGCTCAATCCCTCCCCCTCCTGTCTTCTCCTATCATTTTGGGTCTCCCCCTCCCCCTCCCAGTTTCAAATCTCTTATTATCTCTTCTTTCAGTTAGTCCTGACGAAGGGTCTCCGTCCGAAACGTCGACTGTACCTCTTCCTAGAGATGCTGCCTGGCCTGCTGTGTTCACCAGCAACTTTTATTTGTGTTGTCTGTAAATTGATGGTTCCCAGTAGTCCAGCCTGTAATTCCACTGATCCAGCACTGGAGGGCAGCACTGACAAGAGAGTCTCATGCCGACTGAGCCCTGACATCATGCTGCAATGCCTAGGTTGAAGCTAGGTCTTGAGGCTTAGTCCTAGCTTCAACCTAGGCGACAATGCTGCCTCGCCACCTGTCTAACCACCAAACGAGGGAAGCAGGTCTGCGGTAGTCAATGTGAAACAGGGTAATGTGATCGCAAGAGGAATATCCAAGACAGTCCCTCATGGTTTCAGTACATGCTGACTTTGAGCTCGAAGGCACCAACTCTGGGGCCTCTGAGGGGCACGCAGCAACACAGTCTGCACCCAGGCCAGCTCGTTTGAGCCCAATCCGGCCCCACTCGAATCCCTCGGCTCAATGCCCCAGCTCAAATCCCCTGGCCCGACAACCCGACCCAACTGTCTTGACCCAATTGGCCAACTTGCCTTCTCTGAACCACTGGTCAAAAAGACAAATACCAGAGGAAATGTGCAGGGCAAATTTTATACTCAGAAACTGACAGGCGCCTTGAATGCGCTGTCTTGGGAAGTGATGAAAGCTGATATGATAGTGACATTCATGAGGCATTTAGACAGACACGTGAAAAATGGATGGAACAGTACAGAAGATATGTGGGAGTTAATTTAGATTGACATCATGGTCAGCACAGTCATTGTGGGCTGAAGGGTTTGTTCTGGTACTGTACTGTTCAATGTTTTATCTTTCTTCCTCAGTATCAACCACATTGCCACTTTTTTTTTTTTGAAAATTTTCTTTAGAATCCGAATGAATATCAGGTTTAATATCACTGGCATACTGTGTGTCAGGAAATCTGTTGTTTTGTGGCAGCAGTACATTGCAATATATAACTATATTTAAAAACCATAAATTGGCATAAGAAAAATATGTAAAAATAAATTAAGTAAGAGGTGCAAAAAGAGAGCAAAAAGTAGAAAGGTGGTGTTCATGGGTTCACTGTCCATTTAGAAACCTGCTGGTGAAGGGGTAGAAGCTGATCCTGAAATGTTGAGTGTGTGTCTTCAGGCTCCTATACATCCTCCTTGATGGTGGCACTGAGAAGCAGGCAGGTCCTGGGTGATGGGGATCCCTAATCATGGATACCTTTTCCTTGAAGCATTACCTTTTGAAGGTGTCCTTGATGCTGAGGAGGCTAGTGCCAATGATGGAGCTGGCTGAGCGCACAACTTCCTGTAGCTTTTTATGATCCTCTGTCGTGGCCCCTCCATACCAGACGGTGATGCAACCAGCTAGAATGCTCTCCACAGTACACTTGTGGAAATTTGTGAGAGTCTTTGGTGATACACCAAATCTCCTCAAACTCTGAATACAACATAGCCACTGTCATGCCTTCTTAGTAATTGTACTTATGCCACAGGAGACTACTCAGCCCATCAATTCTGTGACAGCTCTCAGCGCTATCCCATCAATCCATTCACCTACTTAATTCCCTGTAACCTTTCACAATTCTCCTTCCTCTCGCGTGCTCTTGAAGTACTTTACAGTGGCCAATTAGCCCACCAATCTGCCTGTCTTTGGGATGTCGGAGTAAAGCAGAGCACCTGGGGTTAGGACTTCAGTCATGGTTGGGTATTGGCATGTTATCGGGGAGCATTGTGTGTTGTTAGCATCTTGTCAAGGAGAGCTGTGTGTACATAGTCTTTAGAATGTGAGTGAAGATCTAAGTTTTCTTTTCTCAGCTGATTGCTTCACACAATGTTTGCACTGCAGTCAAGTATTGTAATATCCTGCAGCCTTATTACGACCTCTAAATCTCCAATCAGCTCATTCCTCTTGACCCTCCTTCCACCATCAGTAATTGTGCTTCCTTTTAACTTGCTCCGACACTTTTGACCTTCCTCCTTAAGCCCAGTGTTTTGCTTGTCTTTGCTCTCAGCTCACGACATAGACTTGCGTATATATTCAGACTGCCCTCTAACAGCTTCTCTCTTTGTGCTGAGCTAGGTCCGGCATTGTATAACACAGGAACAAAGACAGTTTCTGTCCCTGCAATGGTTGGCTTTTATTTTCGCAGGCACTTCATTTTTATATTCTCATTATTGTTGTTGCATTTCAAGACTTCCCCGGCCTCTACTAAGATCATTCTAGGGCTAGAAAGATTAAATTGTGTGGAAGGATGAGAGCCAAAGCTTCTGTCCCTTGAGTAAGGAATGATCCAGAGGCATTAAAGATGATTGAAGATTTGATGAGCGAGAAGTAGACCAAAGTAAAATGAGAGTGGGACGGCACAGAAACAAAGCAGGAAGAGCAGTTGCCTCTCAGTTCCAATAGCCTGGATCCATTTTGGATTTTTGGAGTGGAGTTTGCTTATTCTCCCTATGACATTTTGGATTTTCTTCAAATGCTCCAAATTCATCCTAAAGAGGTAGGTAAGTTAATTAGCCAGTGTAAATAATCTCTAGTAAGTGAATGGTGGAATCCAGAAAGATTGGTGGGAACGTGAGGAGAATAAAATGGGATTTGTGCAGGATTAGTGCAAAAAATCCTCCATCGTCAGTATGCTCTTGTTGAGATGAAGGGTCGGTTCCTGTGCTGTATCTCTCCATGACTCCATATAATGATAGACTTCCAATTTCATTTCTCAGGATCTGAATATTGCTGGTAAGACCAGAATTCATTGCCTTTCCCTAAATTTCCTTGAGAGTTACCTTTTGAACTTGTGCTGAGTTGTCTTTAGAACTGATGCTCCCACACTGCTTTTGGGCAGAGTTCCAGGATTTACACTCGATGATCAAGGACTGACAATATATTTCCAACTCACGGTGGTGCTGTTCTGGATTGTTTGGTTGTGGGGATCATATGTTTGGGTGGAACTGTTGGAGTGACCAGGTAACTTCTGTAGGTGATGCAATCTGTGCTCTCTGTGCTCCAGTGGTGGAGTGGATGAATGTTTAGGTAGGTAGATGGGCTGCCAATAAAGTTAGCTGCTTTGTCTGGGATGGTGTTGATTTTCATGAGTGTTGTTGGAGCTGCACTCATCTGTACATGTGAGGAATTCTCCATCACACTCTCGACTTGAGCATTGTAGATGTTGGACATGCTGAGGAGTGCCAAGAAGAGAGTCATTCATATTTGAACTGCCTTTGTAGTCACTGCATTATTATGACTGGTTGAATTTCTGATCAGTGGTGATCCCCCAGTGATGGAAATACTGTGGTACTTGGCAATAATAATGGTGTGGGACATACTGATGGTAATTGTCTGAGACTCAGTGATTGTAATTGAGTGGGACTCAGTGATGGTAATGGAGTGGGACAGTGATGGTAATGGTGTGGGATAGTGATGGTAATGGTGTGGGATGCAGTGATTGTAATGGAATGGGACAGTGATGGTAATGGTGTGGGATGCAGTGATTGTAATGGTGTGGGACAAATTGATGGTAATGGAGTGGGTACATACTGATGGTAATTGCTAAGTTAACTACTGCTTGTTTACACTGTCTTTGAACAGTTTGCACCACTTTGCTGATGTCTGAGTGTGAAATAATTGGTGATAATTAGGCAGTTCGGATGTGTCTTGCTTTGTATTATCAGTAAATAGTGGACATGCTGCCATGCTGTTGCTTAGAACTATATGTTGTCATTGTCTGGAATGGCTTGGCTCAAGATCAAAGTCAAATTTGGGGTTATTGTCATATGTACAGGTTCATGTATACCCTAGTGCAATGGGAAACTGATTGTTAGCAGCGTCATAGCAGTAGCGCTCACAGGAAAAAAAATCACAAGTCAATCATCGATTATATATATTTTTACAAGAAAGAACATGAATAGAAACAAAAAACCCATTTTATTGCAAAGTGATTGAGGTCACAGTGTTGCTAAACTGTAGTGATTTCGGTTTTGTTGGCTACACAAACTGAATGGTTGAAGGGCATTTAATGTATTAGGGCTTCAGGCTTAGCTAACTCTGGTTGGCAAAGTCTTCTCTCCAACACTTTGCTACTCCCATAGATTTTACTGTTGTTGGCCAGAAAGAACTGCAATCTACAAATTGGTGAAAGCAGACAGACGAATTGGTTTTGCTCTTGCCATGTTCTTGAAGGAGGTGGAGGCTGCCATCTTGTGAATTTAAGATGCTTGGCTTGATTAGTATTTTAAAGTAGACACAATGATGCTCCAGATAAGCTGCTGGACCAGAGATCATTTTTAAATAAGGAGTTAATTGAGAGGTGCTCTTTGATATAATGTAACATGCAAGTTTGTGAATGATGTGGTCTGTGTCTGCCCTGAGTGACTCAGCCTGGTTTGACTGCCTGGAACCAGTCAGAGTTGAAGGCAACAAAGGGCCATAAATTACTTGTTGTCATTTACAGTTGGGCAATAAATGGATGCTGGCTTGGACCAGAGCTAATAAGAAGGTGTTAAAGGTCAGTCAGATGACCCATATCCAATAACACTGAAATGCAACATTTGAATCAGTAAGGAATGAATATAAATGCAGATGTTTTGGGTGCACTGGCAGCAGTGACTCTCTAGCGACCAACCATCGTCAATGTGGAGTGTCCTACTGACGTGTGGAGATTCAGAACGGGACCACAAGGAACGCATGTCCAGCAGAGACTTTTTTACTGGAATTAACTTTTCTATTCTCTGGCTATTCATGGAGGCTCAGGAAAACTTAGTAGGTGTGCACACAGGTACTTGGTTGTGTAAACTCATGTGTTCTTTCACTGAGACAATAAAGGTACTTGTCGAAAATTACAGATCCTCTCTGTGCCTCCCTGATCATTATTACTAAGGGGTAGGTCCTTGTAACAATGTCCCCAATGTCGTCAGCTTTTTCTCGATGACACGTGACATGCATCAGATCAGCTGGTTTTTGTGGCAGAGTGGATTTTGGGTGGTATCTGAGATGGCTTATCCAGTATGCTTAATGTATGCTGAACCCAGTATATATGTGTGTGCATATAGACTGGGTTTGATATGCATTGAGCATGGTGCTGCACTTTGAAACACCTCTTCCCAGTAGTTGTTCAATAGTTTGGCACCATTTGTAATTCAGTATGGCAAGAAGGATAACTTTGCCCTCAACAGTTGTCTGTGTCATAGCTGACTGGTGCTTGTTGTCCTTACGGCATTCCAGGGCTTCACTAGCCATCGCTTCATTTTTGGCTGCATTTGTTTCTGCTCCAACCATTTCTTTTTTTGGCAGCAATAATAAAAAGGGATGTTGTCTAAACTGTGAGAGACTACAGAGAGATATGGGTGTGAAAGGATAAGCTTGGAGACAGAGCAAGAAATATGGTGATAAACACAATGTTAATATTTGTTGTGTGGGGAATTAAATACAAGCATAGCAAGATATGCTTCTGTTAGATAGGGCATTGGGGAAGCAATAAGCCTTTGAAACTCTTCTTTAAATGGTGGTAGACGAGTTGTTTAAAGGTTGTGAGGTAGAGGCAGATGGGTGGAATGTTTACTGCAGGGGGAATGGAGTGTGGAGGTGAGGGAATGACTGACTGACTCATACTCAGAATTGGTGGGCGTGTGAATGGTCAATGAGGTTGATTGATTGGATTGACCATAATGTGGAACGAGGGATGTATCTGGACATGATGTTACAGATGATGCTGTGATGACTGTCCACAGATCTTCATGGACACCTGGCTTTAACGTTCTGAGTCGAACTGTGGCTCCGTAATGCAGCACGATGGAGGATGTCTTTCATGTGATGGCATGGCTTTGTCTGCAGTGGTCACTTCCACCAATGCTGAAACAGACAAATGCATCCACAATGGATGGATTGCTGAGAACCATGTCACATAAGTTTCTCCCTCGTGTTGGTTTGCTTCTACCACCTACAGAGGCTGCCTTAATAGCTATGTCCTTCAGGACCCCACAGCTGACTCATAGGTGGTGATACCAAACCACTGGAGGTGATAGACTTTGAAGTCCCTCACGCAGAGCACATCTTGTTGAAGCAGAAAGAGGATAAAAGCCAGACAGAATGCCCAGCATCAGCCTAGGAGCGTCTACAGACACAACAAGTCCAGTCAACCTTTTAAGTTGCTCCTTGCAAATTGCTGTGGACTGGCGGTCAATCTACCAACAGCCGAGACTCATAAAATCATTCCTCCATCATAAGATTCTTCATTGCAATCTCTGGCTATACCAGAGGTTACCAGCAGGATGGTCCTACCAATGGTGTTAAAGCAGAGTTGAGTAGCTCTGGGAAATGCTGTCATTGACTCCAAAGCTCATAAAGTCTCATGGCATCAGGTCAAACGTGGGCAAGGAACCCTCCTCCTGATGATGATCTGCTGCCTCTCTTGGCTGATGGATCTGTGTGCCGTTTTGTGGAAGATGCAGTTTGTGAGAAAGAATTAACCAAGGGCTGGGAGACAAGTAGTTGATGTCTTTGATGCTAACTGTCCTGCCTGCTTTTCATCCTTTCTCTGTGGCTTGCTGAAATCTTTCAGAAGGTGGTTCTGGGTCAACCCCACTCCTGCAAACCTTAATCACTTGGTAGATTCCTTAAGGTTGTTATAGCTGGGGGTGGTAATGGGGATAAGCCTCCACTACCTATTAAATGCTCCCAATGGTGTGCATCTTAAATAACATCTGACAACTAAATCTGGTTTAGCTACTAAGCTCAACAGAATCATTTCTACTGACAGGAGAAGGGGCAAAGACAGGTTACTGGTGCCTTAAAACCTTGTTAGCCATGTTTGACAGCTCATGTAGGAGAAGGAAAACTCTGATCTTAAACCTCCGCTGTCTTGTGGGTATACCCACTCATGGAGAAGGCTTCGGGAGTAAAAAGCTGGAGCTGCAGTCCCTAAAGGTGTCCTACATTGAGTTCACTGATGACTAGCAACTCCTGCAATGCTCCTGGTGCCAAACTGTATCAGCCTCTGTCGTTCCTTTGGATTCATCAGCTGTGTGAGGAGAAGACTGCTACCTGGGCAATAGCTTGCTCTCCACATCAGATTCCCTTGGCTTGTGTATCACGTAGACAGCTGAGACACAATATCCATGGTTGACCCGGCCAACTGAGGGCCCAAGGTCACTGGGCAAAGACAACAGATTTCCTCCCTTGACTGTCATTAATAAACCAAATATTTTTTGATGATAGAGTCATAATGATAATAAAGTTGGTTTGTGTAAATTATTCCAAGCTATCTTAGAAAGAATCCAGATCAATGGATTCTGGTTAATCGGGCCATCGGTCAATTGGGGCAGCTGCTTATTTGTGACAACTCTTAAAGAACAAAAACAAATGGAGAAAATAGCCGGGACTTACTTTGTTTATTTGGGACACTAAGCTGGTTAGTTGGGGCAGTGGACCATCAGTCATGTGCACTTGTGTGGCCCTCAGACACCACTCTGTGCTTGGAGAGAACAGTTGTGTCAATCGTGTGTGCTTACGTTATGTTATCCATTTGGGCCGGTGGATGCTGATTCAAAAAGCAGTGATTTTTGATTTTTTTTAAAATATTGACTCTTAAAACGTTTTGAGATTCTTGCCATATGAAGATTTGATACAAGCTGAAAACATTACCCTTCTAGAACAAATTAAAAGCCATCTGCCTAACACCACTCATTGTCTGCTGGCAGAGTTAAATGGAATGTCCAAATCTACATTTGCATGCTTGATACATTAGTATAAGAATGGGCATTAGGTGAAGGACAACAGGGAACACCCCAAAAACGACAGTGTGAATGTAAGGATCCAGATGTTAAAGTGGCCCACAGTCAGTGGTTTTCCATTGTAAATGGATGAGATGAGTATATCAGTGGATCAACATTAAAAAGCAAGTCAGAGGAGCTAGCTAAGAAGCTGGGTCATGAAGATATTAAAGCAACAGATGGTTGGTTGTCAGAGTGGAAATGTGGGCACTACATTAAATTAAAGAAAGCACACGGTGAGAAAGGTAGTGCTGATGCTGTAAATGCAGGAACATGAAAATCTGCAAAAGCCCCTGACTTCAAAAATTCTGTGCAGATGATATCTACAATGCCAATGAAACAGGCCTTTATTTAATCATGCCTCGTCGAACGTTTCCCTTGGCTACAAACACTCAACATTATCAGGTTCAAAGAAAGCGATGGATTGCATAACTGCTGTGTTGTACAAAGATGTCAGGAAATGATAAAAATAAATTGTTCCTTATTGGAAAAAGCATCAAACCTTGATGCTTCAAGGGGCTAAGATTGGATAGATTTCCAATCAAGTACTATGCGTGCATGCATTTGATGAAGTCCTCCGGCGGTAATCATTACGAACTAATACACCATTTTATAGTACTGTATTAATATTGGTAGTGTTCTAATTTGTTCTGTATTTCATTTAAATGCATAATTTGTTACTTAGTTAAACTGTAGTTTGTCTTTTTTATACCTTTTTAAATATTTCCACGAAACTTCGGGTAATCAGGCCAAAATGTACTGGTCCCAATGTGTCCCAATTCTGGCATGGTAGCATGGTGGTTAGCACAACACTTTACAGTTCAAGCAACCCAAAAGTTCAATTCCCACAGCTGCCTGTATGTTCTCCCCATGACTGAGTGGGCTTCTTCCAGGTTCTCCAGTTTCTTCCCACAGTCCAAAGATGAACCGGTTGGTAGGCTAATTGGTCATTGTAAATTGTCCCATGATTAGGCGAGGATTAAACCGGGGGGGGGGGGTTGCTGGGCAGCAAAGCTTGAAGGGCTGGAAGGGTCTATTCTGCGCTGTATCTCAATAAATAAATAAATACTGCAATTAACTGGCATCCACTGTAATTCTATAATTAAGTGATTGAAATCAGAGGCAGAGTTTTGAGGTGAGATTCTAGCAAACATTTCACTATACGGAGCATGGTGCAAATCAAGAGGCCTCACGCCAAAAAGCCATTGAGTCTGAGGTGTGGCGGGTGGTTGCTGTTGGGTTCGATGATTCACAGCTGCAAAACCAAGGCAGAGGGAAGGGGTTAAATAGATCCAGCCATGGGTTAACTGAATGGCAAACAGCCTGAATGTCTTTCTGCTTTTCCAACATTCTTCACAGTTTAGCTTGGATTTTCCAGAATAATTCTTATCTCTCAACTTCTAGGGAAAAGGTACAGTAAGTTTTACATTGCACAACTTCCAGAACAATCTTGTTAGTAGGTGTGCGTTATGGATTGACGTTGACACAATAGTCTCTCATTTATCTGGCATTCAATTATACAGAATTCCAAATGTATGAGAATGAGCTGAAACAATGAATTTTATTTCATGTTATGTAAATTAAGTGTGAAAAAAACATCTTAGCTTATTAATGTTTATCCACAAAAGCAATACAGTTGTAGGCAGAAAAATTGTCACTTCATGTGACAGTGAATAGTGTTATTCATTTGATCCATTTTTGCTGTATTTTACATTAATACTGGCTAGTCTTAAAACACAGCATTGCAATATAAAACATTGTTATATAAAATTGCACGAGGGTAACATACACTTTGGCAATCTGTTTAAAGGTTTATGCAAATAAGACTACTGTGTGATGTACAGGAATGCTTTTGTTCAGTTTCTTGAGAATCCAAGACATTCTGTACATACATCCAGAGAAAGAGGCTAACTGGGGAGAGAGTAGGACCACTGAAGGATAAAGGACAGAACATTTAAGCAACATCACACCATTCAGTGGGTGAATAGTGACCACAACTATAGATAAGGATAAGTTTGGACCTTGTGGGAAGAGTATCAACTGGAGCAGGGCAAACTATGAGAGGATTAGGCAGGAACGAAGGAGAGTTAATTGGGAACAGTTGATGGGCAAGTCCACATCTGATATGTGGAGGGTATTTAAAGACCAATTGCACAGAGTACAAGACGGGTATGTTCCAGTCAGAAGGAAGAACAAGGATGGTAAGGTAAGAGAACCTTGGCTGTCAACAGAGGTGATGAATCTAGTCAAGAAAAAGAAGGAAAAATATGTAAAGCTTAAGAAACTAGAATCAAACAGAGCCCTTGAGGATTATAAAGGATCCAGAAAAGAACTCAGGAAGGGAATTAAGAAAGCTAGGAGGGCCTCTGAAAAGTCCCTTGCAAGTAAGATTAATGAGAATCCCAAGGCATTCAATACATACATCAAGAGGAAGAGGATAACTAGGGAGAGGGTGGGACCACTCAAGGATAAAGGGCAGAACAATTGCTTGGATGCAGAAGTTTTGGGTGAGGTCCCTAATAAGCACTTTGCATCAGTATTTACCAAGGAGAAGGATGCGGAGGATAGGGAGACTGGTGCAGTGCATATTGATATGCTAGGGCATTTCAAGTTAAAGAAGAGGTAGAGATGAATCTCTTAAAGTGCGTTAAGGTGGATATGTTCCCAGGTTATTGAGAGAGGCAAGAGAAGAGACTACTGGACCCTTGCCCCTTATCTTTGTGTCCTCTCTAGCCATAGGGAAGATCCTGGAGGACTGGCAAATAACTAATGTTGCTCTATTTTTCCCAATGGGAACCAAGGATACTGCTGGAAACTATACATCGCTGAGTCTCACACCAGTAGTTGTGAAGTTACTGGAGAGAATTTTTAGGGATAAGATTTGTGAGCATTTGGAAACACATAGCCTAACTTGGGAGAGCCAGCATGGCTTTGTGCAGGTCAAGTTGTATCTTACTAACGACTCAGTTTTTTGATGAAATGATAAAGGTAATTAATGAAGGCAAAGCTGTGGATTTTAGTAATGCGTTTGACAAGGTCCTTCATGGGAGGCCCATCCAGAAGACATGGCATCCTTGTGAATTGAATGTTTGGATTCAGAACTGGCTTGGCCAGAGGTTAGTGGTTAGAGCAGGAGTTACCAACTTTTTTTTAAATGCCATATACACCTACCATTAACTGAGGGTCCATGAATCCCAGTTTGGGAACTTCTGAATTAAAGGGGGTTTTTCTAGCTGGAATTCTGTCATTGGTGGTGTCCTGCAGGGATCTGCAATGGAATCTCTGCTGTTAGTAATGTTTATAAATGACTGGGACGAAAATGGAGATGGGTGGGTTAGTAAGTTTGCAGATGATACAAAGACATGGTCATATTGTGGATAGCCCAGAAGACTGGCAAAGAGTAGAATGGGATATAAATCATTTGAAGATATGGGCAGAGAAATGCAGATGGAGTTTAATGTGAAGTCCAATATGAAGTGTTGCACCTTGGTTGGTCAAATGTGAAGAGACAGTACACGGTTAATAGTAAGATCCTTACTATCTCTGGCCCTTTAAGCATTCAGGATGGTCCCGCTAATTAGCAATCATGTTTTGCGTGCCAAGAATTGAGTATTTAAAGAGCACCTGAACTGAGGTTTGGTGCTCAATTGTAATCCCTACTAGTGATAGCGTCTAGCATTTGTTTTGTGCTCAGTTCTCGATCCAGTTTGATACTGTGTCTTGATTCTAGCTTCAGATACTCCAGCATTTGGGTTCGAACCATTCTCATCGAGGACTCTCCTCACTCCCTGAAAGTTGCTACTCAGGTTGATCGGGTGATTAAGAAAGCATATGGCATGCTTGCCTTTATAAGTCAAGGCACTGAGTTCAAAAGTCAGGAAGTTACGTTGCAGCTTTATAAAACTCTCTCTTGGCCACATAGCACACAACAAACAAAATCAACTTGCTTTAACTTTGAGACCTACAGATTTGTTCAATTGACTAAAAAACAAAGTGGTATTGCCTGTTGAAAATCTGGATGAAAGGGAAAACTTTAGAAGTGTAAAAGTCTAATAATAATAATAATGTCTTTATTAATCCTGAGGGGAAATTATTTTGTTACAGCAGCAACATTTAAAAATGCATTTAGGAATAATAATATTAAATATAATAAAACAGCTAATAATAAAATACAGAATAATTTACCAATGTGCAATAATAATGTATGAAATAATAAAACAGCGACTATTGTGCAATGATGTGTGTTCTCCTGTTGCACAGAGATGAACTGCTGTGTATGCTTATTGTATTTGGTAGGAAAGTAGAAATGGTTGAGCAGACGGCAGAAACATTCACCCCTCACATACCTCTGATATCTGGACTATTTATGGCAGGCACCTCAAGGCAATGGAAATATTCCACCGATGCTGTTTCTTCAAAGCCCATCAATGTCTTTTGCCAGGTCAACATCCTGGGCATTGGTATTTGCACTAAGTCAGCTTATGTGCCTTGCCCATTGCACACCCAACCCCAGATCCTCCAGAAGAGAGATGCTTTTTCATGGGATAGGATAAGCAGGTGAGCAGTGAAGATGATTCCAAGTCTATTGTTCAAGAAAATCAACATCCTCACTAATCCCTGTCGAAGTGCAGAAGGAGCATTCAGAATGTACTGGGAATTTACAGTCTGTGCATTGGGTGTAAATGACAGAAGGCATACACCACTCCAAACCACCCACAACTTCATTATGCCAGGTACCAGCTGTACTGTCTGTGCAAAGGTCCTCAAGGTTCATGATACCTTCCTGGCCAACCATTCCTTTCAGTGATTAGCACTCCCTTCCTCTCAGGGAGAGGTAAAGCTCAGCACTCGGGCAAAACTATACTTTCATCATCTGCATTTTGGTATTCAAACATGAAATGCAAGGCTGAGAAATAGGATGATTACTTTCACTTGCCAGCTTGAATTAAATCACTTATTCAATACACATGCATTATTTATTACCTTGTTGCTGATGTTTTTTTTAGACTGAATTACCCTGTCAATCTGTACACAAATTTTGGAAGTGTGATGATGAAGGGTGAAGGGTGAAATATTTAAGCATAAAATGAGGGGGAATGTCTTCACTCAGAGGGTGGTGAGAGTGTGGAACAAGTTTCCAGCAGAAGTGGTGGATGTAGATTCAACCTCAGCATTTAAGAGAAATTTAAATAGGTACCTGGATGGAAGGGGTATGGAGGCTATAGTTCAGGTGCAGGTCCATGGGAATAGGCAGATTAATAGTTTCAGCATGGACTAGATGGGCCAAATAGCTTGTTTCTGTGCTGTAATTTTCCATGATTCTGTGATTCTATAATGGCCAATTACTGTTTAATCCAAGAAATGGGACTTTGCTTACTCCAGGCGATCTTCAGGGAAAAGTAAAATTCTTCAGATCTTAGTCTGTTTCACAGAGATGTTTTTGGGAGGAATGGTGAATCAATGTTGAGTCCTGGTGGTTCATCTAAATAATAACAGTTTTCCATTAGGTTGTTTCCTTTTGGATAGCTAAAGTTGTCTTTCTGATGCTGGGGCAGGAGGTCTCAGTGATTCTGGGGGGTAGGGTGGTCCCCACACATGAAAGAATGAAATCCTCTGGGTAAGGTCACACGCTTGGAATGATTGAACTTCTGCTACTCCACAATTTTCCCTGTTGTCAAAAGAAATTATTTACTATATATCTTCCGGATGCTTGAAATATTCCTGAACTCTTCACCCAAGTACCTCCCAGGACTCTGTGAACTGAAAAGCAGTTTGCAAGAGCTTTCCACTCTTACCAAGTTAGGCTGGACCTGTGGGCAACCGTGTCTGCCAGCCTCTTCATGCATAATCACTGAGTCAGTTCAATAACTCACAGGAAGATAGAGAAATGGAACTACCCAGCCCAAGCCATAAGAGGAGTTTGGGAGCAACGTTTTGGAAACATTGCTTCCTCAGTGTCCTTTGGGTCACACATTGACCTAATGCCATCCATGGAAAGGAAAGGGTGCCTTTTGCTACAGGGGAAACCTATGTAAAATTCAAATGATCTGCTTGAGGAATTTAACACCTTGTGCAGCATTTGTTGTGGGGGGGGCAGGTGGAGTTGATGATATTTTGTTCAAAGGTTTCAAAGGTACATTTAATGTCAGAGAAATGTATACAATATACATCCTGAAATGCTTTTTCTTCACAACAGTCCACGAAAACAGGCGAGTGCCCCAAAGAATGAATGACAGTTAAATGTTAGAACCCCAAAGTACCCCCCAGCTCCTCTCCCTCCCACGCGTAAGTGGCAGTAAGCAACGATCCCCCTCCCCACCGGCATAAAAAGCATCGGCACCCGCCACTGAGCACTCAAAGCAAGAGCAAAGGCACAGACTTGCAGTTACCCCAACGACTTATCGTTTCATCCAGTATTTGACATACCATGGGTTCTCTCTCTCCCTAATAAGGGAGAAAGAGGTGTCTCTGTTTTCGCGGCAAACGGGAAGATATAACAAACAACTTGCTGGTTTATGATGTTAAAACTCCATTACGTCGCTTTTTTTTTCGAGCTCTGTGCCCAAAGATCTGGTCACACAGCCGTAGATATTCCGACACCCCTGACGACACACGGGTCTCCTGCCGTGACACTGATCTTCAATCCGCCCATCTCCAGAGCCCCAAGATCCTAGGCCTCCAAAGCCGAGCTGGACTCTGAGGTCAAACCCTTGGCGTGCCAACCTACAACGGCCAGTTATGAAACCCCAAGAGCGGGTCACATTCCCGCAAAGAACCATAGTCAGCGTGTCTCCGAAGTTAAATCCATTTGATATTTTTATGAATGTGTACTTTGTTTTCTTACCTGAATATATTGGCTTACTTTGAAGTATAGGACTCACTTTACACAGCAGATGTGTGTCAATTATCCTTTTTAATTGTGAAGTGGAACAGGTGATGGAGGGGAGTGTGACAACTCAGGTCATTCCCACCCTCATGCGATACCTACATGCACTGAACAACAGGATTTGCCCACCGCAATCAGCAATGTCATCCTCAAGGAACACTTGCTGTCTGTACTTCCACTCTCCACAACCCACAAGCCCACACTGTCACTCTGAGCACCATCTTTCTCGCAGTCTGAAGGTTACGTCCCACCGCAGAACCTTGCACATGGTCCAGGCTGAACCACTCACTGTGGGACATTAACCTAAGCAGGGTGGAAAGGTAAGGGCGTGAGGAAAATGCAGATGGGCATCAATGAGAAGAGAACAGACAAGAAGGAGGATACTGCAGGTGTGTGACATTATTCACTTTGATAGGTAAACGACAATGCTGAATACTTAAAGAGCATATTGGAAAGTCTAAGTTTAGCACCTATAGTGATAACACCTTCCCATTTGCTGCCATGATCCTTATACCCTGTCAACTACCCACAGACCAGGTATCTTTATAGCTGCACTTGTCCTTAATAATCCCTGCCTCTGGCCATCTTCTCTCTAACAACAGCCCTGCCCCTACACCCTGAACCTGCTTCCTCTACATTCTCTGCAACAGTTGAACCTTATAAGCATGGAACATTGCAACCTTCCCTTGACAGCTTGCCTTCAAGGTCAAAGTCAAGTTTAATGTCATAAGTACAAGTGCACGTATGCAGAGATGCAATGGAAAACTCACTTGTAGCAGCATCAACTGCTACAACGTAACATGATAACTTATAGTGATTTTTATGTCTTGCACTCTACCTCTGCTACAAGAAATAAATTTCACAACATATGTCAGTGATAATAAACCTGATTCTGATTCTGATCACAGACACCTGGCATCATATAAACAGTATTCTCAGGAAAAACAATCAAAAACTCATAAATTATACCAATTTGTACAAGAAATAACACAATTAGAACACACAAAGAAGTCCATTTTAGTGAAAGGTGGTCATAATATTGCCAATTTGCAATAGTTAAGGTCTTGCCAGTTGATTCAGGAACTGAGTGGTTGAAGAGAAGTAGCTGTTCTTGAACCTGGAGGTGTGGGACTTGAGGCTTCCTTACCTCCTGCCTGACAATAGCAGCAAGAAGATGGGCATATCCTAAATGATAAGGAACTTTGCTGATGGATGTTGCCTTCTGGAGGCAGTTTTTCTGTCAATACTACTGATAGTTGGGAGGGATGTAATGTATTGGGCAGTAGGTGAGGCAGGGTTTGCTTTGGGTCAGGTCTAGGATTAAGGGACAGACTCAGGACAAGGACTCAGCTATTTTGGATTGAGATAAAGAAAATTTTGCTTATGGGCTTTACAGACCTCAAGAACTCTATTCTCCAGGGACCTGTGGATTTTTAATCAATGCACTTGTACCTGAGGCAATGTTTTTGATCCTCACAGAAATGATATTGGGAGATGGGAGCTTTATTAAGCGACAGCACAGATCCAATTCTCACAGGGCTGAGAACCTGGATTCACTCTGTCACTTATGCTCTGACTTGCAAATAGGAAGTTAAATTTTCCATGAAACCATTTGAACGAAGATGTTGCTCTGGCTCTCTACAAATCCTGTTTGTAACTGCTGGTTTGCCACAGTAGCCACTCCCTTCCTTGACTGGGGCTCTCTGTACTTGCTGCTCAACTGGAAGCACAAGTACAGATTATCCAGTCATTATCACATTATTGCTGCGGTGACGGTGTTGTGTGCAAGCTGACACAAATTTACAACAGTGATGACATCTCAAAGCTTTCTTGAGTTGTAAATGACTTGTGACATGGTAAGCTTACATAGTCATACCACTATGTTCATTCTTTAAACATGGGTCTCTTTAGCTTTGCAGTTTTAATGACTTCTCCAGATTATATTAATTTGCAGGTTCGGCAGAGTATGCTGCAGAATCAGAATCTGGTTTAATATCATTGGCGTAGGTTGTGAAATTTGTTGTTATGTGGCAGCAGTACAGTGCAATACATAACAATAAAAACGAAATTATTGTAAGAAGTGTATATATATTTAAATAGTTAAATTAAATAAGTATTGCAAAATGAGGAAGAGAAGGTGGTGAGGTAATGTTCATAGGTTCAATATCCATTCAGAAATCGGATGACAGAGGAGAAGTAGCTGTTCCTGAATCATTGAGTGTGTGCTTTTAGGCTCCTGTACCTCCTCCCTGATGCTAGCAATGAGAAGAGGGCATGTCATGGGTAATGGGGGTCCTTAATAATGGATGCTGCCTTTTTGAGGCATCGCTCCTTGAAGATGTTCTGGATGCAGGGGAGGCTAGTGTCCATGATAGAGCTGACTGAGTTTATAACTTTCTACAGCTTATTTCAATCCTGTATAGTGCCTTCCCCCATACCAGTCCATACCCCCCTCTTAACTTGAGTTAGTTAAGAGGATTGTTATGAAATACTAATTAGTTAATTCTATTAATGTGGGCAGCATGATAGCATAGCGGTTAGCAAGACCCTATAACAGCTCGGTGTGTTCTGGAGTTTGGAGTTCAATTCTGGCGCTGTTCTGTAAGGAGTCTCTGTGGAATGCATGGGTTTTCCCCGGGTGCTCTGGTTTTCTCCAACGATGAACTGGGTAGGTTAATTAGTCATTGTAAATTGTTCTGTGATTAGGTTAGGGTTAATTGGGGTTGTGGGATCGCTGGGGTGGTGTGGGTCGAAGGGCCGGAAGAGGCTACTCCGCGCTGTATCGCTAACTAAATAAGTATATGTAATCAACTTGTGCAATTATTAATTTTGCTAAGGATATCCCTGCAATGTTCATGTTGTGAATGATAGCCACTTTAAGAATTATATCTATAATTATGATTGTTGTCCAGTTGAGATTGTACTTCACCACAGTGAGAAAAGATAACAGTGTGTCCAGTGATTGCCAGAGTTAGTTCACAGCTGAGTTCAGTCAAACTGTTTCCAGATCTGTGGTTGCGATTTCCTTATCTCAATGGTCTTCTTGTTGTGATTTAGTTTGAAAGCTGATTGGATGCCATTTGCTGCAAAATATTTCAATGACCCTCCGTTAACCAGGACAGAAAAATGTGAAAACTTCAGGAAAACAGGAAGCTATAATTGGAAATGAAATAGTATGGAATGTTCAAATTCTTCATCCCACCTGTGAGTAGCTCTCTGAGATCTGAACTTAAATAATAAGGCTCACATCTCACACAATAACTAATACTTAGGGCGATGTAAGTCTTGAGCTGGTGTTTTTGCAAAGTCTGCTTGCGTGCTGCCAATAATTGACTCCTTGTTCTGCAGTGCACAGACTTTTTAAGGTCTGCAGCACAGTAGCTGCTGGCTTTTTCAGCTCTGCTACCATAAATGGAATCAAATCTCTCAGAGTAGACAGCAACATTGCGCACTTCTTCAGAAGTGGAATGGGCTCCGGGATATTTAAAGTTGTTTGCTGCATCGCAGAAGCTGCCCTTCTCTGGGAGAGATTCATGACTGAAAAATGTTATCTTCACAGAGGCAAAAATTCTCTGAGTGCAAAGCAAAATAACTAAAGACAGCTTTGATTGCCTCCAGCTCAAGTCGCGTACATGAGATTAATGTGTCTCTTGCTGGGGAATAGCTGTTGTGGCTTTATATTGTCTGCTCACTAGTCACCTGCTCTGCATCAGCAGTAAAAGCCCCCTGACTTGCCCTGTATAATAGCCAGGCCACTCTTTCCCAACAGGGACAGGAGCACCCACGCCTGGTGAGTACCAGTACAGTACTCACCCAGGGGAAACTCAAGCAGTTACAGCGGGGATATGCAGTGCTCAGTATTCAGAGCTCATGCTCTTGTTTCAGCTTGCCTCTCTTTCAGATGTCATCCATGCCCATTGGCTAACACGATCAGCTCTATCAGGGGTCAAAGGCTGGAATTCCTCTCCAGAGACTTGACCACAAACTCTAGTCAGATGATCCATTCCCAGTTGTGGATAAGGAAGGATTAACAAGGGAACTTTCTAATCAGTGAGCCATTAAATCTCCTCCAGTCCATGGTGGAAATAGGCAGTTTAATTTAAGGATTAAGACTTTGTTAATTTATAAGGATGAATAGGAACTAACTCCTCTATTCTCTGCACATCATTGCCTCTTTCTCACACAGAATCTGGCACAGATCTGAAGGGGAGAAAATATATATTTAAAAAGTAACATTAAATGAAGAGAAACAAGAAGTGAGTTGTGTTCATCGGTTCAATATCCATTCAGAAATCTGATGGCAGATGGTAGGGTGTATGGCAGCGTAGAAACAGACCTCCAGCGACAGGGTAGTGGGTGCAGATGAAGCTTCCCTCCGTAAGAAGATTACGTAAACAGCGCATTGAGGATTTACTCAATTCATCTATGGGATAGGAGAGGATTAGAATGGATTTGCACTCTGGAGTTTAGAAAACTGAAAGCAATCTCGTAATGTTTGAAGATCTTAAATGTCTTTTCAGGGTGCACACTGAGCACCATGACTAGGGAGGGAGTCTCCAGCCTTCTCAGACTTCAATGAGTAGAGTTTCTGCTTACAGTGTATAAAGAGTTGAGAATTGCACAAATGATGAAGGAATGCTTTCAGAAGTGCACCGGAGGATTGTAGGGTTGTGTGGGCCTCGCAGTTCGGAAGCATATTAGAGCATTAGTTGAGCAAATTATCTCTAAAGTGAAGGGTAACTGCAATAGTGGAATGAATTCATTGTTGCTTCAAAAAAGGTACATTCGTGAGAGATTTCATCAAATTATACTGATGGCTAGCATTTCTACAACTCATGAAGCAACACATCTGCAAGTGGGGTTTCGGATGACTGCCTGATTATTGAAGCTTTATTTGACTCTATTGTCCTTCATTAAAGTTAGAACCAATTTTACTGCATAGTAACTGGAGGGGAAACTTCACCGTCATGGGAATCTATGATGATAGAAGGTTATAGCTTTCTTCAGTTCTGCAACCTACAGTTTTACAGAAATTGGAGACCTGTATCTTGATACCTAGTATCACTTTGGAAACAATTGCTAAAAAAAAAATTATCTAGTGCTTTCCCAGCATATATGATGATTAAACTCTTCTCAGGCTTCCAGCCGGGGTCAGGTATCAATTATAACCAACATTTCGATGACAAGCTCTGCCATCTTCATCAGGGATGATACCTAGGCATGTCTAGTCCGGTAGTATATATACCCCCATTGTCCATCCCTCCTGATTAGTAAAAATTGCTAAAAGTTTGGGAGAATTCAATACACTAAAGGTGCAGCAGAAACTACTTTTTGTGGTGCAAAGTTTTATGTCTAGTTATCTACTCATGAAGCTGGCCAGTGGTGTAGTGGGATCAGCAATGGACTGAGAGACGAATGGTCCCAGGTTCAAATCTGGCCAGCTCCTTGCATGATTTCCATCCGTGCTGGGTTGAACATCGAGCTAGCCACTTGGCCTCGTAAAAAATTTACAAATACTAAGGAAATAGCAAAAATATCACCTAATGTACAAAAAGGAACAACAACAATCTATTCATGAAGAAATCTGCAAATGACTTTTCTTTCATTTGTTTCCTTTAGTTGTGTTTTCTTTAAAGACCATTCTACTGGACTCACAGTATGAGATCCGATCACTCTTTGAGTGAAAGGCAGGATGCAGTAACACATACTGTACCTGTTGCATTTGCCCTCTGAAATTCCTTTCCACTGACTGCTCTCTTAAACAGTCACATGTTTTACCCATCAGTGTCAAATCTGACAGCAGATCCAACCAATAATGTTTATGCATCAAACCGCAAAAAACGGTTCTGTGGATTCCTGAATGTGAGAGTTAATTGGCTGAGGTGGGAGAGGAAGTCTGGTCTGGAAGGGACCACCTAATAGAGAGAGAGGGTTGTCTGGGGTGGATTGGGATGAGTTTGTAGTGCACAAGACTATGGGATTTTGGTTGTGTAAAGTCTCTGTTTGCTCGTGGCCAAGTGGTTAAGCTGTCGGTCTAGTGATCTGAAGGTCGTTAGTTCGAGCCTCAGCTGAGACAGCGTGTTTGTGTCCTTGAGCAAGGTACTTAACCACGCATTGCTCTGCAACGACACCAGTGCCAAGCTGTATCAGCCCTAGTGCCCTTCCCTTGGACAACATCGGTGGCGTGGATAGGGGAGACTTGCAGCATGGGCAACTGCCAGTCTTCCATACAACCTTGCCCAGGCCTGCGCCCTGGAAACCTTCCAAGGTGCAAATCCATGGTTTCACGAGACTAACGGATGCCTGTAATGTGTCTCTGCAGTAGAATGTGACAAATGTGACACTCCACAAGACTATGGTGTGTGTCTGTACTGTGAGGTGTATCTCTACCAATTTGTAATGAGTGGTGTGCCTGTACCAGATTTTTCTGTGGTGAGTCTGTACAAAACTGTACTGTTTGGTATGTCTGTACCAGATTTTATTGTGCATACGTTTGTACTTGATAGTACCATAAGGTCTGTCTGTAGTAGATAGTACTGTGGGCTCTGTCTGCATCACAATGTACTCAGGGAGTGTGTCTGCTCTATATTATAGAAACATAGAAACATAGAAAAACGATAGCACAATACAGTACAGGCCTTTCGGCCCACAATACTGTACACCTTACTTTAGAAATTACCTAGGGTTACCCATAGCCCTCTATTTTTCTAAGCTCCATGTACCGATCCAGGAGTCTCTTAAAAGACCCTATCGTTTTTGCCTCCACCACCGCAGCCGGCAGCCCATTCCACGCACTCACCACTCTCTGCGTAAAAAACTTACCCCTGACATCTCCTCTGTACCTACTTCCAACACCCTAAAACTGTGTCCACTCGTACTAGCCATTTCAGCCCTGGGAAAAAGCCTCTGACTATCCACACAATCAATGCCTCTCATCATCTTATACACCTCTGTCAGGTCGCCTCTCATTCTACATTGCTCCAAGGAGAAAGGCCAAGTTCACTCAACCTGTTTTCATAAGGCATGCTCCCCAATCTAGGCAACATCCTTGTAAATCTCCTCTGCACCCTTTCTATAGTTTCCACATTCTTCCTGTAGTGAGGTGATCAAAACTGAGCACAGTACTTCAAGTGGGGTCTGACCAGGGTCCTATATTGCTGTAACATTACTTCTCAGCTCCTAAACTCAATCCCATGGTTGATGAAGGCCAATGCACCGTATGCATTCTTAACCACACAGTCAACCTGCATAGCAGCTTTCAGTGTCCTATGGACTCGGACCCTAAGATCCTTCTGATCCTCCACCCTGCCAAGAATTTTACCATAAATACTATATTCTGCCATCATATTTGACCTACCAAAATGAACCACCTCACATTCATCTGGGTTCAACTCCATTTGCCACTTCTCAGCCCAGTTTTGCATCGTATTGATGTCCCACTGTAACCCCTGACAGCCCTCCACACAATCCACAACACCTCCAACCTTTGTGTCAACAGCAAACTTACTAATCCATCCCTCCATTTCCTCATCTAGGTTATTTATAAAATTCACAAAGAGAAGGGGTTCCAGAACAGATCCCTGAGGCACACCACTGGTCATCAACCTCCATGCAGAATAAGACCCATCTACAACCATTCTTTGAGTTTTGTGGGCAAGCCAATTCTGGATCCACAAAGCAAGGTCCCCTCAGATCCCATGCCTCCTTACTTTGTCGATAAGCCTTGCATGGGTTACCTTGTCAAATGCCTTGCTGAATTCCATATACACTACATCTAATGCTCTACCTTCATCAATGTGTTTAGTCACATCCTCAAAAAATTCAATCAGGTTCGTAAGGCACGACTTGCCTTTAACAAAACCATGCTGACTATTCCTAAGCATATTATTCCTCTCCAAATGTTCATAAATCCTGCCTCTCAGGATCTTCTCCATCAACTTACCAAACACTGAAGTAAGACTCACTGGTCTATAATTTCAAGGGCTATCTCTACTTCCTTTCTTGAATAAGGGAACAACATCTGCAACCCTCCAATCATTCAGAACCTCTCCCGTCCCCATTGACGATGCAAAAATCATTGCCAGAGGCTCAGCAATCTCCTCCCTCACCTCCCACAGTAGCCTAAGGTACATCTCGTCTGGTCCTGGAGACTTACCCAACTTGATGCTTTCCAAAAGCTCCAGCACATCCTCTTTCTTAATGTCTATATGCTCAAACTTTTCAATCCACTGTAAGTCATCCCTACAATTGCCAAGATCCTTTTCTGTAGTGAATACTGAAGCAAAGTATTCATTAAGTACCTCAGCTATCTCCTCCGGTTCCATACACACTTTATTGGTCCTATTCTCTCACACCTTATCCTCTTGCTCTTCACGTACTTGTATCTTTAGGTTTTCTTTAATCCTGCTTGCCAAGGCCTTCTCATGGCCCTTTCTGGCTCTCCTAATTTCATTCTTAAGCTCCTTCCTGCTAGCCTTACTATCTTCTAGATCATTACCTAGTTTTTTTAACCTTTCATAAGCTTTTCTTTTCTTCTTGGCTAGATTTTTAACTACCTTTGTCAACCACATTTCCTGTACCCTACTATCCTTTCCCTGTCTCATTGGAACGTATTTACGCAGAATGTCATGCAAGTACCTTCTGAACATTTGCCATATTTCATCCGTACATTTCCCTGAGAACATCTGTTTCCATTTTATGCTTCCAAGTTCCTGCCTGGTTGCTTCATATTTCCCCCTTACTCCAATTAACCACTTTCCTAACTTGTCTGTTCCTATCCCCCTCCAATGCCATAATAAAGGAGCTAGAATTGTGATCACTATCTCCAAAATGCTCTCCCAATGAGAGACTTGACACCTGACCAGGTTAATTTCCAATACCAGATCAAGTACAGCCTCTCCTCTTGTAGGCTTATCTACATATTGTGTCAGGAAACCTTACTGAATACATCTAACAAACTCCACCGTATCTAAACCCCTTGTTCTAAGGAGATGCCAATCAATATTTGGGAAATTAAAATCTTCCACAACAACAACCCTGTTATTATTACATCTTTCCAGAATCTGTCTTCCTATCTGCTCCTCAATGTCCCTGTTATTGTTGGGTGGTCTATAAAAAACACCCAGTAGAAAAACTGACCCCTTCCTGTTTCTAACTTCCACCCACACAGATTCAGTTAACAATCCCTCCATGACTTCCTCCTTTTCTGCAGCTGTGACACTATCTCCGATCAGCAGTGCCAAGCCCCCACCTCTTTTGTCTCCCTCCCTCCCTGTCCTTCCTGAAACATCTGAAGCCTGGCACTCTAAGTAACCATTCCTGCCCCTGAGCCATCCAAGTCTCTGTAATGGCCAGAATGTCATAGCTCCAAATACTGATCCACACTCTAAGCTCATCCGCTTTGTTCATGATGCTTCTTGCATTAAAATAGACACACCTCAAACCATCGGTCTGAGCGTATCCCTTCTCTATCACCTGCCTATCCTCCCTCTCGCACTGTTTCCAAGCTCTCTGAGCCAACCACACCACCCTCCGTCTCTTCAATTTGGTTCCCGCCCCCCAGCAATTCAAGTTTAAACTCTCCCCAATAGCCTTAGCAAACCTCCCTGCCAGGATATTGGTCCCCTTGGGATTCAAGTGCAACCGGTCCTTTTATGTGTGCCTGTATCTGATTGTGCTCTACAATGTTGAGTTTAAGAACGTGAGGTAATGTTACAGCTATATAAGACCTTGGTTGGACCCCACTTGGAGTACTGTAATCAGTTCTGGTCACCTCTCTACAGGAAGGATGTGGATGCTATAGAGAAAGTGCATGGGAGGTTTACAAGGATGTTGCTGGATTGGAGAGCATGGCTTATGAGAATATGTTGAGGGAACATAGCCTTTTCTCCTTGGCGTGACAGAGGATGAGAGGTGATCGGATAGAGGTGTATAAGATGATGAGATGCATTGATCATGTGGATAGCCAGAGTTTTTTTTCCCAGGGCTGAAATGGTTTACATTTCAGCCCGATGGGGCACAGTGTTAAGGTGCTTGGAAGTAGGTACAGAAGGGATGTCAGGGTAAGTTTTTCACACAGAGAGTGGTGGGTGCGTGGAATGTACTGCTGGTGATCGTGGTGGAGGCGGATACAATAGGGTCTTTGAAGGGCCTCTTAGATAGGTACATGGAGCTTAGAAAAATAGAGGGCTATGCGCTAGGGAAATTCTAGGCAGCTTCTAGAGTAGGTTACATGTCAGCACAACATTGTGGGCTGAAGGGACTGAAATGTGTTGTAGATTTTCTATATCCTATGTTCTAATGCATGTCTCTTTACTCAGCTGTGTTGTGTATGAAGTGTGTCTGTACTCAACCTGTGCTGAACTTGCATCTGCCTGTAACGGATTTGCTGAATGTGGCTCAAATGGACCCAAGGACGGAGAGGTTATCCGTTCAAAAGAATCGCCCCGGATCCGGAGTGTTGTGATCAGGTGAGGTCCGATGTGTGGGTTTCTGAGCATCAGGCAGGCCCAAGGGCTCACCCATTTCTACCAATAATGAAACACAGATTCCACATTGTTAATTCCACATAGCCAAAATGGATAATATGTATTACATGGATGAAATTTCATCACTACAATCTACCTAATTGAATTCAGATGTTTAGTGGTTAAGATTATTCCACAAAAAAAAAGAGTTCAGCGATGTCACTTCAACCCTTGGGGTATGCCTTCAGCAGCCTATCTTGACAATCATTCTTGAGATGAAACAGGTTAAAAGGTGGATCTGTGGTGGGTCAAGCTAACCGATTGCATTGGCCTCATGTATTTAATCAGGGCCTTATTTCCTCCATAACACACTCAGAAGAAGCTGTCAGTCTCAGCTCAGGCAGTTCTGGAGGTTGAAAATTTAATGCTGCTAAGTATGACTGGATTTTCTTTAGGAAGGCCAAATAGAGCTTTACAGAGTTCCATCATCTCCACCTGCTGTGCACCCTGTGCCTCCTCACGTGATAACTGCAAACTTCATTAGGCCCTCAGATTTGGAATTTACACTCTATACCTCTACTCCTCTCTCCATTTCACCACTCATTCAGCACTTTGTTTAAAACCCCCACCTTCAGCGCAAACTCTGACTCAGTTGGCAATAATTCTGGTTCTTTGAGTAAGGGCTGTGGCTCAAACCTCTTCAGAGACTTAAGCATGGGCTAGAAATCAGTATAGACAGAAAATAAGGATTAGGAACTGAAGCCTGCTATAGACTTCCTTCAGCCTGATCTGTCATTCAATAATTTCAACCTTGATGCTTTCTGCTGCCATTATCATTCTAATTCCTGTTGCCTTATTGCCCAACAACACATTACTCTATAACTGCCAGTCTCTGAGCACCTGGCCTCTCACCCCTTCCCCTCACTTGCATTCTAAATTCCACCGAGTACAGGCCAAACCTTTTTCAATCTTCCCTAATCCTGACTAGGAATTAATCTGGTGAATGTACATTGAAACTATCCCTTCCTGAGTGTGGAGATTAAAGCTGGACTGGACTGAGCTCTTCAGTGGGTTCACTGGTGCCATGTGCAAACTGTGGCCATATTAGAAAAGCAGAGCTGCAGATGAGGCAAAAACAGAAAATGCTGGAAAAACTCAGCCGGCCAAGCAGTTTCTGTAGTAAGCAAAACCAGTCAATGCTTCAGGTCAGTGACTCTTCCTTAGAACTGAGAGAAGAGTTACATTTACAAAAGAGGGTCAGAGAGAGGACTGGCATGACAGACACAAGACTATATGGAGGTACATTAAGACATCAGCTGAGAAGGAGCATGAATACTGACCAACTCATACTAAATGCTGGAGGAACTCAGCAGGTCAGATGACATTGTGCTGAGACCCTTCATCAGGACTGGATAGAAATGGGCAGTGCAGGATAGGGGAATGATGAGGCTGGAGGCTGTAGGTGGGAGATCTCCAGTAGAGGTGAGGTCAGTGATGGCAGGAGAGACAGTGGCCTGATTCTTCTCAGTGGGGTCCTAGTTAAAGGGGTAAGTAAGAGGAGGTGCCTGGGAGCTGCCGCCTAGCCTCGGCAAGGTAGAGGTCAATCTGCCAGATTACAATGGCACCAAACTTGTCTACCGGTTTCATGGTGAGGTTAGGATTGACATGAAGATAATGGCCGTCAGTCTGCTCAGACGGGTTGGAATGGGTGACTGTGCAAGGCCTTTTATATAAACAAGGTGAGAAAGGGACTTGAGTATGGGAATCCTTGAAAGAGCCATTTACTTGGAGATTTGAGTGTTCATATTAGTAGGTTCTAAAGTGACTAGGTTTAGTAATAGATGAGTGTTGATTGCAGGGTGTGAGCCATTCCAAACAAATTCCTTTCACCTCTGCATTTCTATTCTTTTGAGCAAAATTAATTACATCACATTTTCAGATATTACCCTCCACCTAAACTTCACTTAATCTACCCGTACCTTTTTGTGGACTCTTTACCTCCTTCTCACATTTCCCTGTTGTGCTCTTTCTCATTGCAAAAGCTAGATACATTAGGAATACTTGACACGAGGACAAAGCGAGTGCCTTCCAGATGAAATATTGACCTGAGTGGCTCTGCCTTCGGAGATGAGCAATCTGATGGCACTGATTGTGCAGAAGAGCCATTCTGGGCCATCTGGCCAATGTTTCAATAGGTACATTTAATGTCTGAGAAATGTATACAATATACTTCCTGAAATTCTTTTTCTTTGCAAACATCCACAAAAACAGAGGATTGCCCCAAAGAATGAATGACAGTTAAAGTTAAAACCCCAAAGCACCCCAGCTACCCCCACACATAAGCAACGGCCCCCCCTCAAGCAAAAAAGCAACGGCGCCCCCACTGAGCACTCAAGCATGCAGCAAAGCATCGATAAAGACACAGACGCAGTACCCCAAAGACTACTCGTTCACCCAGTAATTCGACATACTACAGGCTCTCTCTCTCTCTCTCTCCCTAATAAGGGAAAAAGAGGTGTCCCTGTTTCACAGCAAGAGGGGAGACATAACAAAACAACTCGCTGATTTATGCTGTTAAAAGTCCATTGCATTGCTTCTTCCGAGCTCTGTGCCCAAAGAACTCGGGTCTCTGGGCACACAGCCAGCAGCCAGCTTGGTGCTTTTAATCTTCCGTCTCCCATGACACTCCAGTTTTCTGCGGAGGCACCGACCTCGAGTCCACCCACCTCCACAGTCACAAAATCCCAGAACCCTGAAGGCGCGCTAATCTTTCTTGTCCTATCAACATTGTAACATGATCTGGGTAATCTTACTGCCCTTTGTAGGGTTTCTTTGCACAAACGTCTGCTCTGCTTTCTGCATTAGAGAAAAAGTAGACGTCCTTGACTAGAAGTTGTTTTGGAATGCAATATCACCACATAAGTTCAGCTGTTTCTTTCATTTCTTTAACCAGCTATTTGGCCACTTCCCCTAATTTCTCCTGCTTGGCCTTGGAACCACTTTTTATCTGACTCCTCTCATGAAACACATTGGCTTATCTGCTGCTTTAAAGGTGTGATGTACATGTAGTTCAGGACCATGCTCACTTACACTCAACCCCACACACAGTGTCTCCATAGGATCTGGAGGTCTGGATTCAATGGCTGGCCTCTGAGATGAATACGGCAAGAATGAATAGGCCTTTGAAGGATCCTGATAATTAGAGACATATAGATACTGTTTAAATAGATTTAAATATTTTAAAAATTTAAATTAAAAATAAATTGACTTAAGATAGTTTAATATAATGTAAACCATTGTGAAAAAAGAAAAAAAACATTGCATTTTTTTTTAATGAAATTTGCAATTTCTGCAATGATCTGGTTTCCATTATAGTTGAAAGGCCCGATGTGATTCATTTGATCTCCCAGATGAAGATTTCAGTATTTTCCCATTAAACGTAAAAATTTTAACCCCTCATGTATATGAGGGATGGAAGTAATAAAGTCAATTCAATTCACAGTGCTGAGTCTACTAATGGGTCAGGTTCCGACTCCCAGCTCACTTCTGGCTTGTATGTTGCTATGTGCAGCCACGAAGGTCAGGGATGAGCTCTAAGGTAAAGGACAGGAGATTTCAAAGAAATCTGAGGAGTTTTTTTTTCACTCAGTGGCTGGCTGGAATCTGGAACCTACTGCTGAGTGAGTGGTGGAAGCAGAGACTCTCACTACTTGGGAGAATTACCCAGATGAGCATGTGGATCACCAACACGTAGCCGGATATGGATTAAATGCTGCTAAACAGGGTTAGTAGAGATAAGTACTTGGTGGTTAGCACGGACACGATGGACCAAAGGACGGGTTCCGCGCTGTGCGTTCCTGTACATTTTGCGGTGTGCTGAGCTTGTTATCTCTGGCTTATACTCTCTACGGAACAATAACTAACAATCAGAATGATCTGGCCTATTTTTGTCCAGAGAAAGGAGATGCCTGTTGCCTGACAGGGTGCAGAGGTTTCTGAGAGGAGCAAAGACTGATTTGCAGCTGCAGTCTGAGTTGTAGCTCAGAGCAAGCCTAATCTGTGTCCTGGCTTTCCTGCCTAGTGGACAGTCGCTGCTTCCCCTGGGGCTGACCCTTATCAATCACCGTCAGCTCACAAGGGACATAGATAAGAAAGGAAAATGGTGGTGCTGAAAATATCTCTGATAAAGTCCAGCTGCAAAGTAATTTCAATTACTTAAGTAGACTCTTCATCCAGTTTTAAATATCTATTAAACCCTTATGGTGCTAACGCAGCAGATGTCCGTTGTCGGAAAGCAGATTAACTTTAATTTCAGTAAACTCTTTCACATCAGCAGGCACTTGTATAGCTGCACTTCCCTCACTATCTAGTGGTTCTGTGTACCCGAGTATTCTGACGTCTTATATCCTTCCTTTGTGTCATGCCTTCAACCATTCAGAGAACTCGTAACAATTCCCTTCCAAAACTTTACTTTCTCCTTCCACCTCTCTGTTCCACATTAAAATTTATCCTTGTCCACCCTTTCCGGTCCTTCCTTCCCACTATCTCCTTCTTAGTTCAGATATCTCAATTTTTTTAAGTGATGTAATGCAGAGGGAGAGAGAGATCTGGGGGAAACGTACACATTGAACCACAGGAATATCAGGTTTAGTAAGGGCCATGCACATAACAGTGTTGTGAATGAATACAATAAATTGTCAGAGAACTGTTGAAATGCTGGCCACTATATATGGACGACAAGGCATAGAAGATAGGTTGCAGTGTAGAAACCACGACTAAACTGCATTTGGAATATGGGGTCCACAGGCTCATAGAAACCTAGAAATACATAGCACAGAAATGGACTCTGATGTTCTATCTTAACCATGTCAAACATGAAACTGATTTTACTTCCGGGGCGCCTTGGGAGCGGCAAGCTCGTGCGGCACAGGTTGATGAATTCCTGTTTCAGCCTCATACAGCTTAGTATTGCAAATGCTTCAAGGTCTGCACAGTTAATAAAGATGTCTTAATGTGATTGAATAAACTATCACTGCTTAAAACCAATGGAAACAATGCTGAGTGTGGCCATACTTCTTGCTGGACGCCTCGTAGGAAACGTGGCTGCGGGTCAGGGTTACAAGTGCGTTAAAGGAAACAGGGTTTTAGACTCCCAATACCGACTATCTTGCCGGCAAACGTACAGATTCTACCAAATAAAATCAAAGATCTCAGAGTGAGGGTGCTGTATCAGACGGACATTAGGAATGCATGTGTCCTTTGTTTCACAGAATCCTGGTTAACCCCTTCCGTACCGGACACAGAGATTCAGATAGATGGATTCACTATACCCTGTCAGGATAGGGCTGTCGAGTCTCTCAAAAGCAGAGGTGGAGGTTTATGCCTCACGATCAATTCCTTTTGGTGCACAAGTGTATCAGTGCTCACCAGACCTGGAACATCTTGCAATTAGGTGCTGTCCATTTTACCTGCCGTGGGAGATTTCTGCAATAATTTTGGTAACAGTATACATTCCAACTCAGGCCAATGTCAAAACAGGCTTTAGGTGATCTGAGCAATGGGGTCAACATGCACGAAACAGCACACCCTAACACCTTCACCATCATTTTGGGAGATTTTATCCAGGCTAGCCTAAAAAAGTCACTAAATTCCTACCATCAGCAAATCACTTATACAACCAGAGGAAACAAGACACTGGATCACTGTTACACCACCATCAAGAATGCCTACCATGCCATTCCATGCCCTCTCTTTGAAAAGTCTGACCACCTGGCTGAGTATAGGCAGAGACTGAAGACTGCAGCATCAGTATTGAAGGTCGAGAAGGTATGGACAAGGGAAGCACAGGAGTGCTTACAGGACCATTTTGAATAGGTGGACTGGACTGTATTCAGGGATTCATCTTCGAATCTGGATGAGTATGCTGCAGTTGTTATTGACTTCATTATAACCTGTTTGGATGATTGCCTGCCTACAAAAAAGTTGCTGTACATTCCCAAACAAAAAGCTGTGGATGAACCAGGAGGTACGTCATCTGCTGAGGGATTTAAGTCTGGTGCATTTAATATCTGTGGCATTTAAGCCTGGTGACTCAGGTCTGTCCAAGAAAACCCGGTATGACTTGTGGAGGGCTATTCCAAGAACAAAGAGACAAACCCGAGTGAGGTTGGAGGCGACATTGGATGCACGACAACTGTGGCAGGGTTTGCAGGACATTACTTTCCACAACGTGAAACCCAATAGCATCAAAGGCTTCACTACCAGATGAGCTCATGGCCTTCTATTTCCACTTTAAAAGGAAGAATATAACTGCAGCTGTGAAGATCCCTGCACTTGGTGACCTTGTGATCTCTGTCTCGGAGGCCGATGTTAGGCTGCCTTTAAGGAGGGTGATACCTCACAAGGCAGCTACCCCGATGGAGTACCTGGTAAGGTACTGAAAACTTGTGCTAATCAACTGGCTGGAGTATTCAAGGACATTTTCAACCTCTCACAGCTATGGTTGGAAGTTCCCACTTGCTTTAAAAAGGCAACAATTGTACCAATGCCTAAGAAGAGTAGTGTAAGCTGCCTTAATGACTGTCACCCAGAAGCACTCACATCTACGGTGATGAAATGCTTTCAGAGATTGGTCATGGCTAGAATGAACTCCTGCCTCAGCAAGGACCTCAGCCCACTGCAGTTTGCCTATTGCCTCAATAGGTCTGTGGCAGGTGCAATTTCAATGGCTCTTCACATGACCTTAGAATCCCTGGACAATACAAACACTTACATCAGGATGCTGTTCATTGACTATAGCTCACTGTTTAACAGCATCATTCTCACAGTCCTGATCCACAAGCTACAGAACCTGGGCCTCTGTACCTTCCTCTGCAATAGGATCCTTGGCTTCCTAACCAGAAGGCTGCAATCTGTGTGGATTGGTGATAATATCTCACAATCAACTGACAATCAACACTGGTGCACCTCAGAGGTGTGTGCTTAACCCACTGCTCTACTCCCTCTATACCCATGACTGTGTGGCTAGGCATAGCTCAAATACCATCTATAAATTTGCTGACAATGCAACCATTATTGGTAGAATCTCAGGTGGTGACGAGAGGGCGTACAGGAGTGAGATATGCCAACTAGTGGAATGGTGTTGCAGCAACAACCTGGCACTCAACGTCAATGAGATGAAAGAGCTGATTCAGGAAGGATAAGAGGAGGGAATATGAACCAATCCTCATAGAGAGATCAGAAGTGGAGAGGGTGAGCAATTTCAAATTCCTGGGTGTCAAGATCTCAGAGGATCTAACCTGGTCCCAACATATTGGTGCAACTATAAAGAAGGAAAGACAGTGGCTATATTTCATTAGGAGTTTAAGGAGATTTGGTTTGTCACCTAAAACACTTGAAAACCTCTACAGATGTCCCATGGAGAGCATTCTAACAAGCTGCATCACTGTCTGGTAAGGTCGGAAGGAGAAGAAAATGACTGCACAGGACCGAAAGACGCTGCAGAAAGTTGTTAAACTACTCAGCTCCATCTTGGGTACTAGCCTCCGTAGGATCCAAGACACCTTCACCTTGGAAAGGAGACATCCATTCTTAAGGACCCCCATCACCCAGGATATGCCCTCTTCTCATTGTCACCAACAGGAAGGAGATACAGAAGCCTAAAGGCCCACACACGTAGCAATTCAGGAACAGCTTCTTCCTTCTGCCATAAATTCCTAAATGGACATTGAACCCATGGACACTACCTCACATTTTTTAATTTTTTAATATAGTTATATTATTTCTGTTTTTGCACTATTTTTAATCTATTCAGTATACATATATATACTGACTGTAATAGAATTGTTTATTTATTTAATTATTTACTTTCTATATTATCATGTATTGCCTTGTATTGCTGTTGCTAGGTTAACAAATTTCATGACCCAGGCCACTGATAATAAACCTGATTCTGATTCTGATTCCGATCTATGTTAATCTGGCTTGCCCATATTAGGCCCGTATCCCTTTCCAATACAAGGATTTGTCCAAATACCTTTTAAACATCGTTCAATCAGAAATAGGGCAGTGTCTGACTGATGAGCTTGTTTCAAGCCTATTTAGTGAGATGGTACACTCTTCCATCATTGCTGCTGGGATTTCAGGTGCTTCTAACACATGGACTCAAGGTCCTCAATACCATCCCGAAAGCTCCTTAGTCAAAGGATTGATCATCAGCCAGGGATTCCCAGGAATCAGTACATCATTGCATTTTTTCCAAGGATGCTTTGGGAACATCTTTGATTTTTTTTCCCTGTCTGACTGGTAAAAGAGTGAAGGAGAGTTTGCCCAGTGATATATCATTCCAAATATAAATAGAAAACAGGCAACAAATGCCCTGATGTTTGTGCTCTTGACCTTCACTCAGTCGGTCAAAGGCCATTTTGGCAGATTGAAGGTGATAGTGAAATCCATCCTCAATGTCTGCCATCACTGGAAGAGGTTCCTGAAATAAGGGAAGTGGTTGATGTTTTCCAGGGCTGTGTCCTGAACCTGAATTGTTGGAGGATGATTTTGTATAGAAGGGGCAAGTTGAAAGGACCTTTGTTTTCTGGAAGCCGAATGTTGGGCCCATTCTTTCATGTGCTTATGTGAACAAGTGAGTGACCTTCAAACATGCATAAAGCAAATCTAATCTTTGCACTGCATCTTGACTGCTGAGGATGGGGGAACATGGTGGTAGCAGCATAGGTTGACAGTTACCTAGGAGTCCTGTGGATTAATTCCACTCTGGCGGGAAATTGTTGGAGATGGGGTGCAACATTTTGGCATAGAAAAATGGAAATAATTGTTGGAACAACAGTACACTATTGCTTGATATGGTTCTGCACTGAGTTTGATTCTAATATAGACCGTTCATTAGGATTGCAACTAGCATGGCATTGTGAAGCAGTTGATCTGTGCAGACAATGACACAGTTAGCAGACATTAGTTTAAAGAGCTAGGTATCTGTTTAAAGGGAGGGATCTCAATTCCTACGGTGCCAGAAGATAGTGTGTAGAGGAATAGAAGGAGAGTCAGATGAATATGTATCTGAAGGTACGGCATATAGAATGGGCTTTAGATTCGTGGATCAGTGAGATTGTTTCTGGGAAAGGTGGGATGTACAAGTGGGACATGTTGCATCTTAACCAGAGTGGGACCAATGTCCTTTCTGGGAAGTTTGCTGGTGCTGTTGGGGAAAGCTTAAACTAAGCTGGCAGAGGAAGAGGATTCAGAGTTGTTTTCCATAAAGAGACGTATAATAACTTAGAGGTGAAATAGTTTGTAACCCCAGTAGGCAGAACAAGCAAGTTAGTACGTGTCAAGATATTTCAGTTAAATTGCAACTATTTTAATTCAAGGAGTGTAACAAGTAAAGCAGATGAACTTAATATTTCAACACAGGGGTCTTCAGCGTTGCCAATACTGAGACACGACTGAACTATGGACAGGATTGGCATCTCAATATCCTGAATATTGAATTTTCAGGTGAGATAACATGGGAGTAAAAGGAGAGTTAGTATTTCACTGTAAGTTAAAGGGTACCTTACCTCAGTATTGAGGGGATACCATGAAGTCTCCTTAAATGAGCCACTATGGCCCTAACTTGATAAAGGTGGGTTGAGGAAGGGTGACAGCAGGGTGGGAGGTGGGATAGGGTTCATATGAGAGATATAACAGGTGTAGTGAAGATCACAGTGGTTAGTTAGAATTAATATCCTGCAGAATACTTAGTGGATTACAGAAAAGTAGAAGTTAAACGAGAGGGGAATTTAGGAATGCAAAGTTACCATGTGAGCGCCTGAAGTCCAAGTGATGGATATGGAAAGAAATAGGTCCCACTAGGGTCCAAAAATTAAAAAAGACCTGTGTAGACAGAGGATGTGAGAAGGTTCTTCTTGATAACTGGCTGTTGTTTTCATGAAAGAGGAGGATGGTGCTGATTTTACAGGTAAAAATTATGTGATGAAAACATTGGATGAGATAAACATTATAAAATGTATTCATTGAATGCCTGGCATCCTTAAAAGGAGGCAAAACATCCAGCTCGGTTGAAATCTACCAAGCTGCTGAAGGCATTGCAGAGTCTTTGACCATCACTTTCTTAGAGTCTACATTTCCTACACCTCTATCTTCTTAAGGAGATTTGGGATATCACCAAATACTCTGAGAAACTTCTGCAGATGCATTGTTGGAAGTATCCCGACCAGTGCGTTGTGGTCTGGTATAGCAGTTCCAACACACAAGAACGCAACAGGCTACCAAGGGTAGTTAGCACAGCCCGGTCTAACATGGGCACAAGGTTTATTCTGTATGATGTCTGAACTTACATCCAATGCTGCTGCTGCAAGTGAGATTTTCATTGTACCTGTACCTTACTGTATCTATGCATGTACTACTTCTAACCCATTGTGATAAGACTACTGAATGGTTCTCTCATGCAATTAGATGGACTCCTGATCTCACAATCTACCTCATTATGATCTTGAACCTTATTGTCTACCTGCACTGCACTTTCTTTGCAGCTATTACACTTTATTCTGCACTCTATTATTGTTTTACCTTGTTCTACATCAATGTACTGAGTAATAGTCAGTCATAGTCATACTTTATTAATCCCGGGGGAAACTGGTTTTTGTTACAGTTGCTCCATAAATAATAAATAGTAATAGAATCATAATAGTTAAATAGTAATATGTAAATTATGCCAGCAAATTATGAAGTAAGTTCAGGACCAGCCTATCAGCTCAGGGTGTCTGATCCTCCAAGGGAGGAGTTGTAAAGTTTGATGGCCACAGGCAGGAATGACTTCCTATGACACTCAGTGCTGCATCTCGGTGGAATGAGTCTCTGGCTGAATGTACTCCTGTGCCCACCCAGTACATTATGTAGTGGATGGGAGACATTGACCAAGATGGCATGCAATTTAGACAGCATCCTCTTTTCAGACACCACCGTCAGAGAGTCCAGTTCCATCCTCATAACATCACTGGCCTTACGAATGAGTTTGTTGATTCTGTTGGTGTCTGCCACCCTCAGCCTGCTGCCCCAACACTCAACAGCAAACATGATAGCACTGGCCACCACAGACTCGTAGAACATCCTCAGCATCGTCCGGCAGATGTTAAAGGACCTCAGTCTCCTCAGGAAATAGAGACGGCTCTGACCCTTCTTGTAGACAGCCTCAGTGTTCTTTGACCAGTCCAGTTTATTATCAATTCGTATCCCCAGGTATTTGTAATCCTCCACCATGTCCACACTGACCCCCTGGATGGAAACAGGGGTCACTGGTACCTTAGCTCTCCTCAGGTCTACCACCAGCTCCTTAGTCTTTTTCCCATTAAGCTGCAGATAATTCTGCTCACACCATGTGACAAAGTTCCCTACCGTAGCCCTGTACTCAGCCTCATCTCCCTTGCTGACGCATCCAACTATGGCAGAGTCATCCGAAAACTTGAAGATGACAAGACTCTGTGCAGTAGTTGAAGTCGATGTGTAAATGGTGAAGAGAAAGGGAGACAAGACAGTCCCCTGTGGAGCCCCAGTGCTGCTGATCACTCAGTGATTTGATCTGTATGAACAGTATGTTTCACACTGTATCTTAGTACATGTGATAGTAATAAGCCAATTCCAATTCTATATGTCAACATCCTCAATTTTGTACGACTTTTCTGTCCTTCTGGCTACAGGAGCAATGCAAACAATTAGTGGATGCATTGTTGGAATTGTTAAAAATGTGAGGAAGAGAGAAATTCAGCAATTACACGGCTGTTGGCTTAAACTTCATTGAGGAAAAATCATTTGAATTAAGTCTGCATGATGGTGTTAACCTTTGTGCAGAAAGGCACAGATTAATCAGGGTTTTCAAGGTTAGACCTTTCGAAGGAATGTTATGTCTAATGATTCGGTTTGGTGATAAGGAGATGATATGGATTTTAGCAAGGACTATGACGCTATCACATGGAAATGTGGTCAAAAGGTAAAATCCCATGGAGTCAACTAAAAGGACAAATTGTGTCCAAGAGTATCTCAGTGCAGGATTATGATTGATGGGTGTTGGTGTGACCAGAAGGTTGCTTCCAGTGTTCAGAATTCAATCCTCTGCTCCTTGAAATATTTATGAATTAGACATAAGAGTCAAGGTTTAAAGATGACACTGAGGTGAGGGGATTCTCCCATGGAGAATAGGAATACTCAGGAGTTTCCTAGAGGACTTGATAAAGCAGATGTTATGAAGCTGCTACCTCTTGCTGGTGGATCAAAAGCTAAACGGTCTAGGGTAAGCCGTTTGCCACTAGCACTGAGAAGAAATTTGAAAGGAAGGTGAATTTTAGTCAGTCTGGACTTGACCTGGATCAGTATGGTTTGGTCTGGGTCAGCCTGGGTTTGGTCAGGGCAGCCTGGGTGTGGTTGGGGTCAGCCTATATTTGACCTGGCTCTGCCTAGATTTGGTCTGGGTCAGCCTGGTCTTGGCTTTGACTGATTTGAATGGAAGAGCAAGCCTGGCATGGTTTGATGCACACCTGCTCCTCTATCATAAGTTCTTGTCCTTGTATTCAAAGGGAATTGGAAATTAAGGATGAGGTGGAAATGTGAGGGAGCTTAAGGATCAACAACCTTTTTCTTGAGTGGCTGAAAGAATTTGAAGTATGGTGTATTCCACTCCTGTGTCTAATTCAAGTTCTTGTGTAAACACCTACTGTGTGTTCATTCCAAAGGCCACATGCTTCACTGGAAGTGGGAGTAATTCTACCAAACTTAGTCATAACAATAGGCTTTGTTTATAACTTGCTGGATGGTCACCAGACCCTGAGATCAGTCCCTAAAGGAATACAACCTTTATCAAAAACAGTTTGTAAAGGGCAATGAACTTTACACTAAATCCAACAGCACATGGAAATAATATTTCTTTTATACTCCTGGCTTTTCTTTTCTGATTGCTGTGATATTCTGGACCACCTCACCCTAAGCTAACAACTTCTGTGCATTTGCTCCACTCATGTTTCTGCACTGTTGTCTCAATAATATTTGTATGCCAACTATTTGACTGTAGGGGGCATCACAGAAAATCTCGGCCCTCAGCTGTTCAGATACAATGTATGTAATCTTTCCAGCAGCCTATGTGACTGGGAAATATGAAATATAAGACCATAAGGCCATGAAATAGGAGCAGAGTTAGGCTATTCAGCCCATTGAGTCTGCTCAGTCATTTGATCTTGGCCAATTTATTTTTCCCCTCAACCCCATTGTCCACCTTTAATGCCCTTCCTAATCACAAGCTGGAGTCGAGGACATACAATATGTCTTCACCTCCTCTGGTCCCGTCTCTTCTCACACCAGGGACAAGTTTGATGCAGACTGCACCACGGGCATTCCAATCCTGTATAATTTAGTACAGGTACTTAATTTTCAGGGCTGCTGAATTGGAATTGGAATGGATTTATTGTTGTCACATGTACCAAGGTACAGTGAAAACCTTCTCTTGCATACAGTTCACACAGGTCAATTACAATTCATATTGCGGTAGTGCATGTTAAATCAATAACATGATGCAGAATGAAGTTTACAACAAACACGAAGTTGCAAGGTCATAACAAGGTAGATAATAAGGTCAAGAATCCATCTTATCGTACCAGGGAACTATTTGATAGCCTTATCACAGTGGGGTAGAAGCTGCCCTTGAGCCTGATGGTATATGTTTTCAGGCTTTTGTACCCCCTTCCCTTTGAGAGAGGACAGAAGACAGAATGCCTGGGGTAGTTGTGGCTTTTGATTACGATGCTTTACTGGGATAAATCATACAGGAATTTGTAATCAAGGTCAGATCACCATTGAGGGCAGAGATCACAAAAAAATTAACTGGCTGAAGTGAATAAAGATGAAGAAATTTCTGGAATGAGTGTTTTTGAAATACATTGTTTACATAGGCAGTGTTGTTATATGCAGTGTTAAAAATAGCAGAAAGTCAACCCACACTTGCTAAAGCCCTTGAATTTTCCTCAAGGAGACTAATCAGCCTCTGAAACTAAAGGTGCTGAAGTTTTACATGGGAAATGTAGGCTCCCAATGGGTCTCTGCATCATTGCTGCAGAATGGATTGGATGTGAAGTCCACTTTCAACATAGTCTTCCAACCTGATATTGTATTAGTTTACTATTGTAAAATGTACAGTGAGAATCTTGTCTTGCTTACTGTTTATACAGATTAAACCATTACACAGTGCCTTGAGTCAAAATGGTAACAATGCAGGATAAAGTGTAAAAAGCTACTGAAAAAGTGCAGTGCAGGCACACGATAAAGTGCAAGATATAATGAGACAGATTGTGAGGCCAGGAGTCCATCTTATTGTACAATAGATCCACTCAAGGGTCTGATGACAGTGAGATAGAAGCTACTCTTGAGCCTGGTGGTACAAGTTTCTTCAGGCTTTTTCTATCTTCTGCCTGATGAGCAAGGGGAGAAGAGAGAATGTCTGGGGTGGTTGAGGTCGTAGATTATGTTGGCCGCTTTGCTGAGGTAATGTTATGCTTCAAAATAAAACAAAACTTGCACAGTAGAACAAGCGGAACCAATCAAAACAGAGTATGTCGGAAATGCTTCATCAGCAAGCTCTGCAACCTGAAACATTCCCTCTGTTTCTCTCCCTACCAAGGCTTTCCGACATTTTTACTTGTCATGCTTCCTTTGCTGTGCCATGTGTTTGCCAATAGGGTTAAATTAAAACAAGAAGAACGAAGAACCTGTATTCCTGTTGGAATGTGCTAATCTTCAGGTGTCCTAAAACAATTCCCAGCGAGGGAGGCTTCTTTGCATTGTGATACTGCTGTCAAAAGGCAGCAGCATAGCAAAGCTCCCATGAGCAGCAATGTGATAATGGTTAAATCATCTATATTGGTGGTCTTGGGTTAGGAATAAATGTTGACTGTGATAGCAGGGATAATCCCTGTACTCTTGTTTGACTTCCTCAATGCCCTGTTCAGCTGCTTTTGAAATTTTGCCAGCAATGGGAGAGCAGATGTGCCTTGGACACTCTTCACCTCTGATAATGCAGCACTCCCTTGGCATTGCTTTGGAATGTCAGGCTGGATCTTTGTGCTCAAGTGTCTGGGGTTAGACTTGAACCCACAACCTTCTGACTTTAATGAAATTGGCAGCCAGCAAGCCAAAGCTGACACAATAAAATCTAAGTGTCAAATCTTGAGCTTTCCTCACAACTTTATAGCAGCTTCTCAAACACCCTGTCCAATGCCTGGAAGTACTTGGTTGTCAGCTTTGCTGCTTGTTGCCATGAATTTCCCTCCTCTGCAGTCACATGTACGGGGGAGTTGCCTAATAACCATCCGAACAGTCTCTACTCCCAGCATCCGCTTTGGAGAGTAAATTTCAGGATTTGAATGAAGGAATAGCCCTTAAATCTCCATCATTAAAATAAATATCAAAATGCCAATAATAGTCAAAACATTGAATTTGTGATTGAAAGCAATTGTTTTAGAAATTTATCTGGAGAAATGCTGACAAAAATGGGCCTAAACATTTTTTCTGTGCACCATGGCACCAGTCAATGTTCAGACAGTCAATATGAAAATTTGAAGTACCTTCTGCAGTGTTTTTCCTCCTTCCAGCCGCTCAAAATTGGCCAACAGGGATGCCACATGTAAAACTTGTTTCTGGTGAGATTTCCATCTACATTGGCCTGAATGATGACTGCTGCTGTTCTCTTACAGAAACCTTTGAGCAGATGACCCACACAAGGGTTTCTGTCCACACCTCAAGTGCTCTAGTCATTGAATCATAGAGTTGTAAAGCACAAAAAAAGACCTTTCTGCCCTACTTGCCCAAGGCAACTGTCATGCCTATCTATACTATCCCACCTTGCCTGTAGGCCCTGACTCCTTTGCTATCGAAGTACCTGTCCAAATGCCTTCTAGCTATTTTAATTTTATCTGCCTTCAGCACTACCTCTGGCAGCTTGTTCCACACAACAACACCCTCTGAGTAAAAATATTACTTCTCAAAGCTCCTGTAAGTTCCTGCCCTTAAACCTTAACTCTGTGCCTTGTGGCTCTAGATTCTCTGGGAAAAAGACTCTGTCTACCGTGAGTGCTAGGTACTTCTCAGCCTCCTGTGTTCTGGTGATAATAAACTCAGCTTATGTGTCTCTCCTTATATGTAAATCCCTTCATTCCAAGAAACATCCTGATGAATCTCTTCTGTACTCTTTACAAAGCTGCCATATCCTGCCTGTGGCAACTAGAACTGTACACATTACTCTAGGTGTTTTTTATGGCTGCAACATGATTTTCCAACCTCAGTCTCTGAAGGCAAGAATGTCCAATGCCTTCGCCACTATTCTATCCACCCGCATCACCACTTCCAGGGAGCTATGGACTTGCACCTCAGGAAGGAGTGACTTGAAAGAGAAGAATTCCTGTAAATCAAGAAGTGAGAAATGAGTGAAAACACAGAGAGTGGCACCTGACACAGGAGGTGGCACTCAGGGCAGCAAAATGCCAGGGTGGTGTCAGTAAAGGCTGTTCCTTTGGGAGCCATGCACTTCATCCTAATAGGTCTGACACAGAGCTCACATTAACCTTAAAACCTCTATTGGATAAGCTTTCTTAACATCTGCAATGGGGCACTGAGCAACAGAGTGTCCTGTGCACCATATCTCAGCAGAGAGAGCTTATGAGGATGCCAAGGCAAGGTCCCTGAGATGATATGTATCAGACTGGAAGAGTCACTTCGTATGGTGCCCAATACTACATAATGCTTGTCTGCCATCATAGGCAATGTACCAGCCTACCCCCACTGCAATGTCCCACTCAAACTGGTCAATGTCCCACACAGACCTAACACACTCTCCCACCCAGCTCTTTGTGTGGTGCCAACCTCATGCCCTGTGTGTGATGTTCCAGTGTTGGGTGAAATGCAACTTGTTGAAAGCCAGTACTGTAAGCACCCGTTGGCTCCTTATTCTAGTGCAGAAGATACAGAAGAGTTTGTTGTAAGTCACTCACTTTGTTAGCGCTTTGTCAATTTCTCATGCTTCAGTAATCTTTGTTGAAAACCTGAGGGATAACTTAACCTAACATCACTCCCATTGCAGTCAATGGCGATCACCAAGTTCCTGTGCTAATTTGCATTTATCACCTCAGTCTTCGGGGGTTTTGCTGTTGTCTTTCACTCCGCCAACATCTCACTGTCAAGATAACACACATAAAAGTTGCTGGTGAATGCAGCAGGCCAGGCAGCATCTATTGGAAGAGGTACAGAGTAACCCAGTTAGTCCTGACGAAGGGTCTCGGCCTGAAACGTTGACTGTACCTCTTCCAATAGATGCTGCCTGGCCTGCTGCGTTCACCAGCAACTTTTATGTGTGTTGCTTGAAATTCCAGCATCTGCAGATTTCCTTGTGTCACTGTTAAAATTCTTGTTTCTGCTCAATGGGTGGCAAGCCTAGTTGTGATGGGTGCACCGGACTTGGAACATGCACGGGAAGGTCTGAGACTTGGTGAAATGCATGGAGTGTGCTGAGTGTTTTCAGCTGATAGGCCAGAGATAGAAAGGGATGGAGTAGAATTTTAACGGCAGGTGAGGTAAGGAAGAATAGATAGACGTCATTCTTCGGGTAAAGTTAGATGGTTATGATGGTTCTTTATTCCTTTCTTTTCTCCCCCCACTCATTTTTAATTTACAGTGCCAGATAGTTAAGTTGCTTTAGCAAACATGCACCACTCTCTCTTAACAAGCACCATTTGTGCTCTCTCAATCTCCACCCTTTGTTCATTCCATCTTCCCTCCCACCCTCCCTGCAACTTTTACCATGTTTGATTGCTAATTTTCCCCAGCTCTGAAAAAACGGTCATTGACCTGAATGTTAACTCCAATTCTCTCTCTGCAGATCTGCTAAGTATTTCCAACATTTTCCAGGCACCAAACCATTTTTCCTAACTAAAATCATGAATGCCAATTTCCATGGGTTTGACTGCAGTGCACCACTCCTGTTCCCAGCATGCTTCCTGTCACACCATCCTCATCCAACACCCTGCTTCTCTGTTCACTCTAGTAGGGCAAATGGCTATTTTCCACTCTTGCCTGTTTGATAATAACCATGGAAATTTTTCCATCATGAGTGAGATTTCTTACCTTGGGGACATGAAGGATCGTTTCTTGCCTCTTGTCTATCCCTTACATTTCCCTCCTCAAACACAGTTTACGCTCTGATGATTTCAGAGGATACACAGATTCAGCTTCCTTGTAGAGGGAACACACATTTCCTCATCCCTTCATTCCATTAAACATTGGGATGCCAAAACCATTCCCTTTACCAACCTCCCCCCATTATCTCCATCCTTACCACCACATCACAACCACAGATGTGCCGGGCACAGGGAAATTAAACAAAGAGCTAATACCTTGCACTGATGCTCTGGTGCTCTCACTTCCTCAGTTTCTCATTAAGTGGACATTCTTCAACATTGAGTCTAGGCTATGTGTGGCAGCTGGATGTTGCACAGCAGCAGACATTCTACTTGGCCTCAGAACCACTGTCAGCCAAGAACAACTGGCATTACTGAACAGTGAACAGAAAAAATGAGGTCACATCAACAACACACATAGTGCTGGAGGTCAGGCAGCATCTATGGAGGGAAATGAATGGTCAATGTTTTGGGTCAAAAATCTTCATCTGGACTTCAAAAAAAAACTGTCTCCTGAGATGGAGATAGAGAGATCAAGGAAGGGGAGTGAGGAGTTAGAGATGGGCCAAGGGAATTTGAGGGAGGGCGGAAGCTGATAGTGAAGTTGATGAAATTGATGAGCTCAGCATGGATGTGGGAAGCAGCACCAGTGAAGTTATTAATGTAGGAGAGGAAAAGTTGGAGAGTAATGCTGGGATAAGTTTGGAACATGGTCAATTCCATGTAACCAACATAAAGGCAGGCATAGCTGGGACCCATGTGAGTGCCCAGTACTATACCTTCCATTTGGAGAAAGTGGGAGGAAACATAAAAGAAATTGTTTAGGGTAAACACGAGTTCTGCCAGATGGAGGAGAGTGGAAGGGAACTGGTATCCAGGTGAAGCATCTGCCTGACTTGTAGGTTTCCTCTAATGTTTTGTGTATTGCTCCATGTTCTAGCATCTGCATCTCTTCTGTCTTCAATGAACATGAGTCTGCTTCGACTAAATTTCAAAATTTCCAAGTAAGTGTATTATAACGTACACAGATGTCACCATATACAACCCCTAGATTAATTTTCTTGTGGGTATACTCAATAAATCCAATAACCACAATGACAGACCACACAAACTGGGCAGACAACCAGTGACCAAAAGACAACAGACTGTGCAAGTACTAAAATAAAGAACTAATAATAAATAAGTAAGTGAATAAATAAAGAAATAGCCATATTAATTAATTAACAGATAAATAAATAAATAAACAAACAATCAATAAATATCGAGAACATGAGGTGAAGAGGCCTTGAAAGTGAGACCATTGGTTGTGGGAAGGGTTCAGTGATGGGGCAAGTGAAGTTGAGTGACATTCAACAGCCTGCTGGTTGAGGGGTAATAACTGTTCCTATACCTGATTGTCTGAGTCCTGAGGTTCCTGTACGTTCTTCCTGATGGCAACAGCATGTCCTGGCTGGTGGGGGTCCTGCGACAACCCCGAGTAGATGTGCTCAAAGGTGGGACAATGTCATTTCCTAGCATGAACACAACAGGCTGAATGCCCTGCTTCTGCTCCACAAATTTCCTAGAAAACAATCTCTGAAAATGATACTCAGGGTGGGCCCAACACTCAATCTGAATTAACTTCAACCTGAGTGTGTGAGTGAGAGTGAGATAAACAATCTTAGAGCCCATACTTTCAAAGTGAAAGAGGCGTTTGAAAATTTAAATTAAGTTATCGTTCGGAGTGATTGTCAGATGAGAATTAAAGGTTTGTGAGTTCATGGTTATCATTAGAAAAATGAAAGGCAGAGTTAGGAGTTTTAATTTCACACAGGGGTTCGCGATAGTAGTGGAATGTGTTCCACCACGGTATGCTGAGACTGAACTGAACCATCTGTCAAAAATAATAATACTAAAAAATGGAGAAAGAGAGAGAGAGAGAGAGAGAGAGAGAGCAGTAAGCAGCTCTGGTTGAGATTGGATTGGATTCAGAGACAAGGGCTGAATAATTTCCCTCAACACCGCATATTTCTACGAGTTTTTTAAGGTGTTTTCTAATGACAGAAATATTTCACATCCCAAATACTGCAAGGACGTGCGAGAACAATAGTCTCATTCAGCAATCCCAACAATTTCTCCAGATGGAAAGGACTGTGTTTAAAAAAAGAATTGGCTTTCAGCTGGATGTGCCTTTAACTGATGTTGTGCCTAAAAAGATCAGTTAAATGCACTGAGACTGTTAAAGGAATACTGAACACAGCTCTGAATGATCTCTCTTCAACATCCCCTGGACAGCTCGCTATCTGCCAAGCTCGACGTCACAAACCCTTGGGTTCCCAGGACTTTTGTTTAAGAACTGATCATTACTGTGGTCAAGGGTGAGCATGCTATATTATTTGGAGGTCTGCATAAACAGTCCCACTCTGAAGTATTTCAGTACAGGATTACAAGGCCATTGGCCTCTGGGGAGAGTGGCTGCTCCATAACCCTGAAGAGTGTGAGAGGATGGTGAGAGTACAGTGAAATGACCAGCACTGGGAATGTCCCAACACATTCTAGTTCAGCTGTGACTGGGCCAAAATCCAAGACAATGTCCATTTTCTTCCTGGTTGTGACTCCCAAGGCTGGGTTCAGATCTTTAGCCATGGTCAGAAGGTTTGTGTATTTAACATTTCAGTAATATTCAAATAATATTGTAAGTATATTATTTAATTAAGCATTATTTATATTTAAAGAATTCATTATTGGTTATAAGTAAAAGTTCATGAATGGCATATGCCATCACACTACCAAGTCATAAGCGCACGTTCGCTAAAAAGTAAAATCAAAGTTTACACTCATCTTTCAGCCTCCCTTGTTTATCTTTTCACTAGAATTACTGTATGCTTTAGAGTTACAAAACATAGCAGTGGAAGTGAGTACGTTTTAAAATGAGCCCAAGATGAGCTGTTGAAGAGCAGCGAGATGTTCGATTTTAAAATAAGTGCAGCTCGTTCTTCTTTGGGATGGGACAGAGTCAGTCAAGTTCAAAAAAAGGCAGAAAATGAATAAATTCACAATTTCATAAACAGTGGGTACTGTTATGATAATACTCATAACTTAAAAAAAGTAGAAATTGTTGGCTACATTGGAAAGATAGATGTGTTCAATTGCAGAAAAGATAACTGACTATTGTATATGGAACAAATTGAGCAGTATTTTGAAGCAAATAAGATAGCCAATGAAAAGCGAGTACCACTTTTGCTGAGTGCATTGGGTGGAAGAGTATACAGTTTGCTTAGAAGTTTATTGCTCCAGTCAAAGCAGCTGAAATGAGCTTTGCTGACATTGTGAAAGTAATACAGGAACATTTAGAACTGAAACCATTGCTGATTACAGAAAGCTTTAGGTTTCATAAGTGGAATCAAAAGGAAAGGGAGTCCATTTCAGTTTATGTGGCTGAATTGAAGAAATTATCTGAGCACTGTCAGTTCACTTAACGATGCACTGAGAGACTGTTTAGTTAGCGATATCTTACAAGAAAGCACTTCAAACAGTTCATAACTGAAGCACAACTTACATTTAAAAGAGCAGTTGAAATTGTTGTATCAATGGAAATAGCTTACAGAGCCGCAACTGAGTTGCAATCAGGAATGAAAGTGAGCATGAACAAAATTGCAGTATCTAAACAGAAACTGGCCTGGCCAAACAATTCCCACTTTGAGGAATTGGGAAGGCCTTCCGGAGTAGCATCAATGTGGGAGTATCATCAGTTGGAGACGGCAGTAGAGGAGTGCCACCCTGGCCTTGGTTGTTGAGTTGCATCAGGAAGCATTGTGCAGGGTGGCATTGAACTGCCTAGGTGATTGAAGCCAGTGAAAGGGAAGGGGGTGAACAGGGGTGAAAGTCAATCCGCACAGTGCAGTTTTGGATTGTGCAGTAGGGAAAAGGGCAGCAGCAGTGAAGGCTGTGGATTTAGGATTGAAGACTCTAGTTGTTTCTTTTTTAATTCATTCAAAGGAAGTGAACTTTGGAGTCTGAACTGACTTTCAATTGCCCATCTATAGTTGCACTTCAGAAGATGGTGCTGAACTGCCTTCCTTGAGGTGTGGGTCCTCTTCTGTCCTCAGTGCTACAGGACAATGGAGGAACGGTGGTATATTTCCAAGTGAAGAAGATGTGGCTTGGAGGGCATCTTCCTAGGTGGAGTGCCTTGTGCTTTTGCTGCCCTTGACCTTTTAGCTGGTAGACATCGTGGGTTTGGAAGTTGCTGTCAGAAGAGATGGTGCAGACTGCTGCTGCTGTGCATCAGTGGTGGACTGAGGGAACTGTTGCGGATGGGTGCCAGGCAAATGTAAGATGGGGGTTGGTGAGAGATACAGTGTGAAGTATGCTAGGGCACCCTGGAAGTAGGTAAGTAATTCCCAAGGACACAAGTCATCAGGAGCAAGATTATGTCACTCTGCCCTTCAATCCAGTCCCTATAGTTCAATATGATCATGGCTGATAAATGAAGGTGTCAACTCCTCTTCTGTGCCAGTTTTATGTAATCCTCAGTTCCTCGATCTTTCAAATATTTATCCATCTCCACTTCAAATATATTGAATGATTGACATCCACCAACCTGGATGTCGGAGATCTTCTGTGATTCACGACCTGCTGGGAGAAGAGGTTTGACATGCCTCAGTTTGAACTGACCAGCTCCCTAGTCATGTATCTCTGACCCCGGGTCATGACTAGGGAGTCCAAACCTGCTGGTCTAGGAGTAGCCCACAATGAGGGTTCTCCCTCTTGACTGGGCATCGAGTTTGAATAATGGTCCAAGGGGAGTGATGCTAAGGGACGGACATCATCCATCACAGCACTGTTGTGGAAAGCAGGGAGGTTGCAGATGATGAGAGCAAAGGAGGCTGAAGTGTGACCTGGTGGAGATCAATAACATTATAAGAGGTGTCGATAAGGCAGAAACCTTTTCCTGTTGTGATGCTATCAAGAATAAGAGGGCTCAGGTTTAAGGTGAGAGGAAGGAGTTTTAAAGGAAGGAGGTCTGGAATCTGATACAATGACTACATTTAAGAAGCATTTTGAGATAGACTTGTGTCAATAAGGCGTTGAAGGCTACAGTTCTTATGCAGGAAAATAAGAGGAGGACTGGGCCACTTGTCCCTCCAGCTTGTCCCTCTATTCAATATAGTCATGGCTGATCAATACTGACCTCAGCTCCTCTTCTGTACTATTTCCCCATAACTCTCAATTCCTCAGTCTTTCAAATAAATGGAATTTGTGTAGATAAGCAAATGGGCTTAACACGGACATGATGGGCCGAAGAACCTGATTCTGTACTGTACAACTCTATGCATCTCTGAATTCTGTGGTTGTCATGATAAGACCTGAATGAGAACAGATACCATTTACTACGGGTTACAATTTTCAAACTCGTGGTGCTGAATGCGATGTGGGTGGTGGTGTGAGATATGTCTCTACCAAAGGAGTTATAAGGCACTCCTTCTCTCTGCCGGCCTGCAGGCCTCCCTTGGGCAAGGTGTAGTATCTGCTTAGTTCCCCCCTTCCCCAGATCAGGCTGATGTGAAGCCATGGGAGAAGGTGGTGGAAGCTGGTGCACATTACAGGCCCTGGTTATACGACCACTGACTGTCTCTGAATGGTATTGATAATGGCTAGGGTCACCCATCTTGTAAAGACACTGCCTAGAAGAAGGCGATGGCAAACCACTTCCGTAGAAAAATTTACGAAGAACAATCATGGTCAAAGACCATGATCGCTTACGTCATGCAACATGGCACATGATGATGATGGTGCTGAATAAAACCGAAGCAAGACAATTGAATCTCAAGACAACTGAGTTTTATCAGAAAGTGTTTTTTGTGTTAACTGAGTGCAGCTGAAGACTTTTCATACAAAGGTGCTGAGTGGAGGGAAATCACTATCCCTGGAGGAGCTGTGATTATTCTGGTCATGCAGAAAGGATGAACAAATAACTGTGTAGTGAGACAAATTGACATCAAATTTAATGGGAAACTCAACCAGGAAGTCCTTCAGAAAAAGAAAATATCCCTCTTTATCCGTAACTTTCCTTCTTAAACTAAAGTTGAACCTGAGCTAAGGTTTCACTGGTTGGGGGCATTGTGACTTAGACTTAAATGAAGTCAGTTGATGGGGAGCCATGTGTCAGTTAGGAAGTTAGCTCCTGATTATTATCAGAGACTTCTCTGCAAATCTCATCTGTGGGCTGGAACGCAATGGCTCTCATTATTGAATACCGTGCCTACACACTCTTGGACAAGGTGGGAGTGAGAAAACAAAACTGATCCATGTAACTACAGTGGAATGGGAGGCAAACTACCAGGGAAGGGCAAATGTACAAAGTCAAACTGGAAAGATCTCCTTGCTTACAGCTGCAGGTACTTGTCAGAAACTATTCAAGAAGGACAGCAGAGATAAGCCGGTGAGTTTAGCAGCCGTGTGAGGAAGTTATTGAAAAAATCTGAAGGACAGCATTAATGTTTACAGGTTTCCCCCACCATCCAAAGGTACAGCATTCCTATGAAACGGTTCGTAAGCCAGAATGTCGTAAAGCGAAGAAGCAGTTACTATTGATTTATATGGGAAAAATTTGTGAGCGTTCACAGACTCAGAAATAACCTACCAAATCGTGCCAAATAACACATAAAACCTAAAATAACAGTAACATATAGTAAAAGCAGGAATGATCTGATGAATACACAGCCTATATAAAGTAGAAATACTTTCCCACAATCATTGCCGCACTGTTCTCTGTAGCGAAAATCTCACGCAAGCGCCGTCGGCAAAATCACGTTGCAAGTGCTCTCCAGTGACCTTTAAGCTATGAAGCTGCCAAATAACACGTAAAAATACACAGCCTATATAAAGTAGAAATAATGTATGTACAGTGTAGTATCACTTACCGGAATTGGGAAGACAGTGCCGAGTACACTGATGATGGTGTGTTAGGCTGAGTCGTCGGAGGTTGGGGTGGTGCAGTGGCCCCCACCCTCTGGGCCGCCGACTGATACTGATCCGCGAAGCATGCAGCGGTAGCCGGGACGCACCCAGCACATCTTTAAGAAAAAAGCCGAAATAAACAAGCTAATTTATTAGGTGCCGCCCGGCACATAGATGTCGGCCCAGATCAGAGGCGACACAATCAGCAATCGCCTCTGATCTGGGCTGACATTTATGTGCTAGGCGGCACCTAATTAATTAGCTTGTTTATTTCGGCTTTTTTCTTAAAGATGTGCTGTGTGCCTCCCGGCTACCGCTGCATTCTCTGCAAATCGGTACCTATCCGTGGCCCGGGGGTTGGGGTGGTGGGACACTGGGGTGTCATCTGTTTCCATCAGGGCAGGCAGGTCATCTTCTCCTATGACTGCCTGTCTCGATGTCTAAGGTCGAGGTTCGTCGTCTGCTGTGGCTGATGTGGAATGCTTGAAAAATGACAGTATGCTTGACTGCTTAGCCTCGCGCATTTTTCTATCATACAGTTCTATGTAAGTGCTCAAATCATCCTGCAAATATGCCCTAAACCGATGTACCCTTTCAAAATTAAAGTCATACTTTATCATTGCAGCGAAAATCTCACGCAGTTGCTTTACATTCAGTTCCTGGATGTCTTCACTTTCCGTCCGTTCACTACTGCATTCAGTTTCGATTGTTATCCTTTCCTCTTCCAATTGCATCAGCTCTTCATCTATCAGTTCTTGGTCATGGGCTGCCAAAACCTTTTTAACATCATTTTCGTCAACCTCCACAAGCCAAACTCACTGTGTTCTTACTTCGTTCACCACGATCAAAACGCTTAATTATGTCTAGTTTTACACTAAGTGTAACACCCTTACGAACTCTTTTAGGCTTTTCCAATACATTAGAACTCATCTTGCTAATGGCTGCTCACAGGCACGTGCTTAAGCAATGCCGGTAAGAAAGCAGTTCTGGGGGAGGAGCTTGGCTGCTCAGGGCGCACGCTGCTTTTTTTTCGTGCACTGATTTTTGATCGCACGCTGCTTCTTTCGCGCGCTGCCTTTTTTCGTAACAGTGAAAACACCTTCTGTTAGCGTAAACAGGAAACTAATGTAGGTCTTTCACAACAGTGAGGTTTCGTAAAGCAAACGTTCAAAAATCAGGGGACACCTGTATTTGGAAAGGCAGACCTTGATCAGGGATAATGTGGATTATTAGCAGGAAATCCTGTCTGACTGATGGAGTGTTTTGGTGTAACCAATTAAACATAACTTTGTAGTTTGATTGCTACAGTTTACCTGGAATTTTGTAAGGTGATTTAGGATTTCTCATATAGAAGGATACAGCACATGGGATATAGCAGGATTTATCAAGCGGGATCCAAACTTGGTTTGGTGGTAGGTGAAAGAATACATTTGTAAGTTCTAATAAATGTAGGGGTTAAATTGGCTAGGGAGATTAAGTAACAGAGGGACTTTGGTGAGCAAATCCATAGGTAACTAAAAAGCAGATAACATGGTGAAGAAGGGGTACAGGATGTTTGCCTTTATTATCCTGGGCATAGAAGATAACAATGCAGAGGTCATAGTATAACTTTTTAAAACATTGGTTAGGTGACAGTCTGCATTTCTGGTCCACACATTATATGAAGAACATGACTGCGATGGAAAGGGTGCAGAGGAGATTCACCATGATGTTGTCAGGGATGGACTTTTTTCGGTTACGATGAGGGATTGAATAGTCTGGGCTTTGTTTTCCTTGGAGTAGGGGAGGTTGAGGTGGAACCTGAGAAAGGCAGACAAAAGAGGCAAAGATAGGGTGGATATTGAGAAATGTTCCCCTCTGACAGAGGCATCTAAAACAAAAGGACATAGATCAAAAATGGAGTAGAATCTGAGGAAAAGTTGTTTTTATTCAGGGGTTGGTTGGAACTGTGGTGGTGGAGATAGTTAATCTTATAGCACTTGAATTAACAAGGGAAAGAAGATGACAGAGCAAGTGCTGGTAAACGGGGCTTGCAGGTTAGCATGGACAAGGTGGGATGTAGGTCCAGCTTCTCTGCTGTAAGCCTATATAACTCTATGACTCTAGAAGCTGCCAACTTCTGACTGAGGAGAAAATTATTTAAAGTATTTCCAGTCAGGCAATTGGACCATCCAGAAATATGTTGAGTGGTTCAGCAGACATCACTACAGAATACATTGTAGCTTAAGATACCCAAGTACGAGTGAATTATTGGGAGGAAAACTGTCCAATTTTTCCCCCTGGTAGTTCAATTTTGTGGGTGCAGTCTGGGAGATCTAACATATTCAGACCATTTCAGACAGAGAAAGAAAGCTTGTGTGATTTTGAATGGCTGTTAAAGAAATCAGTTCACTGACCTTTTCCAGCTGGATACCAATTAGTGCACAGCAAGATCACAAAAAGAGGAATGAAATGAGTGACAAGATAATCTGATTGTGAAAGTGTTGCTTGATGGCTTGCTTGGGACATTTAAAAAATGCAACACTCCACTCACTTTGCATCGGTCCCAAGCTAGTCATCAAAGCTGCAGAGAAGCGTTGTGTCATTGTGGCCTGGTGGAATGATCTATTTGTATGGCCAAATGGCAGCAATCAGGCACTTCCTCATACCTATCCCTATACCATGATCCCACCAATGAACACTAAGCTACTACTACCTACACTGCTATAGATCGCATCACAGGAGATTGCCAACCTGATAGTTCCCCACTCCTGCACTTTCCACTTCTATTTCTTACTCAAGATGTACAAACAGGACTGACCCGGTAGGCCCATTGTTTCTGTCTGCTCCTGCCCCACTGAGCTGATCTCCTCAGAGCATAAAACAAATTGCTGGAGGAACTCAGTGTGTCAGGCAGCGTCTGTGGAGGGAAATGGACAGATTATGTTTTGTGTTGAAACCCTTCACCTGGAAAGATGCTGCCTGACCCGCTGACTTCCCCCAGCTGCTTGCTTGTTGCTCTAAGTTCCAGGATCTGCAGTTACCCACATCTCCATTTATCTCCTTCTACTGTAACTCCATTCTGTCGTTCCTTGTCGAGTACCCTGTATCGTGGACACTCCAACTTCTGATTGCCCCAGCCCCACTATCTCACCTTGAGAAATGATGTCTAGTCTCTTTACATCTCAGTCAGGAAATTCTTAAAGCCTTTGGCTTCATTTTGCAAAACAATCTAACCAGTTCCCCTCCATTAACAGTCTCATCCACTTCATTGAACTTGTTCTTACACTGAACAACTTCTCTTCAGACTCTTGTCTACAAATAAAAGACATAGCCATGGGCACTTGCATTGACCATAGTTATGCATGTCTTTTCAAGGCTATGTATTCCAGACCTTCTCTGCCACCCCTCCCCAATTTCTTCTCCATCGCATCAATGACAACAGTGGAAAGTGGCCAGTGCGTGAGTGGGCCAGTGAAGGAGTGGAGCTTTGAGGCTTTGACTCGAGAGATTCTGGCAGTTTTGGCAGTTGGTCTGTGCAGTCAAGTCAATCAAGATTTGAATAGATCAGCAGAAAGCCATTGATTAGACAATCAAGATTTGAATAGCTCAGACTCAGCAGAAAGCAGCTGATTGGGCAGTTGAGGTCAGGTGACCAAACATTTTGAAAAGCTCAAATAGATAAACAGAGGGATAGCTCAAGCGAAGCAGCCAGTGTGTGAGTGGGCCAGTGAAGGAGTGGAGCTTTGAGGCTTTGACAAGAAGAGGCAGAGGACAAGCTAGCTCGCAGTTAGTTTTTACAGTGTCTCCTGAGATCGTGATGTGCCTCTCATGTGAGATGTGGCAGTCTTGGGGGAACTCCCCTCTCCCTCAGAGTCACATCTGCCAGAAGCGCATACGGCTGGGTGATCTGGAAGACCGTGTAAGGAATCTGGAGCAGCAGCTGGACGACCTTCGACTCATAAGGGAGAATGAGGCAGTCATAGATGAGAGCTACAGGGAAGTAGTCACACCTAGGCTGTCGGAAGCAGGTCGTTGTGTGACAGTCAGAGGGGGGAAAGCGGAGGTGAGCAGACAGGTAGTGCAGAGCACCCCTGTAGCCATTCCCCTGAATAATAAGTTTACCATCCTGGATACTGTTGGCAGGGGCGACCAACCAGGTGTGAGCCACGGTGGCAGGGCCTCTGGCACTGAGTCTCACCCTGTGGTGCAGAAGGGTGGGACAGAGAAGAGGAGAGCTGTCGTCATTGGAGACTCTACAGTCAGGGGAGCAGACAGGAGATTTTGTGGACGTGAGAAGGACACCCGCATGGTTTGTTGCCTCCCTGGGTGCCAGGGTCCGGGATGTCTCTGCCCCGGTGCACGACATCCTGGTACGAGAGGGAAAGCAACCAGAAGTCGTGATACATGTTGGGACCAATGACATAGGAAGGAAGAGGGATGAGGTCCTGAAGTGTGAGTTTCGGGAACTAGGCAGAAGGCTGAAGAACAGGACCTCAAGGGTGGCGTTCTCAGGATTGCTGCCAGTGCTACGTGACAGAGATGGTAAGAATTGGAGGAGATGGCAGTTGAATGCGTGGCTGAGGAGTTGGTGCAGGGAGCAGGGTTTTAGATTTTTAGATCATTGGGATCTCTTCTGGGGAAGGTGGGACCTGTACAGATTGGATGGGTTGCACCTGAACTTGAGGGGGAGCAATATCCTTGCAGGTAGGTTTGCTAGCATGGTTCGGGAGGGTTTAAACTAATTTACGAGGGGGATGGGACCCAGAGTGATAGAGCAGTGAAAGAAGTGCAGGGAGTAAAGCCAGATCTAACATAGAGAGGCTTTGAGAAAAGAGAAGCAGAATAAGCGGTGTAAAGAAAGTAAGGTAGAAGGGCTGAAATGTGTGTACTTCAATGCAAGAAGCATCAGGAACAAAAGTGATGAACTGAGAGCTTGGATACATACATGGAATTATGATGTAGTGGCCATTACAGAGATTTGGCTGGCACCAGGGCAGGAATGGATTCTCAATATTCCTGGATTTCAGTGCTTTAAAAGGGATAGAGAGGGTGGAAAAAGGGGAGGAGGGGTGGCATTACTGGTCAGGGATACTATTACAGCTACAGAAAGGGTGGGTAATGCAGCAGGATCCTCTTTTGAGTCAATATGGGTGGAAGTCAGGAACAGGAAGGGAGGAGTTACTCTGTTGGGGGTATTCTATAGACTCCCTGGTAGCAGCAGAGATACAGAGGAGCAGACTGGGAGGTAGGTTTTGGAAAGGTGCAAAAATAACAGGGCTGTTATCATGGGTGACTTTAACTTCCCTAATATTGATTGGCACCTGATTAGTTCCAAGGGTTTAGATGGGGCAGAGTTTGTTAAGTGTGTCCAGGATGGATTCCTGTCACAGTATGTGGACAGGTCAACCAGGGGGAATGCCATACTAGATCTAGTACTGGGTAATGAACCGGGTCAGGTCACAGATCTCTTAGGGGGTGAGCATCTGGGGGACAGTGACCACCGCTCCCTGGCCTTTAGCATTATCATGGAAAGGATAGAATCAGAGAGCAGGAAAATTTTTAATTGGGGAAAGGCAAATTATGAGACTATAAGACTAGAACTTGGGGGTGTGAATTGGGATGATGTTTTTGCAGGGAAATGTACTATGGACATGTGGGGTCGATGTTTATAGATCTCTTGCGGGATGTTAGGGATAAATTTGTCCCGGTGAGGAAGATAAAGAATGGTAGGGTGAAGGAACCATGGGTGACAAGTGAGGTGGAAAATCTAGTCAGGTGGAAGAAGGCAGCACACATGAGGTTTAGGAAGCAAGGATCAGATGGGTCTATTGAGAAATATAGGGAAACAAGAAAGGAGCTTAAGAAGGGGCTGAGAAGAGCAAGAAAGGGACATGAGAAGGCCTTGGCCTTGAGAAGGGTAAAGGAAAACCCCAAGGCATTCTTCAATTATGTAAAGAAAAAAAGGATGACAGGAGTGAAGGTAGGACTGATTAGAGATAAAGGTGGGAAGATGTGCCTGGAGGCTGTGGAAGTGAATGAGGTCCTCAGTGAATACTTCTCTTCGGTATTCACCAATGAGAGGGAACTTGATGATGGTGAGGACAATATGAGTGAGGTTGATGTTCTGGAGCATGTTGATATTAAGGGAGAGGAGGTGTTGGAGTTGTTAAAATACATTAGGACAGAGAAGTCCCCGGGGCCTGACGGAATACTCCCCAGGCTGCTCCACGAGGCGAGAGAAGAGATTGCTGAGCCTCTGGCTAGGATCTTTATGTCCTTGTTGTCCACAGGAATGGTACCGGAGGATTGGAGGGAGGCGAATGTTGTCCCCTTGTTCAAAAAAGGTAGTAGGGATAGTCCGGGTAATTATAGACCAGTGAGCCTTACGTCTGTGTTGGGAAAGCTGTTGGAAAAGATTCTTAGAGATAGGTTCTATAGGCATTTAGAGAATCATGGTCTGATCAGGAACAGTCAGCATGGCTTTGTGAAGGGCAGATCGTGTCTAACAAGCCTGATAGAGTTCTTTGAGGAGGTGACCAGGCATATAGATGAGGGTAGTGCAGTGGATGTGATCTATATGGGTTTTAGTAAGGCATTTGACAAGGTTCCACACGGTAGGCTTATTCAGAAAGTTAGAAGGCATGGGATCCAGGGAAGTTTGGCCAGGTGGATTCAGAATTGGTTTGCCTGCAGAAGGCAGAGGGTGGTGGTGGAGGGAGTACATTCAGATTGGAGGATTCTGACTAGTGGTGTCCCACAAGGATCTGTTCTGGGACCTCTACTTTTCGTGATTTTTATTAACGACCTGGATGTGGGGGTGGAAGGGTGGGTTGGCAAGTTTGCAGATGACACAAAGGTTGGTGCTGTTGTAGATAGTGTAGAGGATTGTCAAAGATTGCGAGAGATATTGATAGGATGCAGAAGTGGGCTGAGAAGTGGCAGATGGAGTTCAACCCGGAGAAGTGTGAGATGGTACACTTTGGAAGGACAAACTCCAAGGCAGAGTACAAAGTAAATGGCAGGATTCTTGGTAGTGTGGAGGAGCAGAGGGATCTCGGGGTACATGTCCACAGATCCCTAAAAGTTGCCTCACAGGTGGATAGGGTAGTTAAGAAAGCTTATGAGGTGTTAGCTTTCATAGGTCGAGGGATAGAGTTTAAAAGTCGCAATGTAATGATGCAGCTCTATAAAACTCTGGTTAGGCCACACTTGGAGTACTGTGTCCAGTTCTGGTTGCCTCACTATAGGAAGGATGTGGAAGCATTGGAAAGGGTACAGAGGAGCTTTACCAGGATGCTGCCTGGTTTAGAAAGTATGCATTATGATCAGAGATTAAGGGAGCTAGGGCTTTACTCTTTGGGGAGAAGGAGGCGGAGAGGAGACATGATAGAGGTGTACAAGATAATAAGAGGAATAGATAGAGTGGATAGCCAGCGCCTCTTCCCCAGGGCGCCACTGCTCAATACAAGAGGACATGGCTTTAAGGTAAGGGGTGGGAAGTTCAAGGGGGATGTTAGAGGAAAGTTTTTCACTCAGAGTGGTTGATGCGTGGAATGCACTTCCTGGGTCAGTGGTGGAGGCAGATACACTAGAGAAGCTTAAGAGACTACTAGACAGGTATATGGAGGAATTTAAGGTGGGGGCTTATATGGGAGGCAGGGTTTGAGGGTCTGCACAACATTGTGGGCCGAAAGGCCTGTACTGTGCTGTACTATTCTATGTTCTATTAGTGCTGCTTCCTGTAGACCATCCACTATCATTTGTTAGATGGTGTTCATTGGTGCGGTCATGGTCTTTAGGTATGAGTTAGGTGTCTGCCTACTGCCATTTGGCTGAAGGTAGAGATCAGTCCACCCATTGACTCCCACAGCTACCCAGACTACATCTCCTCCCACTCGTCTCTTGTTAGGATGCCATCATTCCCTCCCAGTTTCTCTCTCAGTGTCTTATCTGCTCTCAAGATGTCCTCCATTTTGAGGAAAAGAGACTTCCCTTTTAAAGCGGGTGATGGAGGCCTCACGTTTTAAACAAAAGAGATTCCACAGCTGCTGGAAATCTTGAGCGGCACTAACATTACACTGGAGGAACTCAGCAAATCAGGCAGCATCTATGCAGGGAATAAACAGTCAACATTTCAGGCTGAGATTTGAGTCTGATGAAGGCCCTCAGCCCAGCTATTGACTGTTTGTTCCCTTCCATAGATCCTGCCTGGCTTCTGAGTCCCTCCAGCAATTTTTGTGTGTTTCTCCCTAACATTTCCTGTTTCTTGAACTTCTGCTCTCACCCTGCAGGCAGAACAGAGATAGAATACCATTTGTCCTCACCTTTCACCCTGCTAGCCTCCGCATCCATCAATTGCACCAGCTGCAATGATATCCCCCACAAGCCACATCATACCCTTCTCACCCCCTTCTGCATTCCACAGGGCCACCCTCTTGGTAATTTGCTTTTTGCTTCGATTACAGCATCAGCAATCTACTATGACTCTATTTTAAAAGCTGCTGTGGGTTTATTAACATGGAACCAAGATGTCTGGAAAAAGACTGGTTTATCTTCTTGGTCAAAGCACAGTGTTTCTGAGTTAGTTCTATATTAGTGGTTCAGCATAGTTCATCTCCTTTTGGTACACATGGTTTGAAGCTGGAGCTACTCAATCAAGGATGCTAATATTGAGACAAGCCTTAGGTCCAAAGCATCAAATATACCTCAGTGACAGTTTCAGCTGGTTTTACCTTTGAAAGAATCCTACATCTGTAATGGTGCACATTTGTAATTGAACAAACTCCTCAGTGAGATCTAATTGGCCTTGGTGCCTGTGGTTGTATTGAGAATTAATTAAGTCAAAGACTGCTGATAGTTGGGGCAGCCTCATTAAAGCAGCAAGAAATTTGAGTCTGCAGACCAGGGAATAGATGAATTAATTATCCTTGCCTGAACTGTCAAGGAAACTACTTCATAAGGATAGTCAAAGTTAACTTAAAATTAACCCCTCCCCTGCCAAGATATGCTCCTGGATACTGGTTATTGTTTATTCTAAATTCTGCATTTTGATCCATTCCTGGAGTTTGAATATCAAGGGCACTTCTATCATTTATAGTCCAGCCTCCATCAACCACTAAATGGCTGATTGGCCTAGTGGCCATTGTAGGGGGCATTCAATGGTATTTCTTAATCTGGAATCGCACATGTTAGACAAGATAAGGACCAGGGCAGACTCACTTCCCCGAAAGACATTATTGACAACAGGATGTTATTGACATCAGCTGTTCATTAGAATTTTATTTAATTAACTTAAATTCCCCTTTTACCATACCAGTCTCAGACTGTTATCTCCGGGTCAATAGTCCTGATTTCTGGTTAGTCCAGTAACAATGCAACTATTCCTTTGCTTCCTTCAGCAGTTACTGTATATTACATAATGCAAAATTTAAGAACTTTTGCCTTTTAGAAATTTAAATATGCTCTAGGCATTGAAATTGCAATTTTAGCTGTATCCTGTTGGTTCAATCCAACATCTTGACTGTGTTAGTTTTTGCCTGCACTTGCTGAGACAAGCCCCATCTCTCAGAGATGCCTGACAACAGCAAAGGCCAATCAATCTCAGGAAATTACACAAGGAGTGATTTTCCCATCTAATCAATGCACCGTGTATTGAGACAGATCAGAGCCCATTTCAGTATTATTGTCTCTCCTCCTCCTTCCTTCTGTCAGTCTACCTGCCTCTAAATATATTCTCCATCTCTCTTTCTTTCTTTGCCATGTCAACGTTTCTCGTTCTCTAGCACCCATAGATTTTTTTCTATATTGTTTTTTGATGAGACAAGTAACAAGGTTAGGATATCAGTCCGAATATTCTTTATTGAACTTGAGTAACACTCAATGACCAGCAATGACAGCACTGTGGGTGTACCTACACCTCAGGGATTGCAGCGGTTCAAGGAGACAGCTCATCACCACCTTCTCAAGGGCAACTAGGGATGGGCAATAAATGCTGGCTTAGCTGGAGATGCCCACATCCCATTAATGAATAAAAAAAATAAATAAGTGACCAAATACAACAATATATCAGGAGTTATACCACATGACACATGAGATTCCACTGCTGCTGGAAATCTAGAGTAACACACACACAATGCTAGAGGAACTCAGCAGGTCAGGCAGCATCTCAGAGAGGGATAAAGAATCAACATATTGGGCTAAGACCCTTCAGGCTGACTGGAAAGGAAGGGGAACAAAGCCAGAAGAAGATGGTAAGGAGAGGTGAGGACGGACAAGCTGGAAGGTGATAGGTGAAGCCTGGTTATTGGGAAGGTAGGTGGGTGGGGGAGGGGTCAAGTGATAAGCCTTGAAGTGATAGGTGGAAAAGGTAAAGGGCTGAAGAAAGAGGAATTTGATTGGAGAAGAGAGTGGACCATGGGAGAAAGGGAAGGAGGAGAGGCACCAGGGGGAAGTGATACATAGGTGAGGAGAGGAGAAAAGGTAAGAGGGCAGCCAGATTGAGGAATGGAAGAAGAGGGTAAGGGCAGGGGGAAAATTTACCAGAAGTTAGAGATATCAATGTTCATGCCATCAGGTTGGAGGCTACCCAAATGGCATATGCGGTGTTGCTCCTCCCACCTGAGAGTGGCCTCATCGTGGCAGTAGAAATGAACACGGACAAATTCCATAGGTGCAGGTGCCTCAGGACTCACACCATCAGGGTCAGGAACAGTTACTGTCCCTCAACCATCAGTCTCTTGAATCGAAGGGGATAACTCCACTTGCCCCGGCATTGAAATGTTCCCAATACCAATGGACTCATTTTCAAGGATTCTTCATCTCATGTTCTTGATATTTATTGCTTATTTATTTATTATTATTACTACTTCTGTTTTTTATTTGAATTGTTTGTTGTCTTCAGCACTCAGGTTGAATGCCTTAGTTGGGTGGTCCTTCTGTTATGGTTATTATTTTCTAGATCCATTGAGTATGTCCACAAGTCAATGAATCTCAGGGTTGCATATGGTGACATATATGTACTTTGATAATAAATTTATTTTGAACTTTGAACACATTGTTTTGCTGATTTTTGCCCATTGAATGAATAATGGCACAAAACAATGAAACAATCTATATCGTCTAAATTATTTGAGACTACTCATGTCCAGTTTAAGATATGCAGGTAGCTAATTATTTACTAAAATAAATATATACAAGGTCTACAACTATAAATTTACCCATTTTCTCATTCTTCAGCTACATATTTAAAATATAAACCAAGTTATGCGTCTCTCTGGTGTTGACCAACCAAGAGTGATCTCTCCAACCTGTTCAACCTCATTCGCAATACAAGTATTACTTTGACTGAATATAGCATGGCAACTAAATAGCGGTTATAACCCCCAAATTTAAAAAGCCCAGTAACAACAATGCCTGACAATTTTTTTCTCAGTGTTTCTCCTTGTCTTGCCTCCCTGCACACACTCTCACATAGCAACAATCCTTTTGCCTGTTACCTTTTCTCTGGCTGTCCATTTTGAAGCCAGGCAGTCATCTCCTCTGAGCCTTCTCTCAGAGTTTTGTCCAGTGGATACGAATCAATATCATGGTTCTCAGCTTCTCCAGCCGCGTCTTGTATAGACTGTGCACTGAGCCCGTGCTCACTTTGTCAGCTGCTCAGCCTCAACGCTACAGTAAACGTACCAGTTCTGCAGTACATATCCCTGACTCTGAACTCTTTAAATCATTTCCAGAGCAATAGAATCTTCCTGTCTCCATCTGCTTGGCCAGTCCATTTAGACAGCCCTGTGAATAACTGGTCTCAAGGACACCATGTCCTTTTGCTGAGATCCACAATTTTCTATCATGGCAGCACCATTCAAATATACTGAAATAGCCTCACTGTTAAACCCTGCATCGTGCATCTTCACCTTGCACCCTCCCTCGTGCAGCCATTGTTCCAGCAATCTGACCAGCCGTCTAGTTTGCATCATCTAAAAAAAAGTCACAGAGTCTTAACTCTAAGCTGCTTGCAGCTGAGAACTGTGAATATTTCCATCACTGAAACAAAGGAAGATCAACATCTCAATCTTATACTCAAACTGCTCAGTGGGGACTGGCCTTCACACTCGGGCAGCTCAGCCTGATGCATCTGGGTAATCCCTGCACTTTTCCCTTTTCATCTTGTGATTGTCTCCCAGTTTCTCCCACTCTGTTATACTATTTATTTGGTTTTGCAATTTACAGTAATTTTCATGCCTCGCATTGTACTACTGTTGCAAAATAAGCTTCACAATGTGTCAATGATAATAAATCTGATTCTGACTCTGACTACGTAGAGCTATCATCCAAGATTTCCCTACAGCACTGTAACACTGCCGAAGTTGCCTTTCATATGAGTGGGACACCAAGAAGGAACACATGCATTGTCACCTTTACTGTGGCCTTGCCCTACCTGTGCCTTAAGGATAGGTGGCCTGAGTGAGCCTGTTTCACAATTGTCATTGCCTTTCCATAGCCATGACAATTCTGTAGGCTTCCTTGAATGTCACATCCTCTGTGTTGCTTAAATTCTCACATCTACTGGTGATATAATAAACAATTTATGGTCTAATTGTTGCATCCTTCAATATGCACCTTTAACTTGACAACACTGCCCCTTCTGCTTCCTGGCATCACTCATCAAGATATGCTACTCTGAAGGTGCTGGCTTTAAACCTTTCATCAAAACTCTCATTTTGTCTGCAAAGGAGATATTATCCATGACTCGTCATGTTAATACATTAATGAGAGTTATGTCATTTGTTTTCCTCTTCCTGCGTGGCCGTGTTGCTTTGTTCTGTGTCCTACCCCAGGACATTATTTAGTCTCAGGAACAGACTCAGCTGTTCCATGCGGAGAGAAAACCCTGCAGCCTCTGAAACAGTCCAGTTCACTAACATATCCACCTTGTCTACCACCTGTCATCATTAGCATCACGATGAGAGAAGCACGTTCTCTTTCTGCTCATGCTTGGTTGCTGCCTTCTCAATTGCTCAGCAGAAATTTTCCATCCTCACCTCCAGTGCAACATCCTGTTTTTTTCGTCTGGAATTTCAGAAGACAAGCAACAGGGATAAAGCTTCTAACCAGACATCCATTACTGAAGGTACACAACACTTAAAAGGCAGCAGTGGTTAACAGTCAATCTGTTAAAGTAACAACACATGGCTTAATGTTCCTGGGTGTAAGCATCTCACAGGCTCCTTCTTGGACCCAACACATAGACGCAGTCATGAATTAGGCACTCCAGCAGCTCTACTTTGTTAGAAGTTTAAGGAGTTTTTAAGATATATTATCAATAATTCTTGCAAATCTCTACAGATGTACAGTGGAGCTCCAATGCACAGCACTGCATGATGATTGCAGACCCAGCCAACTCCATCATGGGCACAACCTTACCTGCCATCAAGGACATCCTGAAGAGATGGTGCCTCATGAAGGCATCGCTAAGAACCCTCCCAATCTGGGGCATACAGTGGCATGCAAAAGTTTGGGCACCCAGGTCAAAATTTCTGTTACTGTGAATAGCCAAGCGAGTACAAGATGACTTGATTTCCAAAAGGCACAAAATTAAAGATGACACATTTTTTAAATATTTTAAGCAAGAGTACTTTTTTTATTTCCATCTTCTACAGTTTCAAAATAACAAAAAAGGAAAGGGGCCCGAAGTAAAAGTTTGGGCACCCTGCATGGTCAGTACATAGTAACACCTCCTTTGGCAAGTATCACAGCTTGTAAACGCTTTCTGCAGAGAGCTAAGAGTCTTTCAATTCTTGTTTGGGGGATTTTCACCCATCCTTCCTTGCAAAACGCATCTAGTTCTGTGAGATTCTTGGGTCGTCTTGTATGCACTGCTCTTTTGAGGTCTATCCACAGATTCTCGATGATGTTCAGGTTGGGTGTTCTTTTCATGAAATCCTGCACCCTTTTTTCTCCAAACACACCTTTGCTCATTGCGGCCAAGAAGGTTGATTTTAACTTCATCAGTCCAAAGGACTTGTTTCCAAAATGCATCAAACTTGTTTAGATATTCCTTTGCAAACTTCTGATGCTGAATTTTGTGGTGAGGACACAGGAAAGGTTTTCTTCTGATGACTCTCCCATGAAGGTCATGTTTGTGCCGGTGTCAGTAGGACAATGCACCACCACTCCAGAGTCTGCTAAATCTTCCTGAAGGTCTTTTGCAGTCAAACAGGGATTTTGATTTGCATTTCTAGCAATTCTACGAGCAGTTCTCTCAGAAAGTTTTCTTGGTCTTCCAGACCTCAATTTGACCTCCACCATTCCTGTTAACTGCCATTTCTTAATTACATTATGAACTGAGGAAACGGCTACCTGAAAATGCTTTGCTATCTTCTCAAGTCAAGTCAAGTCAAGTAGCTTTTATTGTCATTTTAACCATAACTGCTGATACAGTGCACAGTAAAAATGAAACAACATTTCTCCAGGACCATGGTGCTACATGAAGCAACACAAAACTACACTCGACTACGTGAAACAACACAAAACTACATTAGACTTCAGACCTACACAGGACTACATAAAGTGCACAAAACAGTGCAAGACAGTACAATAATTAATAAACAAGACAATAGGCACAGTAAAGGACAAATTACAATACAATAATAAATGATGTAAATGTAAACAATGTAAATAATGTTTACATAGCCTTCTCCTGCCTTGTGGGCATCATTTATTTTAATTTTTGGAGTGCTAGGCAGCTGCTTAAAGGAGTCCATGGCTGTTGATTGTTGGGACAAGGTTTGAGGAGTCAGGGTATTTATAAAGCTTTGAAATTTGCATCACCTGGCCTTTCCTAATGATGATTGTGAACAAGCCATAGCCCTAACAAGCCAAATAAGGTCTGAGAACTTGGTAAAAGTTATCTGAGAGCTCAAATCTCTTGGGGCGCCCAAAGTTTTGCATGGTGCTGCTTTCCTTTTTTCACTCTAAAATTGTACATAACAAAAACAATACACTAATCTTGCTTAAAATGCTGAAAAGAATGTTTCATCTTTAACTTTATGACTTTTGGAGATCAGTTCATCTTCTACTCACTTAACTATTCACAGTAACAGAAATTTTGACCAGGGGTGCCCAAACTTTTGCATGCCCTTCTTGTTACTACCATGATGGAGGAGTTCTAGGAGCCTGAAGACGCATACACTTAATGATTTATGAGAAACTTCTTCTCCTTCAGCATCAGGTTTCTGAACAGTCCATGAAACCATGAACACCATCTGATAGTTCCTTTGTTTTCTGCACTGCATGTTTATTACAATTTATGGCAATTTTACATCTTTGCCACAAAACAACAAACTTCTTCACATAAAAGTCCGCAATAATAAATCTGATTGTGATCCACACATATTTCTTAAATGTGCTTATGGACCAAACTTTCTCATTCTTGGTCTGCCTGTTTCTCTCCATCTGTTTTTTAATCTCATTCTGTACCTTGTTGTTCTTCCTCAATCGTATCTGCTTCTATTCCTTTGAATGAGTCAAAAATTCTGAAGAACATCTTGAGGAGATGACCAGCATCTGTTTAACTGTCAAATGTATGTTTTAATTGGGGTAAAATGGCAACCAATTATTATTTCAGAGACCAGCTTAAATGAAAGTAGAAACAAAATGGCTTACTCATCGAATGGTTGTTCAGAATTGTGTAGGCCAATCGCGTGATTGTGATGGATGTAGGAATGCAAATCATAAATATTTAAGGCAATTGTAACACTTATGCAGAAGTCCAATATTTTAGATATGAAGTGAGCACTGTTATAAATGAAACAGTTAAGAGGATCTCCTATGTAACTGGAGCTATACAGTCCTGGGAGTTGGTGATTATAATTGAGATTCCTTGCATATTATGAAAAATACCACAAGGTTCTGAATGGATATTGCCCATTCCTACTGAAAATGTCAGTTTTCACCACTATTGCAGGTGCAGAAAGTAACTGGAAACTATACGTAAATGGTTTTGCTGTGTGTCAAAAGTGATTCATTGTGGTTTGAGTTGTCATCACAAATCTCCCATTCTGTGCTCACAACCAAGAATCATTCAAAGCTCAAAGTCAGTTTACTGCCATTTACCCATGTACGTGTATGCACAGGTGCAATAAAAACTGGCCTGCAATAACATCAGAGGCACATAAGATTATATGAACAACATCCATAAGACACAACATACTGTAATTTAGAGAACTGAACATGGAATTGGTTTATTATTGTCACGTATACAAGCTTGTCTTGCATACTGTTCATACAGATTAATTCATTACACGGTCCACTGGGGTAGAACAAGGTAAGACAATAACAGAATGCAGAATATAGTGCAGCATCTACAGAGAAAGTGCAATGTGGGTAGACAATAAGGTGCCAGGTCATAACAAGGTAGCTTGTGAGGTCAGAAATCCATTTTATCGTGTTAGGGAATAACATAAATTGTACACAATCACAGTGAGCTCATAGAACCTTGCAGAGCTAATTATCAATAGTTCAGAAAGTTTCAAGCATTACAAATTATGATCAAAGGTGCCGAAGGACTGGGAATAACATGGTCACAGATACAGTATCACATGAAGTCTGCATAAGTTTGGTGACATACTGCTAGAATCTCACTGAAAGTTCATGGTCATCAAATAATAAGACATCAGCTCAGAAGCACGGTCCTTGCTCCACATCTCAGGAATTTGTAATTACAGGCAAAAGGCTGGGAATTCTGGATGAATCAAGCAGAATGCATGAAGGGAGAATCAAGGTCAATGGTTTAAGTCATCCCTGGGATGCTGTCCCATACACGCTGGCCTTCACTGGGGTACAGTCCCCCGCACACTGGCCCTTACTACGGTAAAGTCCCCTACATGCTGACCCTTACCAGGGTATGATCCCACACATATAGGCCCTCATTGGGGTACAGTTCCATCCATACAGACCCATACTGGGGTACAAACCCACACATGTGGGCCCTCACAGAGGTACAGTCCCTCACATACAGGCCCTAACTGGAGTACAGTTCCACCCTCACAGAGGTACAGTCCCTCACATGCAGGCCCTCACTGGAGAACAGTTCCACCCTCACAGAGGTACAGTCCCTCACATGCAGGCCCTCACTGGAGGACAGTTCCACCCTCACAGAGGTACAGTCCCTCACATGCAGGCCCTCACTGGAGGACAGTTCCACCCTCACAGAGGTACAGTCCCTCACATGCAGGCCCTCACTGGAGTACAGTTCCACCCTCACAGAGGCACAGTCCCTCACATGCAGGCCCTCACTGGAATACAGTTCCACCCATACAGACCCACACAAGCTGGCCCTCAAATGGGGTACGGTCCCACCCATGCTGACCCTTACCAGGGTATGATCCCACACACATGTAGGCAATCACTGGGGTACAGTTCCATCCATACAGACCCATCCTGGGGTACAAACCTACACATGTGGGCCCTCACAGAAGTACAATCCCTCACATGCAGGCCCTAACTGGAGTACAGTTCCACCCATACAGGGGTACAGTCCCTCAAATGCAGGCCCTCACTGGAGTACAGTTCCACCCTCACAGAGGTACAGTCCCTCACATGCAGGCCCTCACTGGAGTACAGTTCCACCCTCATAGAGGTACAGTCCCTCACATGCAGGCCCTCACTGGAGGACAGTTCCACCCTCACAGAGGTACAGTCCCTCAAATGCAGGCCCTCACTGGAGTACAGTTCCACCCTCACAGAGGTACAGTCCCTCACATGCAGGCCCTCACTGGAGTACAGTTCCACCCTCATAGAGGTACAGTCCCTCACATGCAGGCCCTCACTGGAGGACAGTTCCACCCTCACAGAGGTACAGTCCCTCAGATGCAGGCCCTCACTGGAGTACAGTTCCATCCATACAGACCCACACAAGCTGGCCCTCAAAAGGGGTACAGTCCCACCCATGCTGACCCTTACTGGGGTACAGACCTACCCATGCTGACCCTCATTGTGGACATATACCACACACACTGACCCACTCTGGGGGACAGGTGCTGCACACACACTGAGTCTCACTGGGTTCAATCACACAGATACTGACTTGACTGCCAGCAGAGTACAGTCCTACACACTGACCCTCAATGGGGACACCGTCTTTCACTGGGGGACGGGGTCCCGCGCACACACTAACTCTCACTGGGGAATAATCCCGCATATACTGACTCGCAGTGGGGTGCAGTCCCCCACACACATGGACCCTCGCTGGGCGATACTGAACAGAACAATACAGCACAAGAAGAGGACCTTCAGCCCACCACGTCTGCTAAACGTGACTAATCTAAATAATCTCATCCACCAACGCAATGTTCATATCCTTCTGTTCCCTGCCTGTATGTGTGTCTGTCTAGATGCCTCTTAAACTTCACTATCCCATCTACTACCATCTCCTCGGTAACCTGCTGCAGACTCCTATCACTCTCTGTAAAAATAACTCTCCTTTAAACTTTCCCCCTCTTATCTTAAACCTCTGCCCTCAACTAGTTGACATTTCCACCCTGGGGAAAACATTCTGACGACCTACCCTACCTATGCTTTCCATAATTTTGTAAACCTTATTCAGGTCTCCCCTCAGAAAAAGCAACCTAAGATGGTCCAACCTCTCCTTATCGCTAATACTCTTCAATCCATGCAAGAGGTTAGTAAACATCTTCTGCATCCTTTTCAAAGCCTCTATACCCCTCCTCTAATGGGGCGACCAGAACTGGTACAGAATGCTGCAAATATGGCCTAAAATTTTATATAGCTGCAACATGCAAACTTGACCTTTATAGTCACTGCCTCTACTGGTGAAGGCAAAGATGCCATACATCTTCTATACCACCCTATTCACTTGTGTTGTTAACTTCAGGGATCTATGGACTATCATCCCAAGATCCCTCTGCACATCAATGCTCCTTTTGGTCCTGCCTTTATTGTATCCTTTGCTCTGCCATAGGCAATGTCCCTCATTTCTGTAACTCCTCTGATTTTCTCCATGAACTCTCCCAGAGTGCATCCTTCTGTTGTGATTTTGATCATTAAATGTGAGTGATACCACGCAATCTGACTGGGAGAAGGCAAACCACCCCCAACAGTTCACCAGGACCCCTCTCACAAATACATTCCTTGCTGGATTTTGTTTCCTTCCCCAGCTCAGCTCACTGCCTCACTGATTTGGCAGAGCTGTCTCTTATTTTGAAATCCTGTCTATTTGGGTCAGTTCAACACAACAAGGATGGCATTCATTTCAATAAATTAGTTAAGTGATTGAGCTGATCATCAGTCACTGGTGATTAACTCCTGCTTTATGACATTATTAGAAGACTATTTCCATCTCTGGAGCATTGAGTTCCTTGTATATTACATTGTGATTCTTGGCCGCAGTGCTCTATCCACCAATGACAGAAATTACTTCCTCTCCCGAGCTCTCTCTAACACTTCAATTCTCACTGTGTGATTCTATTATTGTCTTCATTACTGGCCCATAGAACCATATCTCTGCTTAACCCACTCCTGAGAACAAGCTGATAATGCTGGTAATCTTGAAACTAACCGTAAGAATAGGCAGAGGTCATTCGGCCCCTCCAGTGGGTCTAATGCTCTTTAAGGTCACAGGGCAGAGGTACAGTCCTTGGATTTCCACTTGCAATCTATTGCTGCATCAAAGGCTATTGTGAAATATGAACGCCCATGAAGCTGGAGGAAAAACCTTGATGTGGATGGAAAATAGCTGGTTAACAGGAAATCAGCAGGCATAAATAGGTCTTTTTTCTGGTGGATGAAATGTAACAAGTGCTTTTCAACAGTGATCATTGTTGAGTCCTTAATATTTTTTAGAATCTGTGTGAATTATTTGCGTAAAGGTAAACAGTGTCTTTCATCCGATTGATGAACTTTTTGATAACATGGAAACAAGTGAGAAAACAGATGGTGAAGAGGGCAGACGTAATTATATAGAGCTAGAAAGAAATGCCAAAGGTCTGGCAAATGGAACGTTAACATGGGAAATTGTGAACTTGTCCATTTGAGGGGAGAAGGTGTTAATTTGCTAATGATGGATTTGCAAAGAGGCAAACCAAGATTACCTGGGCTCTTTCAGCTGTTCCTTGATGTACAGTGGAAGTGGTAATGAATGGAGTGTGAAGCAGCTCACAGCCTGCAAGGGCATTCTAATTGTGCAGTGTGTTTAGTCGAAGATTTGCTCTATGCACACTTAGTGAGCTGCTGGTGCTGCCGAAGGAGATTCCTCTCACACTTTCCTGCTGCTTCTCCATGTCTACTCTTGGCTTTCACCTCTATTCCTGATGCATTGCCTGCCATCTCTTGCAACACACACAAAATGCTGGAAGAAATCAACAGGTCAGGCAGCACCTATGAAGGGAAATACTTGTTCTGGAGCTGCTCCGGCCTATGGTCAGGCCACACTTAGATCCCCTCCAGTTCGCCTACCAGCCCCGACTAGGAGTTGAGGATGCCATCGTCTACCTGCTAAACCGTGTCTACGCCCACCTGGACAAGCCAGTGAGCACTGTGAGGGTCATGTTTTTTGACTTCTCCAGTGTGTTCAGCACCATCCGCCCTGCTCTGCTGGGGGAGAAGCTGACAGCGATGTAGGTGGATGCTTCCCTGGTGTCATGGATTCTTGATTACCTGACTGGCAGACCACAGTACGTGTGCTTGCAACATTGTGTGTCCGACAGAGTGATCAGCAGCACTGGGGCTCCACAGAGGACTGTCTTGTCTCCCTTTCTCTTCACCATTTACACATCAACTTCAACTACTGCACAGAGTCTTGTCATCTTCAGAAGTTTTCTGATGACTCTGCCATAGTTGGATGCATCAGCAAGGGAGATGAGGCTGAGTACAGGGCTACGGTAGGAAACTTTGTCACATGGTGTGAGCAGAATTATCTGCAGCTTAATGTGAAAAAGACTAAGGAGCTGGTGGTAGACCTGAGGAGAGCTAAGGTACCGGTGACCCCTGTTTCCATCCAGGGGGTCAGTGTGGACATGGTGGAGGATTACAAATACCTGGGAATACGAATTGACAATCAAAAGGACTGGACAAAGAACACTGAGGCTGTCTATAAGAAGGGACAAAGCCATCTCTATTTCCTGAGGAGACTGAGGTCCTTTAACATCTGCCGGACGATGCTGAGGATGTTCTACGAGTCTGTGATGGCCAGTGCTATCATGTTTGCTGTTGTGTGCTGGGGCAGCAGGCTGAGGGTAGCAGACACCAACAGAATCAACAAACTCATTCGTAAGGCCAGTGATGTTGTGGGGATGGAACTGGACTCTCTGACGGTGGTGTCTGAAAAGAGGATGCTGTCCAAGTTGCATGCCATCTTGGTCAGTGTCTCCCATCCACTACATAATGTACTGGGTGGGCACAGGAGTACATTCAGCCAGAGACTCATTCCACCGAGATGCAACACAGAGTGTCATAGGAAGTCATTCCTGCCTGTGGCCATCAAACTTTACAACTCCTCCCTTGGAGGGTCAGACACCTTGAGCTAACAGGCTGGTCCTGGACTTATTTCATAATTTACTGGCATAATTTACATATTACTATTTAACTATTTATGGTTCTATGATTATTTATTATTTATGGTGCAACTGTAACGAAAACCAATTTCCCCCGGGATCAATAAAGTATGACTATGACTATAAACAGTTAACATTTCAGACCAATACCCTTCATCCTTTGTATATGTTGCTCTAGATTTCCAGAAATTGCAGAATCTCTTGTGTCTATTTCTGACATTTCCTGTTGATCAGGTTGTGGAGCCTATATTTCAAAGTTCAATGTAAATTTATTATCGAAGTATATATATGTTACTATATACAACCCTGAGATACATTTTTGTGGGCTTACTCAACAATCCATAATAGAATAATAATTAATGTTCAATTAATTGATAGAAGACCACACAAGCTTGGTTATTCATCCAGTGTGCAAAAGATAACAAACTGCAAATACAAAAAGATAGAAATAATAATGATAAATAAATAAGCAATAAATATCAAGAACATAAGATGAAGAGTCCTTCAAAGTGAGTCTATAGGTTGTGGGAATATTTCTGTAGTGGGGCAAGTGAAGTTGAGTGAAGTTATCCCCTTTGGTTCAAGAGCCTAATGGTTGAGATGTAATGACTGTTACTGAACCTGGTGGTATGAGTCCTTAGGCTCCTATACCTTCTTCCTGATGGCAGCAGCGAGAAGAGAGCATCAACTGGGTGGTGGGGGTCTCTGATGATTGTTGCCACTCTTCCGTGACAATGTTTCGTGTAGATGTGCTCAATGGTGGGAGGGCTTTATCTGTGATGGCCCGAGTCATATCCACTACTTTTTGTAGGATTTTCTATTCAAGGGCATTGGTGTTTCCCTACCAGGCTGTGATGCAGCCAGTCAATATACTCACCACTACACATCTATAGAAGTCTGCCAAAGTTGTAGAAGTCATGCTGAATCTTCACAAACTTCCTAACAAAGTAGAGGCTATGCTTTCTTTTTAATTGCACTTACATACCAGTCCCAGGACAAATCCTCTGAAGTGATAATACACAGGATGCTGGTAATAGTATACTGATACTGTATGCTATTACCAGCCACACATAAAGAAAAAAATGCCCTGAAGCAATGTTATTCACCCCATTTCCTATGTACTTACTGTACCTCAGCTAGTGCCGTGAACTGATTACAAGGCCAAAAAAGGTGAGTGTAGCCCTTATCCCTGTGATCCATCTAACCATCTAGCTAACAACCATATAGACAGGGTGGACACCTTCAGTATGATGGAGTCATGGGAACTTCCAGGAAACTGGGCTTTTGTCAATGTGAAATTCTTTTCATGATTCACAACTAACAGGTCTATTAGAAAGTAGAAATCTATTCTGTAAACAAGTAGATGTGAACATTTAAGCCAATGGGCCAGCTCCTCTGCTTGCATTGAACTATTCTATTCATTGGAGCCCTGGTGGGAACTTCATGATTGCTTGCACCCATGAGGAACCAGAAATGCTGCTAGATCCCAAAGTCTGAGATGTAATAAAGGTGATAAAGTTAATCCTACTCGAGAGGAGATGATTGGTGACCTCACCATCCCCATTAGTGTAATGGAATACATTAAACTGAAATATGGAAAAGGGGAGCAGCAGTAGCACAACTATTAGAGCTACTGCTCACTGCTCTGGAGACCTAGGTTCAATCCTAACCTTTGGAGCTACTGTGTGGAGCTTGCACATTCTCCCTGTGACAGCATGGTTTTCCTCCAATATCCCAAAAATATGAGGGTTGGCAGGTTAATTTGTTGCTGCAGATTTCTCCTGATGTGGGGGAGCTGGAAACTCTGGGGGCAGTTATTGGGAATTACTTTAGTCATAGGGAGAGATTGAATAGGCTGGGCTTGTGTGCACTGGAGCATATCAGCCCTGCACAGGTAGGTATCTCCCAGTCTCCACCCAGATAACAGGACTTACCTACCACTCATTTCCAACTCATCACCTGCAGCCTATTTAAACCCAGCTCTCATCCACAGCCCTTGTTCACTCGTCAAACCAACCAGCCTCAATCAGCTGCTCCTAGCCTTCAGCTTCTTTGTTGCCCGGTTGTGTTAAGTATCTGCTTTCTCGATTTGTGGCACCTCCTGGCTTGTAATTTTGCAGTTTATTGGTAAAGTATCATTTACTGCTAGATCATCTCCACTGCTTTACTTCTGGGTCAAGCCTCCTCTACATCTCCAGACAGGATGAGTGCTACTACTACTACTACTACGTCAACTCAGGCCTAGGGGGCCAGCGTCGAGTACAATGACGGACTCTTCACTTCTCCCTCTACCTCATCAGTGTGTTCAGTTCATCTACATTAGCCGCACCGTTGTCTTCTGGGAGCATGTTGACCATAGTCTTGGGAGGGCACTCAGGGTTCATCCTCCCATGCTTGGGCTCCCATATGATGACTAGGCTGGCAGGTAGCTCAGGGTAGCGTAGACAGTGCTCCGCTAGTTGCAGTCTTCTCGCCTCGATTTTAGTGGTGAGGCAGGATGAGTGAGGCAACAATTAACCCAGCAGAGTAGGCTTGCCTAAAGGAAGTCCTCCGTCAACAGGCATACACAATACCAAAGGAGCAGGAAACCATTGACTATCTGCTCCCCACTCTCAACCAATACTCCATTTTGATCCTGCAACCCCGCACAGGTTAACCTTCTCCCTCGGAGCCATGGATTTTGGTGCCCAGCCCAATGCTACATCTTTCTGTCCCAGTGCATCTTACACTTCGATCTCCAGCCATCTCTATACTCTACGGAATGAGCCAAAATTGTTTTCATCATCTCTCTCTTGACTGGGTGAACTCTGACCTGGGCCACTGCTAAATGGGACAATAAAACCACCATTTGTGATCAATAGGGGGAATTCACCACTGAGATCTGTCAATATTTCGACTATTCAGGAAGCGGACGGGTCAACGGATTGGATACTTCACCTGCGTCAAGGCTCATACTCAGAGCTGGATTACACCGTGGAATTCAGGATCCTTGTGGCAGAGTGCACCTGGAATGCAGAAGTTCTGCTGGCCTATTACCATCTCAGCCACTTCAGCACTTGAAAGACGAGCTGTCTGTCTGAGAGAAAGCCACCAACCTTGAACGTCTCATCACTCTGGCTCTCTGAATTGTCAAGTGTCTTATCTTATGGAACAACTTTCCAGTTCATCAGGATCAGGAGGGGAAAACCACCTTTCTCCGAGGTCATCTGTTCTTCTTTCACCTCCTGAGACCCAAGCTATGAATGATTACGTCGCTGGACCACTTCGGCCTGGCTTCATCTGATTATCCCAGTACTTTGCTGATGCAGGATTCTTCTTTGACAAACAGAAGGATGGTGGTCTTCATCCATGCATCTACTACAATAAAATCACCATAAAGAACTGCTATCCTCACCCTTTGATGGATAGCACATTAAAATCACTCTGCAAAATGCAGACCATTACCAAACTGGATCTATGGCATGTGTACAACCTGACCTGCAATTGCCAGGGAGATTAATAGAGGATGGCATTCAGAACATTATGAATACTTGGTGATGCCGTTCAGACTTTTCAACAGTCCAGCCATCTTCCAAGCCTTTATCAATGAGATCCATTGAGACATGCTACACATGTATGTGTTTGTTACCTCAGCATCATCCTTACCTTTTCCAAGGACCCCCCAAGAACACGTCTGTCATCTCTGTTTAGTCCTTCAGCGTCTCCAAGTTAGAAATATGCCACTTCCACACCCAATTATTTATATCCTGGGTTATATTCTTTCACCTCAGGGCATAACCATGGACCCAGTGTAACTATGCACCCTTATTGAATGGTCCCAACCCTCATTGCCTCAAACAGATACAACATTTTTTGGGCTTCTCCAACGTCTACTGCTGTTTCATCAGGAACTACAACCAAATCATTGTTCCTCTCACCTCCCTCACCAAATTACCTACATTTCTCACAGATAACCTGGTCAGCTGCTGCAGACTACACTTTTGGGGAGCTCTGGGGAAGCTTAACCACTGCTCCTATTCTCCACCATCTGAAGTCCTCTGGACCTTTTGTAATGGAGGTGGATGCACCTGATGTGGATGCTGCAGCCATCCTCTCCCAGTGAGGACCCAACAGGAAGACATACTCTCAAAATGCCGGAGGCACTCAGCAGGTCAGGCAGCATCTATGGAAAAGAGTACAGTCGACATTTCGGGCCGAGTCCTGGTGAAGGATTTCCAGCTTCTGCAGATTTTCTCTTGTTTGTGAGGAAGACACAACTTTGTGCTTTCTTCTTGTGTAAGTTTAACACTGCACAGCACTGTTACTGAGTAGGAGACAGGGAGCTACATGTCATTAAATGGGTCTTGGAGACAGGGAGACATTGGCTGATGAAAAATACTGAGCTCTTCCTGATGTAGATTGATCACTAGAACCTCATATCCGTACAGCAGATCTGCCAATTCAACTCATGTCGGGCTTGTTGGGACCTCTTCTTTGAGTACTTTAATTTCACTGTCTCCTACCAACCCGACACCAAAAACACAAGGGCGAATACTCCATCACAATAGTTTGACCTAGCTGAAATGGAGATCGTCCTTTAGCCCTTCATTCCATCCTCACAGATTCTACCCTGATCGTCTGGGATCTTGAGAACCAGAACTACAGCACAAGCTTGCTCCAGCCGAGACACTTGACAACCATACCTACCTGCCAGCAGCCCTACACCCTGAGGCACTCAATTGGGTCCACTTTCCTCTTCCTTCTACAGCCATCCAAGATACACGACCGACTCTGGATTTTTTTGCGACATTGGATCTGGTGTCCCACCATGATCACAGATGTATGGCAGTTCATCGCTACCTGCCCTCAGTGTCCCCAGTCCAATTCCTCCGACAAGCAGCTCTCAGAGTTCCTATGGCCTCCAGTGGACCTCTGAGACCTGTGGTCCCACATCACCATGGACTTCACAACAGGTTTGCCAACTTCTGATAGGGCCACAGTGATCATGATAATGGTGGACCAGTTCTCCAGGGTGGCCAACCTCATTATCCTCTCCAAACTTCCATCAGCCACTGTAATAGTGGACCTGTTTCTCCAACATATAGTTTGCCTCTTTGGTTTTGCTGACAACATTGTATCGGACCGGGGCTCTGGTTTGCCTATGCTGGAAGGCTTGGAAAAGGACACAAAGAGTTATCCTACCTGCCATCTATACCTACTGCCACCAGGCTAACCACCGCCTGCGCCTGGCCAGACTACTCTGGCCAGGGGGTCATGTCTGGCTGCCCACCCAAGATCTGCCCCTGAGTAGCGACTCCTGCAACCTCTTGCCCCATTTCATTGGTCCCTTTAAGATTAAGCATTGCATTTATCCAATCACTTACTGTCTCAAACTGCCTGAGGCTGACACCTACCTTCCACAAGTCCTGCCTTAAGCTCACTATTCTGGACCACTCAACTCACCTGAACCTGCACCTCTGGAACCAAGGATAATGGAAGGTAGTTCAGTGGACACAATTTGCCGGTTGATGGATTCATGTCATCATGGATGGGTTGTGCAGTACTGGTCGACTGGGTACTTCAAGATGACCACAACCTTGTCGTGGTTTGGAGTGCCTCAGTGACCCAGAGAGCTATGCTGGCTGGAGTGAGGGCTTTATGCTTTGGCTCTTGGTAGGGTCGCCCATGCCAAATAGGTCAAAGTGTAGAGACCAGACTAAGAGTGGTCTCCTGATCTTCCAGGTTCAGGGGTTCGGCTCAGGGCTAACAACCCTGACTGGTCAAACAAAACTGTTATGGAAACAGCAATGAAGAATCCTTCTACATCTGTGTGCGTCAGTATTCGTGAGTCTCCATCCGGGACTTGCATGACTGACAGTAAACCAAGAGAAGGTACTGACACAATGAAGGAAGTCGTGAACACCACCAGAGATAGAGGACTTTCATTGCTGCCCTAAAGGCCAGCGACGTAACGGGGGAAAGAAGGAAAAAAAAGTTGACTAGGAAGGGAAAGACTTGGAGGAGAGGTCTTGGGTGCCGTCCAGTTTAATCTTGGATCCATCGCTCATCGAAGAGTTCCACAGGAAACTGCAAGGGTAAAAGGATGTTGATGGAAGTTACATACAGAACTCCCAACAGTGGCTGGAAGGTGGACCACGGGTTACAACAGGAAATAGGAAAGGCGAGTCGAAAGGGCAATGTTATGGCAGTCATGGGAGATTTTAACATTCAGGTCGATTGGAAAAATCAGGTTGGTAATGGATCGCAGGAGAGTGAGTTTATTGAATGCCTAAGAGAAAGCTTTTTAGAGCAGTTTGTTGTTGAGCCTGCTAGGGGATCAGTTATACTGGATTGGGTGGTATGTAATGAACCAGAGGCGATTAGGGAGCTTAAGGTAAAAAAAACCCTTTGGAACCAGTGATCAAAATATGATTGTGTTCAACTGAAATTTGATAGGGAGAAGGTAAAGTCTGATGTAACAGTATTTCAGTGGAGTGAGGGAAATTATGGTGATATGAGAGAGGAGTTGGCCAAAGTAAACTGGAAGGAGCTGCTGGCAGGGGTGTCAGCTGAGCAGCAATGGCATGCGTTTCTGGGAAAAATGAAGAAGGTGCAGGACATAGGTATTCCAAAAATGAAGAAATACTCAAATGGTAAAATCGTACAACTATGGCTCACAAAGGAAGTCAAAGCTATTGTAAAACCAAAAGAAAGGGCATACAACAAAGCAAAAATTAGTGGGAAGATGGAGGATTGGGAAGTTTTTAAAAACCTACAAAGGGCAACTAAAAAAAAATCAGAAAGGAAAAGACAAACAATGAAATCAAACTAGCAAATAATATCAAAGTGGATAGTAAAAGTTTTCTCAAGTATGTTAAAAATAAAAGAGAAATAAGAGTGGATATAGGACCGTTAGAAAATGAGGCATGAGAAATAATAACAGGGATAAGGAGACGGCTGATGAACTGAATGAGTATTTTGTGTCAGTCTTCATTGTGGAAGACACTAGCAGTTTGCCTGACATTATAATGTGTGAAGGAAGAGAAGTGGGCGCAGTTACTGTTACAAGAGCGAAGGTGCTCAAAAAGCTGAAAGACCTAAAGGTACATAAGCCACCCGGAACAGAGGAACTGCACCCTAGGGTTTTGAAAGAGGTAGCGTTAGAGATTGTGGTGGCATTAGAAATTACTTTCAAAAATCATTGGACTCTGACATGGTGCCAGAGGACTGGAAAATTGCAAACATTACTCCACTCTTTAAGAAAGGAGGAAGGCAGCAGAAAGGAAATTATAGACCATTATAGAATTATAGCCTGACCATAGTAGTTGGAAAGATGTTAGAGTCAACTCTTAAGGATGAGGTGATCCTTGGTGACACAGGACAAGATAGTACAAAGTCAGCATGGTTTTCTTCAGGGAAAATCCTGCCTGAAGAAACTGTTGGAATTCTTTGAGGAGATTACAAGTAGGATAGATAAAGGGGATGTAGTGGATGTTGTATACTTGGACTTTCAGAAGGCCTTTGACAAGGTGCCACACATGAGGCTGCTTATCAAGTTAAGTGCCCATGGTATTACAGGAAAGTTACTAATATGGATAGAGCATTAGCTGATTGGTAGGAGGCAGCAAGAAGGAATAAAAGGATCCTCTTCTGGTTGGCTGTCAGTGACTAGTGGTGTTCTGCAGGGGTCGGTGTTGGGACCACTTCTTTTTATGCTGTATATAAATGATTTGGATGATGAAATAGACGGCTTTGTTGCCAAGTTTGCAGATGATACGAAGATTGGTGGAGGGGCAGGTAGTGTTGAGGAAAGAAGTAGGATGCGGAAGGACTTAGACAGATTAAGAGAATGGGCAAGAAGGTGGCAAATGAAATACGATGTTGGAAGATGTATGGACGTGCACTTTGGTAGTAGAAATAAATGTGAGGACTATTTTCTAAATGGGGAGAAAATCCGAAAATCTGAGATGCAAATGGACTTGGGAGTCCTTGTGCAGAACACCCTGAAGGTTAACTTGCAGGTGGAGTTGGTGGTAAGGAAGGCAAATGCCATGTTAGCATTCATTTCAAGAGGTCAAGAATACAAGAGCAGGGATGTGATGCTAAGGCTTTATAAGGCACTGGTGAAGCCTTACCTTGAGTATTGCAAACAGTTTTGGGCCCCTCATCTTAGAAAAGATGTGATGGAATTGGAGAGGGCCCAGAGGAGGTTCACAATGATGATTCCTGGAATGAAAGGGTTATCACACGAGGAACATTTGATGGCTCTGGGTCTGTACTTGCTGGAATTCAGAAGGATTGGGGGGGGGATCTCATTGAAATCTTTTGAAAATTGCAAGGCCTAGACAGAGTAGTTATGAAAAGGATGTTTCCCATGGTGGGGGAGTCTAGGACAAGAGGACACAGACTCAGGACAGAGGAGTGCCCTTTTAAAACAGAGATGTGGAGAAATTTCTTTAGCCAAAGGGTGGTGAATTTGTGGAATTTGTTGCTACATGCAGCTGTGTAGATCAGGTCATTGGGTGTATTTAACACAGATTGATAGGTTCTTGATTGGACATGACATCAAAGGTTACGGGGAGAAGGCCGGGAACTGGGGTTGAGGAGGAGATTAAAAAAAAGGATTAGCCATGATTGAATGGCGGAGCAGGCTCGATGGGTCAGATGGCCTAATTCTGCTCCTCTTATGGTCTTATGGTCTCATCTGGATCGTTCTGGACTGTCGGACGCCAGCCATTGGGGGGTGGGGGAAGCTCCTGTCGGACCTGCGTGGTCAGGCACCCCCCCGTTTCCACCCAGTTAACAGAAGTCACCTACCACTCATTTCCAACTCATCACCTACAGCTTATTTAAACCCAGCTCTTATCTACAGCCTTTGTTCACTCATCGAGCCACCTCAACCAGCTGCTCCTAGCCTCTAGTTACCCTATTGCCTTGTCGTGTTAAGTATCTGTTCTCTGTTGCATTGTAGCCCCTTGTGTCTTGTTATTTTGCAGTTTATTATTAAAATATTGTTTACTGTTATATCATCTTCGCTGCTCTGCTTCTGGGTCCGATGCCCTTACATTTTCTACAGAGCACCGAGGGGGTGAGCTGATCAAGCTATTTGAAACTATAAAAGATCTGGATGGGTAAATGGTCAGAATATTTTTTTCTCAGTGCAATAGTATCGAAAACAAGAAAGCACAAGATTGAAAGGAGATTTAAGGGATCTGAGGGGAAACTTTTTCCACACAGTGGTTGGAGCCGGAGGAGGTGGAGGAATCAGATGCAATATGTTTGAGAGGTACTTGGAATGCATGTGCACAGGCAAGGCATGGAAGCATATGGTCCTAATACAGAGAAATGTAATCAGCACAAAAAGGTCAACAGGGATGTGATGGGCTGAAGGGCCTATTTTGCACTGTACAACCCCATGACTAGGAATGTTCGGTGATAGTTTGCAGGGACAGTTAGTGATGGAATTGGACAGCAAACTGTTGATCTAGTGACACAGAACACAGAACAGTGCAGCACAGGAATGGATCTTTCATTTCACAATGTCCGTATCGACCATGATGCCATATGGAAGTAATCCCGTTTTCCAGTTTCCTCCACTCCCTGCATATTCACATGTCTATTGAAGTGCCTCTTAAACGCCATCATCATGCCACCACCATCCCTGGCAGCCCATTCCAGGAACCTACCACTCTCTGTAAAGAACTTGCCCCTCACAACACCCTTCAACTTTCTCCCATGTCTTCCGGTATTTGGCATTTCTATGCTATGTTTCTTACAATTTTATACCCTTCTCTCAAGTCTTCCCTCGGTCTCCAACACTTCAGAAAAAGCAACCCAGGTTTATCCAGCAACTTCTGACAGCAAATTCTCTCTAATCCAGGCAGCACTCCGGTGAAGCTCCTCTGTGCCCTCTCCAAAGCCTCCACATACTTCCCAGAATTCTAAAGGGGGAGGATGAGCATCCAGAAGTCATGGTACATATTGATACTAAAGACATAGGTAGAAAAAGGGAGGCGATCCTTAAGGGAGAGTATAGGGAGTTACATAGAAAGCTGAAAAGCAGTTCCTCCTTGGTAGTAATCTCTGCATTGCTGCCTCTGCAATGCACCAGTGGGGGTAAGAATAGGATGATTTGGCAGATGAATGCATGGCTGAGGAACTGGTGCAGGGGACAAGATTTCAGATTTCTGGATCACTGGGGTCTCTTCTGGAAAAGGTATGACCGGTACAAAAAGGATGGGTTACATCTGAACCCAAGGGGGACAAAAATCCTTGTGGGCAGGTTCGCTAAAACTGTTGAGGAGGATTTAAACTAATTTGGCAGGGGAATGTGAACCGGAGAGGTAGGAGTGAAGATGGGGTAGTTTGTATACAAGTAGATACAGTGTGTAGTAAGACTGATGAAAGACAGGCAGGTGATAGAGCAAAATTGCAGTTAGTGGGATAAGGTGAAGAGTAATCGAAAGAAGTGATGAATAGAGGACAAAAGGTGTTATATTTGAATGCACGCAGTATATGGAATGAGGTAGATGATCTTGTAGCACAGGTGTGATGTGGACATCAGTGAATCGTGGCTGAAAGAAGATCATAGGTGGGAGCTTAACATCCAAGAATACACATTGTATCGAAAGGACAGGCAGGTAGGCAGAGGGGATGAGGTGGCTCTGTTGGTAAAAAATAAATTCAAACCCTTAGAAAGAGGTGACATAAGATTGGAAGATGTTGAATCCTTGTGGGTAGAGCTAAGAAACTGCAAGGGTAAAAACACCCTGATGGGAGTTACATACAGGCCTCCAAACAGTAGCCAGGTTGTGGGATATAAATGACGGTGGGAGATAGAAAAGGCATGTAAAAGGACAATGTTACGATAGACATGGGATTTAAGTATGCAGTTTGGTACTGGATCCCAAGAGAGGGAACTTGTAGAATGCCTCTGAGATGGCTTTTCGGAGCAGCTGGTGGTAGAGCCCGCTGGAGGAGAAATGACAGATGGAATATAATGAAGGGAAGTACGTGTTTATGCACTTTCGTAGAAGGAATAAAGGTGCAGACTATTTTCTAAACACAGAGAAAGTTTAAAAAACATCAGAGATGCAAAGGGGCTTGTGAGTCCTTGTGCAGGATTCCCTAAAGTTTTTAACTTGCAGGTTGAGGCCGTGGGAAGGAAGGTAAATGCAATGTAGCATTTATTTTGAGAGGACTAGAATAGAAGTGCAGGGATATAATACTGAGTCTTTATAAGGTATTGGTTAGTCTGCACTTGGAATATTGTGAGCAGTTTTGGGGCCCTTACCTAAGAAGAGATGTGCTGGCATTGGAGAAGATCTGGAGGAAGTTCATGAGAATGATTCCAGGAATGAAAAGGTTAACATATGAGGAGCATTTGATGGCTCTGGGCCAGTACTCACTGGAGTTAAGGAGAACTGAAACCTATAGAAGATTGAAAGGCCTAGGTAAGTCCTATGTCTTATGGTCATGCTGGAACTGCACACAATACTGTATACATAGCTAACCTAAGTTTTATACAGCAGATTCCTGACTCTGATCCTCAATGCCCCAACCAGTGAAGCCAGCAGGCATACCACCCTGTCTTCTTGTGGCCTAGATCTATATTCCACTTTCTCCTTTGACACCATTCACTATGCATAGCTTCACAAATATTTGTGTAGAGTATACTGTTCTCAAATAAGACCCCTCCTCTCACAGTCTACATGTAACTACGAAAGGACAGCATCCTGTGTGGCCTTATAACTATCTTGTTGACATAACCCGTTCCCTTTTAGGATCTCTGGACGATGCTCTAAGAACTCTCTGAATATCCACTCAGCTTTGTTTCTCCTTCACAAATGAATTATTTCTCCAATTAAATTCCATTTCTCTTTCTCTGTCCAAATGACCAGACCATCTCTATCTACCTGCAGTCTAAAACGTCCTGCACACTGTCAAGTGCATGGACATTTTTTGCTTTGTCTGATTCCTGTGCCCCAGCATTTAAGGAAAATCCTCATTATATTTCACAAACAGCAAAGAAGCACTGAGCTCCTTATCCCATCAATAACACAATCTTCCTGCACTGAGCCAGTGGTGATTGTAATTTGCTGATCTTCCTCTGATCTTATTGGTTTTTGTTCTTTTGATCGTCCTGCTAATTAGACATTCTCATGAACCTTACTAAAAATCCATGTAGACTGAATCAGATTGAGATTCAGAATCATGTTTATTGTTTCTGACATATATATTGAAATTTGTTGCTTTGCAGCAGTACAGTGCCATACACTGAAAAATCACTTTAAGTTACAATACTAAATATAAAAACTAGGTAAGGAGTGCAAAAAGAGAGCAAGGAGCGAGATGGTGTTCATGTCCATTCAGAAATGTGGGGGCGCAGCAGATGACGCTGAACAAGAGTCTTCAGGCTCCTGTATCTCATCCTTGATGGTCACAATGAGAAAAGGTCATGTCCTGGACAGTGAGGGACCTTGATGATGGATGCTTCCTTCTTGAGGCATTGCCTATTGAAGACAGTGAGGAGGCTAGAGCCTGTGATGGACCTGGCTGAGTTCAGAACCCTCTGTAGCTTTTCCTGATCCTGTGCATTGGTGCCTCCATACCAGACAGTGACACATCCAGTTAGGAGACTGTCCACAGTACATCTGTAGAAACCTGCTGGATCCGTAATGAAAGATAGGCACTGTTGTGCCTTCTTCATAATTGCATCAATACATTGGGCCCGGATAGATCTTCACAGATGTTGACACTAAGGAACTTAAAGCTGCTTACCCTTTCCATTGCTGACCCCTCGATGTGGACTGTTATGTGCTCTCCCAATTTCTCCTTCCTAAAGTCTACAATCAGTTCCTTGGTCTTACTGACTTCTGAATGCAAGGTTGTTGTTGCGACACCTTTCAGACAGCCAGTTTGTTTCACTCCTGTACGCCTCCTTGCCACCATCTGAGATTCTGCCAACAACGGTGTCATAGGTGAATTTATAGATGGCATTCGAGAGGAGCCTAGCCACACAATTGTGAATGTCGAGAGAGTACAGCAATGGGTTAAGCATGCACCTCTGTTGATCGGCAGTGAGAAGGACAAACTATTTCCCGTCTGCACTGACTGTGGTCTCCTGGTGAGGAAGTTGCAGAGGGAGGTACAGAGGCCCAGGTTTTGAAGCTTCTATAGTACTGAGGGGAGTACTGACTGCATTAAAATGATGCCCTCAAGGACACCCTTTTTGACATCCTCAGCAAACTCAAATATCAGTAACATTCAGCCTTAAATGTAGGATGGCACAGTGATGCAGCCAGTAAAGCCAGAGGCCCTGACCTCCAGTGCTATCTGTGCAGAGTCTGCACGCTCTCCCTGTGACTGCGCAGGCTTCCCCTAGTGCTCCGGTTTCCGCCCACATTTTAAAAACATGCAGGCTGACAGGTTAATCGGCTGCTGTAAATTGTCCCTTAATGGGGCAGGTGAGTGGTAGAACCTTGGGGGAATTGAAGGAAATGAAATGTGGTTAGTGTAAATGAATGTTTGATAGTTGGTGTGGACACAGTTGGTCAAAGGGCCTCTTTACATGCTGTATCTTTCTTCGTCTATGGCGATTCACGAGGACGTTTGAATATAAATTGTTATTGCTCAGTTGGTTGTGGCGTGCTTCATTGTGTTGACCTCTCCAACAAAAGCACTGAAGCAGCTGGCAGGAAGCCGAAGGCTCCTTTCACACTGTAAGGTGCCTCTTACACTGCAGCTGGAGAGGCAGCAACCTGAGCAACTGGAAGCTGCCTTTGTGCTCAGAGAAGGTTTCGTACTTGTCCTTTGTTTATCTTGGAACATGCCTCGGAACACATTCGCAGTAACCATCCCAAGGGAGCATCTCCTCCACAATGGGTGAGCGATTGTATGCAGGAAGTATTTTATGATATATAAAATTAACTTTCTTCTTTTGCTCAAAAGATTATATAGTTTCCAATCAAATTTAGAATAGGTAGATTACATATAAAAATATAACTATAAATATATATACTTCACAAAGGACTGAATCATATGGTGGAGTATTGTATCTAATGGAGCTGCTGCCCCACAGTTCAAGGGACCCGTCCAATTCCTGACTCCTAGTGTTGTCTCTGTAGAGTTTGTTTGTTCCCCCTTGTGACTGCTTGGGTTCAAAGTAAAAGTTCAAATTGAATATATTATCAAAGTGTTTGTATACCACATGCAATCTTAAGATGTATCTCCTTGTGGGCAGCCACAAATAAACACAACAGAACCCACAATAAAACCATCACAACACAGACCGACAAACGTCCAATGAGTGAAAAAAGATCAGATTGTGCAAACAATGAAACAAGTAAACCAATAGTACACAGATCAGGAACCGCAGGGTCTCTGAAAGTGAGACCACAGTCGCAGAGCCAGTTCAGCGTGGAGCTAATTGAAGCCGGTCCAGGAGCCCCTATGGCTGCGTGACAACAACTACTCCCAAACCTGGCATGATGGACCGAAGACTCATGTACCACCCAACCGATGGCAGCAGCGAGAAGAGAGGGAGGTGGGTCAAACCCAAGCAGGCAGAATGGGCTCAGGTAGAGGATTTTGGCTGACAAGGAGAGGTGAGCGAACATCAGTTCATCCTCCACCCTCTGCCTTGTCACCTTAATACTTTAAAATCTGGCTTGGCATTTAAATTGGCTAAATACAGGTCTGTTTCTCAATCTTGGGCCCCGATGCTGACATTCCAAATAGGTACAGCTGGGAGGTTAACTGGCGGCTGTAAATTACGCCTAGTGTATAGATGAGTCAGCCGGTTCGTGGCGTAGTGGCATCAGCACCAGACTTCGGAGCGAAGGCTCCCGAGTTCGAACCCAGCCGACTCCCCAGGCACGCTTTCCATCCGTGCTGGGTTGAGCGTCAAGCTAGCAACTCGACCTCGTAAAAAAGGAATTGCCTGCTACAGAAACGTCAACAGCGAAAAATTGATGGCCTATGCTCCCTCGTGAGATTAAAAGGCAATTTCCTTACTTTTTATAGATGAGTGGGAGAATCTGGAGGGTCCTGATGGGAATATGGGGAGAATAACATAATGCAGGATAGAGTAGGATTAGTGTAATAATCAGTGATTGGTGGTCAACATGGAAACAGTGGACCAAAGGGTTTGGTCCATGCTCTTTGACTGTAGAATGGGCCTACTTTCTTTTTTTTTAAAAAAGTCTGAGAGGCGATGACAGAGGTGTTTGTGTTTATGAAATACTTAGGTAAACAGGGTGAAAATGGTCGCAGCTGTGCCAGACTATAGGAGCAGGGCCCCTACCTAGGAATCAGTTGTGTAGGGGGAAGGACTGAGGCACTTGTTACTACAAAGAGCAGCAGGAAACAAGCTTCTCAGTCAGGTTTATTATCACTGACATATGTTGGTGAAATTTGTTGCTTCACTGGTTTATTGAAGGGGACACTATAGAAAGGTACTTGAGGGAGGAAGGAAGGGAAGAGTCAGCTGCTGGGGGCAAGTCTAACTATCTGGGTAGAAGCCTGAGTGAAATGTCATCACTATTATCATCTGGATGGGCTTGGTGTACAATGTATACTGCTCTGTTCCATTTGTTGGTTAGTTTCTCAGCTGTCAACGGAACACAGAAGACTCAGCTACTTTCAAATCCATTTCCTAACTAAAGTGTTCTCTGAGTTCCTTCCTTCTCACTTTGTGGGCATTAGAAGTGCACATCACCATTATCTTTCGTTATGCTGGTGTAAAAATTGCCTGATGTTGTTATCCCTCATACTCCCATGCGAGCAAGCATGAAACTTAAAGTTCGGCAGCAATGCAGGAGGACACAACCTTTCATCAAGGGTTAATATAATTTACTGATTGAAAAAGCTAGCAAAGGCCCCAATGTGAAAGCTGCTTTAGTAGTTACAAAGGCACATCATGTACACTTTTTGTTGTGGTGTCATACAATTGTAGATCAGCATTGGCAGCCCTGTTGAATTATTCAGTATTGTCAGGTGTGCCTGGTCAGTTGCTGTTCCAGAATATATTTTTAATTGCTCAGGAATAAAAAATACAGACCAATCTTGTGAAGCTCCAAAAGCTGGGCAAGCTGACATTCTAGTTGGGGCTCTTTAGAGAAAAGCCGTCTGGCACTCTTCAAGCAGAGCGTAGTTTGTGGTCACAACTGTTGAAAGACACATTGTGCAGGTAAAACCTTGTTTTTTTTCATGGAAGCCATCGCCCAATATTTCAATGGTGTATTCAGTGATGAATATAACTTTGTTTTCACCAGCTTTCTCTCTTGGACTCGGGTCTGCATTACTTGCGTAAAGCTGTCGTGGTGGAGGGAGTACATTCAGATTGCAGGATTCTGACTAGTGGTGTCCCACAAGGATCTGTTCTGGGACCTCTACCTTTCGTGATTTTTATTAACGACCTGGATGTGGGGGTAGAAGGGTGGGTTGGCAAGTTTGCAGACGACACAAAGGTTGGCGGTGTTGTGGATAGTGTAGAGGATTGTCAAAGATTGCGGAGAGACATTGATAGGATGCAGAAGTGGGCTGAGAAGTGGCAGATGGAGTTCAACCTGGAGAAGTGTGAGGTGGTACACTTTGGAACAACAAACTCCAAGGCAGAGTACAAAGTAAATGGCAAGATACTTGGTAGTGTGGAGGAGCAGAGGGATCTGGGGGTACATGTCCACAGATCCCTGAAAGTTGCCTCACAGGTGGATAGGGTAGTTAAGAAAGCTTATGAGGTGTTAGCTTTCATAAGTCGAGGGATAGAGTTTAAGAGTCGCGATGTAATGATGCAGTTCTATAAAACTCTGGTTAGGCCACACTTAGAGTACTGTGTCCAGTTCTGGTCTCCTCACTATAGGAAGGATGTGGAAGCATTGGAAAGGGTACAGAGGAGATTTACCAGGATACTGCCTGGTTTAGAGAGTATGGATTATGATCCGAGATTAAGGGAGCTCGGGCTTTATTCTTTGGAGAGAAGGAGGATGAGAGGAGACATGATAGAGGTGTACAAGATAATAAGAGGAATAGATAGAGTGGATAGCCAGCACCTCTTCCTCAGGGCACCACTGCTCAATACAAGAGGACATGGCTTTAAGGTAAGGGGTGGGAAGTTCAAGGGGGATATTAGAGGAAGGTTTTTTACTCAGAGAGTGGTTGGTGCGTGGAATGCACTGCCTGAGTCAGTGGTGGAGGCAGATACACTAGTGAAGTTTAAAAGACTACTAGACAGGTATATGGAGGAATTTAAGGTTGGAGCTTATATGGGAGGCAGGGTTTGAGGGTCGGCACAACATTGTGGGCCGAAGGGTCTGTACTGTGCTGTACTATTCTATGTTCTATGTTCTATTAGATAGGCCTGCTTAGAACAGCCTGGTGTACTGCTGGAAGGAGTCCACACAGGGGAGTAATTCGGTGCCCAATCAAAACCCCCGGACGGGATTGGAAAAATGCATTTACAGTTAGATTATATCTACAAGTTACAAAGATATACACACCTCAGAATCAGAATCAGGTTTAGTATCACTGGCAAATGTTGTGAAATTTGTTGTTTTGCAGCAGCAGTACATTGCAATGCATAATAATAAAAACTATAAATTGCAATAAGAAGTATATATTTTTAAAACAATTAAATTAAATAAGCAGTGCAATAAGAGAGGAAAATACTGAAGTCGTGTTCTTGGATTCATTGTCCATTCAAAATCTGATGGCAGAGGGGAAGGAGTGTTGAGTATTACTAAAATGTTGAATGGTGCCTTCAGCCTCCAGTACTTCCTCAATTGAAGATAACAATGAGAAGAGGGCATGTCCTGGATGATGGAAGTCCTTAATGATGGATTCCAACTTTTTGAGGCATCACCTGTTGAAGGTGCCCATGTTGGAGCAGGCTGTTTACAAATTTCTGCAGGGTTTTCTGATCCTGGCAGTAACCAGTCCTTACCAGACGGTGATGCAACCAGTTAGCATGCTCTTTATGGTAGAAATTTGCAAACGTCTTTGGTGGCATACCAATCTTCCTCAAACTTCTCATGAAATATAGCCGCTGTCATGCCTTCTTTGTAATTGCATCAATATGTTGGGACCAGGATAGATCTTCAGAGATGTTGACACCCAGGAACTTGAAACTGCTCACCTTTTTCATTTCTGATCCCTCAATGAGGACTGGTGTGTGTTCCCTCAACTTCCCTTTGCTGAAGTCCACAATCAGTTCCTTGGTCTTACTGATGTTGAGTGCAAGGTTGTTGTTACAACGACCACTCAACCAGCTGATCTATCTCGCTCCTGTACGCCTCCTCATCATCATCTGAAATTCTGCCAACAATAGTTGTGTCATCAGCAAATTTATTGATGGCATTTGAGCTGTTCTTAGCCACACGATCATGGGTGTAGAGAGAATAGAGCAGTGGGCTAAGCACACATCCTTGAGGTGTGCCAGTATTGATTGCCAGCAAGGAGGAGATATTATTTCCAATCCATACAGGCTAAGGTCTCCCAGTAAGGGAGTCAAGAATCCAATTGCAGAGGGAAGCCCAGGTTTTGGAGCTTGTTGATTAGAACTAAGGGTATTATTGTGTTGAATACTGTGGTGTAGACAATAAATGGCAGCCTGATGTAGGTGTGACTTTTGACCAGGTGATCCAAGGCTGAGAGGAGAGCTAGTGAAATTGCATTCACTGTAGGCGTATTGTGGCAATAAGCAAATTGCAATGGTCTACGTCCTTGCTTAGGCAGGAGTTGATTCTAGCCATGACCAACCTGTCAAAGCACTTCATCACGGTAGATGTGAGTGCCACTGGGTGATAGCCATTGGGACAGCTGACCCTGCTCTTCTTGGGCACTGGTATGATTGGAATAACTTTTTGAAGTAGGTGGGAACCTCTGACTGAAGCAGTGTGAGATTGAAGATGTCCTTGAATACGCCTACCAATTGGTTGGCACAGGTTTTCAGAGCACCACCAGGTACACCATCAGCCTGATGCCCCGACAGAGTTTACCCGCTTGAAAGATTTTCTGATATCGGCTTCCAAACAGAGATCGCAGAGTCACCAGATGCTGCAGTGATTCACACAGGTGTAGTTTTATTTTCCCTTTCAAAGTGTGCATAAAAAGCATTGAGCTCATCTGTGAGTGAAGGATCACAGCCGTTCATGATGATAAGTTTCGTCTTGTAGGAAGTAACAGCCTGTAACCCCTGCCAGAGCTGAATTACAACTGATTCTGTCTTTAAGCCCCATCATAGTTGTTCATTCACTCCTAAGCTAGCCTTCGATAAGTCGTACCTGGACTTCTTGTATAGTTCTGGATCACCGGTCTTGAATGCCACAGATCTAGTCCTCAGCAAACTATGAATCTTTGGCTCATCCATGCCTTTTGGTTTGGGTATGCCCGATGTGTTCTCGAAGGCATGCACCCAGCCACACAGGTCTGGATGAAGTCATAGCCAACTGTGGCAAATTCAGACTTGAAGATGAATCCCTGAACATTGTCCAGTCCACCATCTCAAAGATGTCCTGAAAGTACTCCTCTGTTTCCTTTGGCAATGGCTTCTTGGTCCTCACCATTGGTGCTGTGAACTTTAGTCTCGGCCTACAAGCTGGGAGTAGAAGTACAGCCAAGTGATTGGACTTTCCAAAGTATGGGTGTGGGAGAAGGCATGGTAAGCATTCTCTCACAAAAATGATTTATTTGTCAGGTGGCAATGAGAATTTTTTTTAATTTTAAGACTATAGTTAGAGTTTGTGTTTATTATCCACTTCAAGATTTTTCAACTGTTTGGAGGATTATAGGATTGTTTTTGTCTAATGCATTCTGCAGATTAATTTACACAAGCACATGGTGACTACCAACATGGATTTTTTTGTTCTAAATTGGATATATCTTTTTAATTCATTTTATTGTTTATTGTTTATACCTGAGAAGATGGTGATGGTGAGTTACTACCTACTTGACTCACTGTGTGTGAAGTTACTTGCAGTGTTGTTGACATGGGAGTTTGAGCATTTTGGCCCATGGATATGAAGCAATGTTAAAGCAATGAGGCAAAACATTTTAAACCATTTCAAAGGAAAACAAGAGAGCTGGGAAATGCAAGTCTTGGCTTGGTCCTTACTTTTAGCAAAGTATGCATGTTCACATGGTAATGTGATGACATATGCAATTCACATATTTATACCTATAACCACAGAAAATTCTTTTCTGTTGATTAGTGTCAAACAAACAAAATTAAATCCACTGTGATTCAAAACAATAAAGCATGAAAACTTCCAAGTCAGGTGAATACTTTTTATAGTAGAAGAAAGCCCTAAACTCCAAGTGGAGTCATCGGGACGCCATCATGATGGCATTTTTTTAGCAGACTTTCTTATTTTTACTAGGCCGAGTTGCTAGCTCGACGCTCAACCCAGCACGAATGGAAAGCGTGCAAGGGAGCTGGCTGGATTTGAACGCGGGAGCCTTCGCTCTGAAGTCTGGCGCTGATGCCACTATGCCACCAGCCAGCCAAATACTTTTTACAGGCCAAGAGAACAATCTCAGGTTCTGGGATCTACCCCATGGTGGTTGTAGGAGTTGACTGACATTGCAAGAAGTCATTCTGTCAGCTTTGAACACATTTCTTTTTCCCCTTTCTTCTTGTAGTTTGTGCATCTTGATCTTGGGAAGGTGCATTTAGTTCACTGGAGTTTTCTCTTACTAATCCTTGTATTGTCTCTTTACAATCTGATCTCTCCTCTTGGTTTCCTCGTCTACCGCATCATCTGACGAATCCTCTGTGTTCATATCTCTATTTACTCCTTTCTTTTTGGCCTTCCATTCATCCTGTTGGGCTTTGGTCTTTGCTTCTAATTTAACAAACAGCTTTTTGTCTTTCTCTTAAAGTTCAAGCAATAATCTTAATGCACGCAAAGTAGGTTCTGGTTCTTTATACTCACAAAAGCCAAATACTTGCAACTTTCCTGAAGCTCTTTGAACTCTCTTCCAGCTTAAAACCAAGTCATGTTTTGCAAGTAACTACCTGATTAGAAGCTTTCTTAATGCCAATGAACACTGTTGTAGTTGGACCACACTTTCAGGCCTTCTCTGAGCAGCATGGTCCAAAATATTTTCCAACCAGAGGCACAGAGGTTGGCACCAACACCTGTTGGCCCTCTGCTGGGGAACAGTCCATGGCGTACAGCCTGGACAGCTGTGGCATCATCCAGTACCTCTCTTTATTCATTTTTATTTGGCTTCATTGCAGGGGATGTGGCAGGCAAATAGTTGATGGATCTCCAATCAAATTGTAGTCGTTTCAGCAAATCACATCCCTGCAATGCTGGTCCTTCTGTTTTTACCAATGTGACTTGTTGGTTGTTATACTTCACTGTTACAAATGTCATTCCCACAAGAGTTATCTTTTCCTTCTTAGTTGGATATCTGCAGGCTTCAGTTTAGTATATTTGAAACGCCTTTCAGACTCATTTTATGGAGTGACTGAAACAGCCAAACTAGTGTCCAATTCCATTGTAATTAATTTGCCATTCACTTCTGGTGTAAGCCATATTGTTCATCTATTGTTAGCATTCACATTGTAAGTCTCGAGGGTACCCACTCCTGCGTCACTCTCATTATTAACAGGTTTTTCATCAATAGCATGCAGATTAGTGCTCCTTTTGAAACGACAACTTTCCAGCTTTTTTTCTTCCCTGTGTAGTCCATTTATTTTTGTCCGTCTGACATGCTCTTTGTATGTGTCCTACTTTGCTACATTTTCTGCAAATTTTATCTTTAAAATTGTATTTGTTTGGTGTTTTTGAGCCCCTGCCACAACGGTAAAATAATTTGTGCAGTCAGGCTGGTTTCTGTTTAGATATTGCAATTTTGTTTACACTCACTTTCATTCCTGGCTGCAATTTATTTGCGTCTCTGTGGATTAAACAGCAATTTCAACTCTCCAGGCCAGGCAGTTGCTGTTGCTGTTTCGGGCCAAGACCTCCCAGTGAAGGGTCTCAGCCCGAAAAATTGACTGCACTCTTTTCCATAGATGCTGCCTAGCCTGGAGAATTCCTCCAACATTTTATATGAGTTGCTTGGATTTCTGGCACCTGCAGATTTTCTCTTGTCAGCAATTTCAACTGTTCTTTTCAGTATGAGCTGGAAGGTTGGTGGTAGACTGAGGACGTGGATAGGAGGGAGTTCAGGCAGTCCGTCCAGGATGGTGGGGTCTGCGTCAGAGTCCTGCTTAAGCAGTCTAAATGCTCAGCCCACCTCAGCAGAATGGTATTCTGATTCTTCATCTGCTGTATATCAAGCGGTCTGTATCACCACCCTCCTTTATAGCTGTGAAGAAGCTTGGGTAACCTACAGCCATCACATTAAGTCCTTAGAGCGCTTCCACATAAGCTGCCTCCAACGCATCCTGGGAATTACCTGGCGTGAGCGGGTGCCTCACACTGAAATACTTGTAAAGACCAACTGCAGGAGTATTGAGGCCATGATTACCCAGCGTTAGCTGCAGTGGCTGGGGCACGTGATAAGGATGTCCACATGTCGGCTACTCCATAGAGTGTTATATGGCCAGCTACATCATGGTCGATGCTCAGCTGGAGGGCTGAAGAAGCGCTATAAGGATCAGATGAAGAATGCTTTAAGGAAGTGCAAGATCAGACCTAAGTACCTGAAGGATGTTGCTGCTGACTGTACCACTTGGCGACAACTGTGTAGGGATGGGGTTCGTACTCTGGAGATGAAAAGAACAACCAGAAGACAGCAGTAGAGAGCCAGGAGAAATGCAGCCATGGTTGCCACCACTGCTACATATACATGTCCCACCTGCAATAGAGCTTGTGGGTCCACGATAGGACTGTATAGTCATCAAAGATCTCACCAGTAAAGGAGTGGACATCGTCATCGGATTTCGATGGACAACCAATTGGATTGGATTTGAATTAAATATGAGATGTGCTTCAGTTTGGAGCTGTTTTTGAATTCTTTCTTGTAAGATTCCACAAATTAAACAATCTCTCCATGCATTATTAAACCCGTCATTGAAATGACAATACTTAGACAATTTCTTCAATTCAGCTAGGTATGCTGAAATGTACACCCTACCCTTTTGATTCTGCTTATGAAACCTAAAGCGCTCTGCAATCAACATGGCTTCAGTTCTAATTGACAATATCAGCAAATCTCATTTCTGCAGGTTTGGTTGGAGCAGACAAACGTTGAAGTAAACTGTACGTCTTTAAACCCAATGCACTCAGCAAAACTGATACTTGTTTCTCACTGGCCATTTCATTTGCTTCAAAATACGGTTCAATTTGCTCAGTATATAATATCTAGTTATTTGTTGTGCAATCAAACATATCTATGTTTCTGATGTAGCCAGCCTTTTTTGCTTTTTTATGATTACTATCACCCAGTAGTCACTCTTTATGAACCCATGAATTCTTCTGTTTACTACCTGGAAGAGAATTTACAAGTAGTGGCACTGGGTACTCTTATCCTCCTAGAGGGAGATGTCCTGAATTTGGGAAATGCTGCTGGAGACTTAGCAAATTGTACACATTGGGGGCACAGCATGATCAGAAAGAAGATAAAATCCAGATGACAGTTCAGACATAACCTTGGAAATTAGAGAAGGAGCTAATTGAACAGCTCCTGAAGCTTGCTCTGTTATTTACTGTAAGCCAATAGAATTTAGGGCTGTAAGGGACTCAAGGGATGTGCGAATATGATTGGGCAGTGAAATTAATATTGACTCTAAATTCACTATGATGATGGCTAAATTATTTGATCAAGTCTACTTTTCATAATATCTCAATCTTCCCTATATCCCTCAGCACAGAAATCTATTGACCCTCAACTCTCTTCCTTTCCCTCAGCTTCCTATCTCTTGCATGTCCCGATCTGCTACTCAAATCCATAGTGAGTTGACCTTGACCATAATCTTAATCCTAACCCTAATCTTATCTTGCTCGCTCCGGTCTTTTTCCACTACGCTCCGAACACCCAGCCTTGCTTCCCCTTTGACAGTATTCTCTCTCCTCAGGACAAGCCGAGGAACTACAGGCTCCTGAACCTTACATTAGTGGTGTAAAATTTACTAGAAGGCGTTCTGAAAGATAGGATTTACTTGCATTTGGAAAGGCAAGAAATGCTTAGGGATAGGCAGCATGGCTTGTGAGTGGGAAATTATTTCTCATAAATTGGACTGAAGACTTTGTAAAGAGATATGGGTCAAACATAGGTAAATGGGACTGGATTAGAAGGGTACCTTGGTTGGTTACTTGGCCCAAAGGGGCTGTTTTGATGCGAGATGACTCTATGAGTCTGTGAGTTAACTGAGAGGATTCACCTTGCAGGGCAGTAGATATTGTCTATATGGATTTTATTAAGACAATGGTCTGCATGGTAGGCTAGCTCTGAAAGTTAGAACTCATGGAATCAAGGGTGACCTAGCCTATTGAACACAAAATTGGCTCATGATAGGAGGCAGAGGGTGGTAATATAGAGTTATTTCTCACATTGGAGGTCTGGTATGCCACAGGAATCTATGCTGAATCCCCTGTAGTGTGTCATATATATTAATGAATTGGATGGGAAAGCAGGTGGCACAATAGTAAATTGGTGATTGATGGCAGAGACAAAAGTGGAAAAGACTGTCTATCTTGACTGGCATGAAAGAGTTGGTCTGCTGGGCCTGTTTCTGTGCCGTACAACTTCAGGAATCTATGAATCTATAGTTACGCCTCAAATGACAACCCATTTAATCTATTGCTATAGCTCCAACCTCACTTTTCTTTTCAAAGTACATGTTGCATCCTGCTTATCTTCTACAGATTTCTTTGCTTGTACCCTTCCAACCTGTCCTGCCAGGATTAGGCATTTATAAAAGTCAGCAACAGCACCATATGTGATTGTCACCAACAGAATCCAGTATTCCCTGTCTTCCTGACATATCTGGAGATCTGACACTGACAACCATCCAAATCTTTTCCAAACTCACTCCACCATCATTCGACATCCGCGCTGGTCGATCCAGTGGCATTCAGAGACTCATCAGCATCGGTTCCCTTTCTGAGCTTGTGCCAGTACTTCTGAGTTGCCATGATTTCTCCTCAGCTCCCTCCTAATCTTAACAAGATGCATCTAGGATCGGAGAGTGATCATGACCCTGACCTCCAGAACTTCAATGAGCACAGGCAGTATGTGAGATCACAGGGTTAAGTGAGGACAAAAATGCTGCTTACGTGCCTGTCCCTTAAATAATTGATTTGTTGGGGAAAAGAAGCATAGTAAAATCCAGTTGTTCTGTAAGTTGACTGTTGGAAAGTGGAATTGGTATAGCTAGCTACATCATGATTAGCATGGGCATAGTGAGCTGAAGGACCTATTTCTGTGTAGAATGAGTCTATAACTTTATATCAATCAGCTTTTCAAACCGATATATCGTGCTGATGCTTTATTTTGGGATGCCGCACTTTGAATGGCATTTGGGGGCATTTCACAGTGGAAAAAGATACTTAGCAAACAAAATTCAGGCCCAAGTCAGGAGGTCCAATTTCCCAACCAGGGATTGTGTATTGAACTGTTTTCTTCTAGGTTAAACTAATTTTCAACTACACAGCTCAGTTTCCTTTGGAGTTTGGCCAAGTAATTCTTAGACTACTGGCTCTCAGTTGTCTACTAAATTAGCGACAATTTCCTGTGATTAAACATTAGAGTAACCACAGACACCTTTCTTGGTGATAGATTTTATCCCTTGACCCAATGACTGTCAGAAACAGACCATTTCCAAGTTTCAGCTCACATTTTCATCCAGGATAAGCTCTGGATCTCACTCCATCTACCCTCCATCTCCACCCTCTCCTGAGCTTGTACTGCTGAAATTCTCACGCGTTCCCCCATGACCTTTCAGTGAGGTGTCTGGTAGAGTGGACAGGCAACCTCGCTCTGTAAAACTGGAGTTATCCAATCACAGACTGACAGCTTAACCCATTAACCTGTGTGCTGCTGACCTGCATGAACTCCAGTTAACACCAGGATCGGGGAATCAGAGGACGGGGCCATGAAGTCCATCGTGGCCAAACTGGGTAAAACAGACCAATCTGGGACCACTCCCCAGCCACCAGTCTGCAGGCTATGGGTTGCAATATTGCAGATGCTCATTGAATTACTTTTTACTAATGTTGAGCTTCCACCACCTCTTTTGGCAGTGTAGTTCAACATCACCTCTTAACACTTTGACCAGCTTGCTTTGATCTGCATCTCCCAGTTATTGACCTCTTTGCCACAGGATAAAGGTCTTTCCTATTCATCCCATTCAGGCCTCTCATAAACTTTGATTACATCTCCCCATAGCCTCCTTGTTGCAAAGAAAACAACTGAGTCTAGCCAATCTCTCCTAATAGCCATAAGTCTCCAGTTCTGACAGTGCCCTTCTAACTCTACTCTGTACCCTCTGCACTCCTTTTCTGTATGCAGACCTGTGTGCGTTACTCTGACTCCTCATCTCTTTTTTCTCCACACTAGTCAACTTCCCAACTCCTTCTTTCACCCCTTCCACCCACTCCCGGTTTCACTTATCACCTTGTGTTTCTCCCTACCCTGCCCCCACCCTCTAACTCTGACTCATCTTTTTTTCTCCAGTCCTGCTGAAGGGTCTCCACCCGAAACATCGACTGTGCTCTTTTCCATGGATGCTGCCTGGCCTGCTGAGTTCCTCCAGCATTTTGTGTGTGTGTGTTGCTTGGATTTCCAGCATCTGAAGATTTTCTCTTGTTTGTGTTACTCTAGTTCCACCTTAACCACTGACTTTTTTCGCACTTCCAGCACTTTACACTGAGCAACACTGTAGTAGATGAAAACAAGTGAGGAACTCCTGCTCAAAGAGGCAGGGATAGAGGAGAGCCTCAAAAGAACAATGCACCTTACAACAGCATTCAACTATGTTAAATTTAAGCATCAAGTGAATTTTAAAAACCCTCCATGTCTCTACCCATCCCTCTTTGCGCAAACTCCTCCGAGTGCTAGACCTTTCTGGAAGTCTAAAACCATCCAAATGCCCAAAGCCATGCACTGCTCCAACTCTGGTCTCCCAATCAACTGTGCATTTAATTGCCCCACCATTGTGACCAGGTCCACAGGCACCTTGACGTTAAGCTCAATCAACTCTCTCCCTAAAACACAAACCCTGAAGAGATGTTGGATTTACAGAATAACACACACAAAAAGCAAAAGGAACTTTACGGGTCGGGCTGCACCTATGGAGAGGAATAAAGAATCAACTCTTCGGGTCAAGACCCTTCATCAGGACCTAAAACACTGTTCTTTTGCACCTCTCCTCTAGACCTGCCTCTTTGAGCAAGAGTTCACCATCTGTTTTCAAATACTGCAGTGTTGCTCAGTGCCCAGTTTTGTTTTATAAGCCTGACAAGAAGAATTTCAGTGAGTATTGTTGGGTTCTGAAAAGAAGACTTTTATTTTTCAACATCCTTTGCAACTTCAGGAGCTGTACAGCACTTTGAAGTCATTGATACACTTCATAAGCAGTATCATTAAAGCAATTCACACATAGCATGCTCCCTTGAACATCAATGTAATTATGATCTGGTAATGTTCTGATGTTCTATGAAGGACAAACATTAGCCAGGGAATTGCATAGAACCCATCTGCTTTTCTTGGAAGAAGCATTATGGGTCTGACAAGGTGCAGCACACAAGGCTGCTGAACAAGCACAGAGCCCATAGTGCCTGAGGCAAGGCTCTAGCATGGACAGATGATTAGCTGATTGGTAGAAGGCCAAAAGGGGGAATAAAGGAGCCGTTGTCAGGATGGCTGCTGGTGACTAGTGGAGTTCCACAGGGAGTTGGGTCAACTTATCACTTGATTTATTAATGATGGGAATGAAAGAACTGATAGCTTTGAAGCCAAATTTGCTGAAAATACCAAGATAGATGGAGAGACCAGTAGCATTGTGGAGGCACGGAGTCTGCAGAAAGGCTTGGACAGGTTAGGAGAGTGGTTAAAGAAGTGGTGATAGAAAATGTGGGAAATATGGCGTTTTGCACCTCGGTGGGAAGAACAAAGGAGTAGACTGTTCTCTAAATGGGGGGTGAATTCAGAAACTGGAGGTGCAAAGGGACATGGGAGTTCCGGTTCATGATTCCCTTTAAAGTTAATTTGCAGGATGAGTTGGCAGTAACAAAGGCAAACCCAATTTCAGAGGATTAGAAGATGAGAACATAAAAGCAAGCATCTACTGCTGAGGCAATGGTCAGACTCCATTTGGAATATGATGAATAATTTTTGCCTCACATCTAAGGAAACACATACTGACCTGGAAAGTATTCACAGAAGGTTCACAGGAATGATTCGGAGAATGCAAGTATTAATGTATGAGGAGCTTTTGATGATTCTGGGCCTGTACTTGATGGAGTTCAGAAGGATGAGGGGGGATCTTATTGAAACTTACTGAATACTGAAAGATCTAGACATAGTGGACATGGTGAGGATATTTCCATTAGTAGGGGAGTCTAGGATCTGAGGGGAACAGCATCAGAATAAAAGGATGTCCCTCCAGAACAAAGATGAGGAGAAATTTCTTCAACCAGAGGGTGGTGAATCTGTGGAGTTTGCCACCACGTAGGGTTATGGAGGCCAAGTCATTGGGTGTATTTAAGGCAGTGATTGGTAAGAAGATTAAGAGCTATGGGGTGAAAGCAGAAGAATGGGGTTGAAAGAAATTCACTATGTAGCAGACTTGATAGACTGAATGGCTTAGTTCTGCTCCTATATCTGTAGGTTCTTTAGAATCCACTCAAAAACTTGGAAAGGCACCTTAGATGATACTGCACTCCCTCAGCACTACACTGAAGAATCACCCTGTAAACAATCTATTGATTACATCAAACTATAGTTTATTGACTACAGTTCCAACTCCAATGCTATTAGTCCAAGCAAACTTATCCCCAAATCCACACCTTGGGAGTCAAAGCCTCTCTCTGTAACTGGACCTTTAACCTCAGACCACAAGCAGTAAGAATACCTCCACCACCAATTATTCTAAACACTGGTGCTCCAACAGTTGCATCCGCAGCACCCTACCCTACTCCCAGTACGTATTGCATGGCCAGATTCTACAAGATACCACTGTAGTAGGCTGCATCTCAAATATCAATGAGTCAAGGTACAGGAAGGAGATGGAGAGCTTACTGCATGATGTCATGACAACACGCTTTCCTCAATGTCAACAAAATGAAGGGGTTGCATTCAATTTAGAAAGAAGGTGGTGCACATGTTCCTGTCTGCATCAATGGTATTGAGATGAGAGGACTGAGAAGGTTCAGATTTTAAATTCATTTATTTATCACATGTACATCGAAACACACAGTGAAATGTGTCATTTGTGTCAACCAACACAATCTAAGGATTTGCTGGGGGCAGCCCACAAGTGTCATGAGACCTTCCAGTGCCAACATAGCATTCCTACAATGTTTAGCAGAACAATAAAGCAACAACAACAACAACAGCAAAGCAGCCCTTTCCTCACACCCATCCACCAACTCACATGCACTGACAGGCTTCCACTGCAGGTCAGGCTGCCTCCAGGCCTCCAACCTCCTGTGGATTCTAAGATTCTCCCCCAGTAAAACATACTTGGCAGTGGAACATAATGCTTGATGGAGTTGTTGTTGAACGTAAACAATGAATGTATAATCACAGCCCTCTCGAGCAAAGAATTCCAAATTCATAACCCCTTAATTCATAAGTTTAATTGGTAATTGGTCTATTGTTGTCACATACACTGAGATACAGTGAAAAGTTTTGTTCAAATGCCATCCAGACAGATCATTGCAAGTACAGGTGTATTGAGGTGGTCCAAAAGGAAAGCCAAAAAGAAAATGTAGAATATAGTATGACACTTAGAGAGGAAGTGCAGATATAGAATTAGGTGCAAGAGCCATGACAAAGTAGGTAGAGAGAACAAAGTTTATCTTTATAGTATGAGGCCCATTCAAGAGTCTTATAACAGTGGGGTGGAAGCTGTTCTTGAACCACGTTTTCAAGCCTTTGTATCTTCTGGCCAATAGGAGGAGGAAGAAGAGAGAATATCTCAGGAATGCTCTTTGATAATGTAAGCTTTTTTTTTCTGAGGCAATGTGAAGTGTAGACAGGGTAAGTGGAAAAGAGTCTGGGTTTCATGATTGACTGGCTTGTGTTCACAACACATAGAGTGTAGAACATATCTCAAACTCTGCAATTTCTTGTGGTCTTGGCAAATCAACCTTAGTCATGAATGGCCCATCTACTTGTGAGAGTAAACCAATGGATTGAGATTATTCAGCTAGAAGACAAGACATTTATCATTTCTACACCTGGCCTCTTCAAACATGAGAGTTACTTGTCAAAGAGACACATAAACCAGGTTTTTCACTGGACCAGACTATGCAAATACCTTTTCTCCACAGAATCTACCTCCTCATGAGACTTAAAGAATATAAGAGCATGATGGGGGGAGAAAGTTCGGAACTAAAGCAGAAAATGTGGGAAAAACAGAGACATAAGACTGCAGGCTCTGGAGGAGTAGAGCAACACACGTAAAATGCTAGAAGAACTCAGCAAGTCAGGCAGCATCTATGGAGGGAAATGAACAGTTGCAGACCAAGAACACCGAGAATCTAGCTCCTTCACCTCCTTCAACCTTTTATTCAGGTTCTGCCATATTTCTTTCTGGTCCAGATGAAGGATCTTGGTTGTTCATTTCCCTCCATAGCTGCCTGACCTGCTGAGTTCCTTGAGCATTATTTATGAAAGGCTGAAAAAACTCAGCAACTCAGGCAGTATCTGTGAAAGTGAAACTATCAACATTTCTTCAGACCATACATGATCTCATTGAATGGCAGAGAAATGTAAAGGGAATAAAATCTATTCATGTTCCTTTTCCTGAAGTTCAATGGTTCTTCCAGTGTGTTTCATCATTTTATACTAATACCAGCATAACCCTATGTATCTCAGAGTTGTTTGAATCATAAATGTGAATTTAAATATAAGCCAGTTATGTACGAAGGCAAACTTCTGTGAGATCTGAAAGAAAAACAGTAAAGGCTAAAGATACTCAGCAAAACGAGCAGTATCTGTGGTGAGGAAAACCATTCTGATAGTTCAGTCCCTACCATGCAAAAATGTATCAACTCTTTCTTAAGTATATTTAATGAAGTAGCCCCTACTGCTTCCTTGGGCAGAAAATTCCATAAATTCACTATCCGGGAAAAGCAGTTCCCCTTCATCTCCGTCCTAAATCTACTCCCCAAAGCTTGAGGCTATGTCCCCAAGTTCTAGACTCACCACTGGAAATAATGTTCACTGAAGATGGATGGGATTGGTTGGTGTGCTTGCTGACCTTGGTCACATGTGAGGTCATTAACCTACTTGCAGCATTGGACCAGGTTCCGGGGAATAGTTTATAACATTAACTTTCTTGAGAACTTCCAATCCCTTTGGATCTCTGACCTGGGCCTGGACCATACAGGACCTCACTCCTGCTGTCAACTGAAGTGCCTCCTCTGTGCATGGCTCCATCTTGTCGTCTCCAAGCTCAGAAATGAGAGTCAACATCTCCGCTTTCAGACAGAAAACAGATAGAGCAGATTAGCTCCAGTTGGTGTTGGAATTCCTGATATTACCTGCTGCTATTATGTGCCAGTTAAACATGACACAATTAGATACTGATTCGTGTTAAATAGTTGCATGAACTGCACATGATTCTTAGATGGGGAGACCACTGGGTCACCTAATGTGTTTCTCTGCAGCTTGCTTGTTTACTACCTGTTTCTCAGCATGAATGAATCTCCAGGTCCAGGTTTCTACTCCCACACACTGTGACGGTTGAATGACTACATACAGAATATGACAGCATTATTTGTTTTTAATGTGATTGGGGAAGGGAGAGAGCAAGGTTGATTAATGGAGCTTTGCGTCACGCCTTGATGATGTAGCTGGTCCTCAGCGGCCCTCTGTTGATCGACGTTTTCTAAAGTTGGAGCATAACTTCTATATTTGATGCCCCAACTAATGAAGTCGAGGAGACCATACACTTTCCAAACTATACTATCAAACTTTGTTGTCAACTTTACGTACCTTTGGATTTGTACTCTCTGATCCCCGTGTTCCTCAATACTCCGTAAGACCGTACTATTTACTGTACATTGTACATCCAAGTGTTATTGGTATTTGCAAAATGTAACAACTCACATTTGTCTGGATAAAATTCCATCTGCCATTTCTTGGTCCATTTCACTAACACATGAATATCTCCATGAAGCACAAGACTTCTCTCTCAACCATCAATAATTTTGCTAATCTCCATGTTAAATGTAAACTTACTGACCATTCCTCCTACATTCTTATCCAAGTCGTTCACATATATTACAAACAACAAAGGTCTCAGCACCAGTTCTTCTGGGATAGCTTTATCATCACCCTCACTGAGAAGCCAATTTTGCATTCAGTTTTCGTGGATGGTTGCGAAGAAAAAGTACTTCAGGATGTATATTATATCTATTTCTCTGACATTAAATGTACCTTTGAAACATTTGAACTTGCCTTAGGTCCTATGGGCCCTCACCTTCTGAACCAGCCTCCCATTTAGGATCTTGTCAAAGTCCACGCGTATCACCTATATTACCCTGTCCTCATTGATAAGCTGTGTTAGCTCTTCAAAGATTTCAATCAAGTTGGTATTACAGGATCTGCCCTTGATAAAACTGTGTTGATTATCTCTGATTAGTTCCTGCTGATAATTAATCCTCATCCTCAGAATGCTTTCCCATAATTCCTCTGCCACTAATGTTAGGCTCACAGGTCTGTGATTATCAGACATTTCCCTGATGCCTTTCTTGAAAAGGGTGTCCATATTTGCTGTCCTCCAATCACCTGGTTTGTAATTGTTGCCAGAGAAGTTTTAAAAATCTCTGGCAGAGCCTCAACAATATCCTCCCTTGACACCATGAGAATCTTGGAATGAACCACACCAGTCTAGAATTTATCCAACTTTAAGTCAGCCAAGACATCCGATACCACCTCTTTATATAAGGAGCCCCACCCTAGATTTCCACCTAGTTCTTCACTGAGTTCTCCAACTACAATGTCTGTTTTCTTTGTGAATAGATGAAAAGTATTCATTTATGATCTCAGCTGTACCTCTGGTTTCTGCACAGATTGACCCTGTTGCCCTAATGATCATTACTGGTTCCCTGCTTACTCTTTATCCTTAATATACATATCTTTAGTCCTGTTTGTCAATTAATTTTTGTGACTCTGCATTCGCTACCTAACTTGCTTTTTAAACATCTTCCTACATTTTTATGCTCTTCAAGAGTAACACAGTGTATTGATAAGTAGATGAGATGTATATGGACTTTAATAAAACCTTTGACAAGGTTTCACATTGGAGGCTGGTTGAGAATGTGAGGGCCCATGGGATCCAGCACAAAGCAGCAAACTTGGCAATACGTGACATATGTCATATCTCGACCTGAAAAGTCGACTGTCCATTTCCCTCCATAAATGCTGCCTGACCAGCTGAGTTCTTCCAGCCCCTTTGTATGAACATAGAACATAGAATATTACAGCACAGTGCAGGGTTTTACCTTTTAACCTACTCTAACCCTTGCTTCCTATATAACCATCCATTTTTCTATCATCCACGTGTCTATCAAAGAGGTTCTTAAGTGCCCTTAATATATCTGGCTCTAGCACTATCCCTGGCAGGATATTGTATGCCCCCACTACTCTGTGTGTAAAGAACTTATCTCTGATATCCCCCTACACTTCCCTCAAAATCACCTTAAAACTACACTCCTTCAATTGGCCATTTCAGCTTTGGGAAAGAAGTTTCCAGCTATCCTCTCTATCCATGCGTTGCTATGGTTTTGTAACACTCTGTCAAGTCACCTCTCACCCTCCTTCAGACCAAAGAGAAAAGCCCTAGCTTACTCAATCTATCTTCAAAAGACATGTCCTACAGTCCAGAGAGCATTCTGGTAAATCTCCTCTGTGCCCTCTTTAAAGCTTTTACCTCCTTCCCATAAAGAGGTGACCAGAATTGAAACAATATTCAAAGTGTCATCGTAACTGAGGTTTTATAGAGCTGCAACATTACCTCATGGCTCCATCTACTACCACCCTCTGCCTTCTATGGGCAAGCCAGAAAGTAAGTTGGTCCAGATTGCCAGCATTTGTAGCCTCCAGTGTCTCTCCCTCTCATACATTTCTGTTTTTGTCTTTATCCAACCCTGGGTATCCTTTGACATCCAGTGGTCCTTATATTTGTTACCCACAGCTTTGATCTTCACAGGAACATGTTGGACTTGAGCTCTTTTTGCTTCTCCTTTGACTGCTTCCCATTTTACACTTACCTGCAAGTAGATGTTCCAGATATTGAGGTTAACACTGAAGCTTGGAGCACTGAGTTGAGAACCAGTTTGAAAATGACGAACAAAATAAATATATAGGTTGAATTTAGTGCTGGAGTTTCTGGTGAGATCTGCACAGCTCAGCTTGATGCTCCAGGAAACCACAGGAGTGATTATTGAATGTTGCTAACACATGTATGAAACATTCCACAGAATGAGGCAGTATAGTGGTGCTGGTATTAGAGCCTCTATCTTACAGGTAAAGCAACCCAAGTTGAATTTTGACCTTGGGTGTTCTCTGTGTGGAGGTTACATATTCTCCCAGTGACTGTCTGGACATGGAGGGTTATGGCCCCAGTGCAAGTCAATGGGAGCAGGCAGTTTAAATGGTTTCAGCATTTCAGTTTAAATGGTTTCAGCTGAAGGGCCTGTTTCTGTGCTGTTCTTTTTTTATGACTCTATCCCAAAGCTGGTTAGTAGGTCACTTAGCCACTGTAATAATTCTTTGTATATATGTGAACAGTATAATCTGGGTAGTTGGGTGAGATTGTGGGGAGAATGTGTGATTAGTGTAGGATTTGTGTACATGGGTACTTGATGGTCATAAAAAAACTGTTAGGCAAAACAGCCTGCTTCTGTTCAATGACTATGACTTGGAGATTATGTGTAGGTGGAAGCTGAGTACAGATGAGGAAGAAAAGAATGAATCTTTGAGCAGTCTGAATGCTGGCATGGGAGAAGCTGAAAACACACCAACTAGTTTGGAACCCAGTAGATGGATGGAAAAATGATGGAAGGGAAGGTGAAAGAAATAGGGAAGATATTGGAAAAAGAAAAAAAATGTATGTTTAAATGGTGGGGAGATAGAGTGACTGTTTTAAAGAACGTCTTTCGATTGAAGGGGTATATAGTGACATGACTGCAAACAGTGACCGTTACTTTTTCCCAGAGTTGGGGAACCAAGAACCAGAGGGCATAGATTTAAACTGAGAGGGAAAAAAATCTAATAGGAACCTGAGGGGCAATTTTTCCCATAGAGAGGCTGGTACATACATGGAATAAGTTGCAGGAGATGTGTTTGAAGCAGGAACGACATTTAAATGACACTTGGACACGTACATGCATAGGAAGGATTTCCAGCAGTGGAATCTGACTATTGACTGAGGGGTATGTGGACTCTAGGTTGGGAACCCCTGATTCAGAGCAAACACAGGCACATGGAAGCAGCTTAGATGGGATCTTGGTCAGCAGTGATGAGTTAAGCTGAGGGGCTATCAGTCAGTTAGGCTGAAGGGCTCTCTCTGTGCTGCATCCTTTGTGTTATGTATTGGAGATAAACTAGGATCAGGGCAAGCAGTAAGCATGGAGCTGGATAATGATGATCTGTTTGAGGGCTCAAGGAAGGAAAAGAAGGATGAACCTTGATTAAAATTTAACTGTCATTGATGATCATGAACTAAATACAGCCTTTTTTTTTACAGGATCTACTCTTCGCCTCTGAATGATGTTGAAAGGACTTCCCACTCATCAAGGCATAGTTTGACTTAGAAAGGTATGCTTTTCATTTCTAGATTTTCTAACAAAAATTCACAGGGATGATTGCACAGCTACATGCAAATATTATCAAATTATCTCAATGAATGTGCCTGAGACTGGAGTGGAGGGAGCAAAGCTGACAATGGCATCGTCAAACTATCATGCACATAAGGGAGACAACCGAATATTTTTGAACAGCCTGCTCATTCACTTGGAGCTTAAAACACGCTGCTTCAAGAATGCAGTGGGTCAGGCAGCATCTGCAAAGGCAGAGGGGAGGGATGGTCAATGTTTCACATCAAGACCCTGTGTCAGGACTGAGGATATAAAGGGAAGAGATGTGAATGAGGGGGGAGAGAGGGACTGTTAGGTGTTAGGTGGATCCAAGTGAGGTGGGGGTTATGGGCAGATGGATCCAGGTAGGGTTGGAGGAAGGGACAGCTTTGAGGCAGAGGCTGGCGGTTAATAGTAGAAACAGAAAAGGAAAAATAAGAGGGCAGACATTGCCAGGTTGGATATGGGCTGGGCAAAGTTGGAGACCGAGGCTGCAAGTTGACAAGTGGAGCTAGATTATGTAGGGACAGAATAGAAGAACATACTTCATATTCCACTTGGATAGTCTACAACTCAATGGTATGAATATTTCAGGTAATCCACACCTCTATGCTGCTTTCCATCTCCTACTGGTCCATTAGGGTCTCTTTCTTTTTGTTCACCTTTCTACCCTTCTCCCTCTACATTATCTACATTTCTTAGTCATGGTGGACAGGTGGAAGCAGATGGTATTCTCCCACCAAGTTCCAAATGCAAATCACCCACACACCTATCCACCTGGGTTTCTCTTCCCTTATCCTTCCTTTCCTATCCCCCACCCCATCTGGATGCATCCACCATCATCTTCTCCTGCTCATCTGGATCTACCTATCACCTGCTGGCCCTTGTCTCACCTCTCCCTCTCACCTCTTCATTCTGGCTATCTTTCCCCTTCATTCTCAGTCCTGATGCAGGGTTTTAACCTGACATTTTGACTATCCACAGATACTTCCTCCGCAGATGCTGCAAAATCTGTTGAGTTCCTCCAGCAGTTTGGTTCTTTTTCTCTGCAGGTTCCAACATCTACAGTCTCATGTGGTGGCAGTCTACTATTCTGTTTTCAGTTTAATAACTGTTTGCAACTGTTCACCATGGATGGTGTGAGGTTTCTGACTGTCTGCCCGGCACAGCTGAGGACAAGATCATCATCTCTAATCATCCACCTCAGACAACCACCCCTCCCGCCCCCACATCATGTCTCTGACTGAGACCAGCTTACCCAGTACACAAAGTGTTGCTTGTCGATAAGTTCTCGGTCTGTGTAACTGTGTGCACTGAGGTACAATTTCCCACATCATTCACTTTAGCTGAAGGCAGTTGTTGCGTTCAGACCCAAACTCATCTGGAAAAGGAATCTGATAATTACAAATGATAATCCTCATGTGTGTTTTGTCCTGCCTTTATTGGGAGAAAACTACCCAGGCCATTAGGGATATGAGCCTGTCTCTGACCCAATGGTGTGTAAAGCTTCTGAGGCCATGAGATTATACTGGTGTGCTGATGCCAATGAACATTGTGTTTCTGAGAGGGGGGTTGTGTGAAATAAAGTCTTGGCCAATTGCTCAGCACTTGATTTTGCCAAGCACACTATTTCAGTTCCTGAATCAGCAGAGCATTAGACAGTACTGATAGTTCAGCTGTGTGTTTGGATAAGAGCTCCTGTTTACAGCCCTTGTGACTGGCCTGGCACATGTGGAGATTCATGTGATCCTACAGGATGTTATGAGTTGCTTTCGAGTTTAACAAGGAATTTGGAGCTTTGCTCAGAACCATAGCTCGTAACGTTGAAAGGAACAAGTTTATTCAAACATACTCAGAAGCTTTCTCCATTTCCCCTGCACGAATAAACAGTTAGAAAGCAGAGCAACCTCACAAATGCGTCATGTCCCAGAACGTCCCACCTTTCACAGACATGTGATGAGTGGATATTGTTAGTTGTGCAGTAAGTACAAATGGCAACACAATGCTAAAGGTATTTTATTCAATTCAATAGTTCAAGGGGTAGATCTAAGCTGCAGAAAAGCTTTTGTAATACAAGAGAAAAGAGAGACATGATGAGTTGGCACCGTTCAGACAGGCTGCTGAAGGGCACAAAGCTTCATTAACGAAGTGACAGGTGAATCAGCTGGCCTGACAGTGGGATGTGAGGTGAATTTGAAATGCAGGCAATCCCCACATTAACATAAAAAGTTACAGCTCGGTACGGGCCCTTCGGACCACGATGCTGTGCCGACATTTTGACCTGTTCTGAGATCAACCTAACCCTTCCTTCCTACATAACCCTCCATTTTTCAATCAAATGACAGCAGTTTGAATAACAGAAGTTCAGCCTTACAGAGTTTGTGAATCACTGCTGAAAACCTGGGACATAGAATTAAAATTCACTCATGAAATTCATGTGGAACAAAACTAGATAAATAAGCACAGAATTTATTTTTTTGACTTTGTTTCTGGACATATGCGCAACTGGAATTATGGAAATTTGTGAAGCGGACTATTTTCTTGAAATGCAGCCCCCATGCCCCCCTCCCCGGGGGGGGGAAGCACCTGTAAAACATTGTTGCTATTTCTTTCAGAGTGGTTAGCAAACCTCTATTCAAATTTAAGGTAAATAAATATCAACAGATGGATGGATCTGAAAGTCCTTATAAAACTTCAGGATAGGAATTCTTCCAGAGGCCCAGACCGGGCAGAAGTAGATCGTTCTCCTCAACTTTTAAAAAGACAACAGAAAGGACACCACGGTATTGTAACGGTTAGCACGACGCTATTACAGATTGGGGTGTCGGAGCATGGAGTTCAATTCCGGCGTCCACTGTGAGAAATTTGTACAATGTCCCTGTGGTTTCCCTCCGGGTGCTCTGGTTTCCTCCCACAGACCAAAGACATACCAGTTAGTCGGTTAATTGTCATTGTAAATTTTCCTGTGATTATGCTACGATTAAATAATAGTTTGCTGGGCAATGCATCTCAATGGGTCAAGAGGGCCTTTTCTGTGCTGTAAAATAAAACAAAGGTGCAGGTTCTCCCCGCTTACAAACACCTCAAAGTTCAAAGTAAAATTTATTATCAGAGTACATACATGTCACCACATACAACCCTGAGGTTCTTTTTCTGCAGGCAAAAATGAAGAATCTCAGGGTTTTATGTGACCGACAATACGTAGAACCCATTCATAGCAATGAACATTTGGGAGGTGGGTGGATGGATGTGCTAGCTGTTGGAGGGCTGTGAACATCTGCCGAGTGGAACTCGGTTTGGAGTTGGATTTCCGACTACCAGTTGTCCGGGTTACAATCACTTATAAGATTATAAAATTAGCTTTACTCATCACATGTACTTCAAATCATTGTTCACATCAAATTTAAACAGTGAGGTTTGTGCTGGGCAGGCTGCAAGTATTGCCATGCTTCCAGTACCAACATAGTATGCCCACAACTTGCCAGTCCTACCCGTGCATCTTTGGAAGTGAGAGGAAACTGAAGCATCCACAGGCAATCCACAAGGCAATGGGGGAAATGTACAAACTCCCTACAGAGAGCGGTGGGAATTAATCCCCAGTTGGAGACTGCTGCCGCTGTAGAGTGATGTGCCAACCATTACACTACCACGTCGCCTATTACAGGAATAGAACCTGAATGTAATCTAGGGAGAGGCTGTGACTTGAAAGTTTTTACTAACCAGAGAGTATGACATCCATTGAGAGAGAAGTTACTGAATATCCTAATCAAAGATGAGACAGTGGACAGAAATAAGATCTTAACTTAATTTACTGACTGTTTTTGAAGATGTGACAGGACTTACTGGGATAAGAGAGTGAAATTCAACAAACCCTTTGATCACTTCCCCTGGGATAACAGCTGAATATAAAATTTAAATATACTTATAACTGGTTTAAGAAGAAACTGAAAGTGGTGGTTCAGGCATTAGGGCCATGTTACTGGCAGTGTCTCAGGAATCTGCATTATTTTGTCTTGTTTAATGTGGCCTCCAGACAGGGGTAGCACCTCAGGTGAAGGGGCTTGCCGTGTCCATTCTGGGACAGCTCACTCACCTTCTGTCCCCACCAGACCCTCAGCTCTCACCTGTGGCTCCAAGTAGCTGTCTGCATGTGACAGCGGCCACTGCTTCGAAAGGCAGGCTAAAGCAGGTGAGGAGGGCTGGCAGCCTCATACCCTGGTGAGGTAAGGCCATGCCTATGAAGTCAGCTCCGTTGGACTGGGTGGATGAGATCTACAGTGGGGTCCAATGTCCTGGAAGGTGGGTCAGGAACACTTCGAGGAGAGCAAAGAGCATGACAGAGCATGGAAGATGTCATGAACATCCAATGAAACCAAGAAAGACTCCACTTTGTGACGCTTGTTTGTATCATTGGACCTGGAATTCTGAGGTTGAGAGAGTGGAACTGCTCCAGTGCAATGGCTTTTCCATTTAAAAAACTCTCCCGCACAGGTTTCCTGTCGTCCGACATGATGGACAACCGCCAACGCCTTCATAAATTATTCAGAATTGGGAACCACATGCATTGTGGCTAAATTTAAGGACAAAGAGACCAAGCAAGCTTCACAGCATGAACCAGAGGAAGAAGTGAATGCACCAGGACAGGTTCTTGGATAGAAAAGAATTGGAGGTTGAATAAAGTCAAATAGGATTAGTATAAATAAGCAACATGATTGTCATGTTGAAAGGGCCCATTTCAGTGCTGCATGATTCTGTAATTCAATGATTTATAACCCCAGTCAAAGCCTCAATATCCCTTTCTCCATCTACCACCTTACTACATACTCAAAGCAATGATCTCCAGCTAGATACTGCCCACCCTTCTCCTCCAGGTAGCTGGATCCCTGTACATAGGTCTCTTGCCAAGACCACTTCCCCCCATTGCAGACCCAGCCAAATGCTTGTCACTATAGTTATCTCTATGTAAGAGATCTCATAACATTAAAACCCAAAAGGAGCAAGGAGCTCCGCCAGTGTCCTGGGAATGCTTAGCCCTCTGACAACTATGCACAAGTTGGTTGCTGTAGGATGAGTTCAATGAGGCCAGGGTTTGTTTAACTCAGCTTTTATGACAGGAGCTGATCTATGGCCATATCCAGACACCAGCAGGAGACTCACAGTAAAACTGTCACCAAAAGCAACTGTATGAAGCAACTATGCATAGAATTGAAACGTTGCACAATAAGTCCAAGGACCATGTTGTTATTAGGAAAAAAAAGTTTGAGGGATGATTTAACTACAGATTTTAGGATCTATATGATAAGATATGGACCATAATGATATCTTTCACCCTGTATGAAGGAACAAACTCCTTTTCATGGACTGCAACTGTTTTCTTAGAATTAGGTTTGTTACAACACAGAACGTGTCCACCTGCAACGTTCTTTCTATGTTGACGTATAGCAAAACAATCCTGTCATTCTCATTCCTTTCCTTTCTAACTAGCATTGCAAAAAAAAATCTTTCTCCAGATCCTATCTAATTCCCTTTAGGAAGTCTTGGTGACTGTTTCCATCAACTGTACCTGCAGTGATTTCCTAGTTGTAATCATACATTGTGTGAAAAAAAGCTTTTCCTCACATCTGTCATGTGTCTTTTAAATCAGTGGCAAATTGTCCCTGAAACATCCAAATTGAAAACATCTTTCACTATTTAACTTTTCTAAACCGGTTAAATATACTGCCAAGAAACACACAATGGATCAAGAAGAACTCAATGGATCAGGCAGCATCTGTGGAGCGTGTAGTGTTCTCGTGCAGTGTGTTGAAACTCTGACTAAACACCAAGTTAAACCGAAGTCAATGAAGACAGAGTCGTAGTAAAGTTAACCATTTACTGTTCACTCTTCCACATTAACATCGTATGGTGAAAGCTGTTGATAAAAAAATATAATCATATACAGCATCTGTTTCATTCTGGAGACCACGTGCTCTCTCTTCTTTTAGCAAGTGTCTCCAGCCGCCCCGAGTAGGGGGCGGGGGGGGTCGCGTTAAACCGCCATTGGGTTCGAGCCGACCCCGCGTTTGTAATTGAAAAGCCAGCTTGCGCGCCGCCCCAACCGCCGCTTCCTTAACAGAAACCGTGTTAATATTTTTACTTCAAAGACATTCTTATGAACTTACAGCGTTGCTTCTATAATGTTTCTTTGTGGGTAGACACGGAGCTCTTCACGATCATGCTGTACGCATGGCACCCACCTTCACACCTTCCCAAACTGGAGGTTACACATAAGACGCGGCGAAACCGGAGGTGACGGCATCACATGCTGCAATATACCATAGACAATGTTAAACTGTAACATAATTATCAACCTTTAACTAGAAAATAGTTACAAACAATCATTTAAAGCGTAGACCCAACAAAGTCAAATAAATGCCTTAAGGGCAACACAGAGGGAAATGGACAGTTGACTTTTCAGGTCAAGAACCTTCATCTGGACTGAACAATTCATTCGGTCCAAATGAGGGGTCTTGACCTAAAAAGTAAACTTTCCATTTCCTTCCACAGATGCTGCCTAACCCACTGAGTTCCTCCTGCACCAGCATTTGCAGTCAACTGGTATCTCCAATTTACGCTCAGTCTTCAATCCAAGGAGAAAACCCCAGCATCTCCTTTCTAATTGTAGCTGGGTTCCTCATCCCTGGAATAATTTCCATTAATCTTTACCACACCTTCCCCAAGATTGTCACATCCTTTCTCAGGTGAATTTCCAGAATTGGACTCAATCCTTCATTTGAGGCCAAACCAGTATTTCATGTGGGTTCAGTATAACCCTTGCTTCTGTGTGCCTCTGTGAATTAGAGATACCCATTCAGTTTATTTAGCACTCACTAAGACCCTGCGTTCTTGTGGAGTTCTAAACGTGCGTCAAACACACACAATGCTGGAGGAACTCAATTCATCAGGCAACATCTCCAGAGGAAAATGAACAGACAACATTTTGTTCTGAGACATTTCATCAGGACTGGTTCCTTTTCCTCCACAGGCACCTCTTGGCCCGCTGAGTTGCTGCAGCATTTAGTGTGTGTTGTTCCAGGTTTCTATCACCTCTTGCATATCCTTTAAACATGTGTCACTTGGTCTAAATTGCCTTTCATTCTGTAGAACACTTCTCAGCAAATAAATTCTTCTCAGACTTCCGGACGGGTACAGGTATGTATTTTAACTGATGTTTCAATGACAAACTCTGCCACCTTCATCAAGTCATCGCTGATGAAGATGGCAGAGTTTGTCATTGAAATGTTAGTTAAAGTCGATACCTGTATCCGGCTGGAAGCCTGAGCTGAGTTTATTCATCATATATGCTGGGAAAGCACTAGATTCTATTTCATTTGTCTTCGTACTTCTCAGTATTCATTTTCCTTTGCTCATACTGTAGTTTATCTATTGCCCTATTACTGTCCATAAATATTCTCCTTATTCATTCACCACATTTTCAAACACTGTGGTATCTGCACATTTGGATAGATCAATGGTATCTTTGTGACTGAGAAGCTGTTACCAGTGTGGTCCCATTAGGTTTAGTACTGGTCTTGAGTTTTTATAGCAATAGATGTCAATATCTTAAATTTATCGATTTTTGTGATCTGGATATTAGCAGGAAGACCAACATTTATTGCTTTTAAGATGTGGTGGTGAGCCATCTCCTTGAAGCTGTGAAGTCCTTCCGATGAAAGTGGTCTCAGAGTGCCGTTCAGGAAGGACCTCTCGGATTTTAATCTAGCAACAATGACAGACTGACAATATATTTCTAAATAGGTTTCAATGAGATCCCTACTCATTCTTCTAAACTCCAGTGAGTACAGATCCAGAGCCATCAAACACTACTCACACACTAACCCTCTCACCCTGATCTTAATAATATCTTGGATTCCTAATGCCTCCATGACTTTCACTCCTTGATCTCTAACTTTTCCTGCATTACGAGATATTTACACTCCTCATCACAGCTTTACTCCAAACATGAGCTAAAGGACTAACTTCTGGAGGTGAACTGAGAGTCACTGCCCTAGATAGCTAGGCAGCATTTGATCAAATGTGGCTTTAAGGCATCATGGTAAGAACTAAAAGATGGAAAAGAGTCCAATGATTGGAATCATAACTCATGGTTGTTGGATGTCAATCATCCCAGCCTAAGGGCATCACTAAAAGAGTTCTTCAGTATATGGCCCCAGGGCCAACCATATTTACTTGCTTCATCATTGACTTTCCTTCCAGTAGAAGTGGGAATATTTGTTGATAATCACATAATTATCAATTCCATTGAAACCACCTCAGCAAATGAAGCAGTTTAGTGGGAAGTAACATCCATGCCTCTATACTGCCAGGAAGTAACCTTCTCTAACAGGCATTTGGCTCTGGATTGATGGCGTTAGGACCTAGGTCGACGGTCACTCTTTACAGAAGGACTGATTTCATGCAGCAACTTTCCTCGTATACAGTGAAAAGATGCTTCCCATATTGAGATTTATATGATCTTTAGACTGTACTTTATATTGGCTTCCTTCAGCATTTTGGTGTTTTCTTCTTGTGGTCGATTGCTGGATGGGTGATCTGTCAATTTTTTTTGTGTATGGGGGTGGGATTGGAGATTTGGTGCTAATGTCACTGTCCTTTCCTGCGAGTGAGGGGGTCGGGGATTGTTATGTGCAGAGTATCATTGATTGTTTTAGCGGAGATTTTTTGCTGCGGGCAAGGGGCGAGTTTGGGGTCTGCGAATTTGTTTCTTTTCTTTTTCATGATGGTTGGGAGGGAGTTGATGTCTTTTCTTTCATCGCCACCCATGGTCTTTCTGTATTCAATGGCCATCTGGGGTAGACAAATATCAGGGTTGTATTGTACATGTATACTTTGACAATAAAATGAATCTTTGGAACCTTTGGAGGGAAGAGGCCAACTGCTTATTCTTGACATTCAATGGTAATACCAATACCAATTCTACCACCATCAAGAGCCTGACGGTCACCAACGACCAGAATCTCAATTGGACTAGTTGCATGAATTTGGTGTTTACAGAAGGTTGGAAACGAGACTTGATATCCAACAATGGGCCTCCTGATATTTAGAGTCTCACCATCATTGACGAGGCACAGGTCATGAGGATGATGGAATATTCTTCAGTTGTCTGAATGAATACTGCACCAACAACACTCCAGCAGCTTCATTACTTCAGGTTAAAACAGCTTGCTTGATTTTCACCCTGAGCACCTTCCTAAACATTCGTTCTCTCCAACAATGGCATGCTGTAATTACAGTGTGCACCATTTACAAAATTCACTCACCAAAATGCAAAATCATCTTCTAAACTCATGATATCTACCATGAAGAAGGACAAAGACAGCGGGCACAATGGTGACCCCAGTGTTACAGCTACTCAGATAACAGAAATTTGCCCTTGGGGAATTCACAAATTATTACCTAAAATCTGAGATGTGGAATAAAGTTTGCATTTATGGAATTTTTGTGTCAATTTTAATTTTATTTTTAGATTTCATTTCTTGACACATGCACAAATTATTACTGAAAACTGCAATATAGATGGTTTTCTGGGAACTCAACCACTCCCCTGCAATATGGGTGTTGTTTGTACTGATTTTGAAAAATAATGCTGTTGATTCATCATCAATGAGTCTTAATCGTGCATCTCTCTCCATAGCAGTACATTGGAATCACTTTCACTAGAAGGAGTGTAGTAGTTCAAGAAGGCAGCTCATCCCCAGTTTCTGAGGGACAATTAGAAATGGACACAAAATGCTGGACTTCCCAGAGGTACCAATATCCCAAGGAAAAAACAGAAAAAAATGAGCAGTATAATAAATCTGGGCCTCAGTTCTCTCTGCATTCACAGGGTGTTTTGCATTGGGTAGAATAGCCATCATTCAACACATCCTACACTCTCAGGAATGAAACATATTTCAGCACTGCTGAGACCAAACTATGGAAAATAATTATAGAGGATTTAAAATAAAATAATGATCTTTTACTTTTCTTTGAACATTAGCAGACTAGGCACCTGGACAAATGACACAAAGATAGGAGTTCAAATCCCCAAATGACACTAGGATAATTTAATTTCAGTTGTTTAAGTAAATGGCAATTTAAACAATTAAGATTAAGCCTTGCCTCAGTAATGATGACCACAAAACCAACAATTATCCTTAAATAAAGGAAGTCCATGGTCCTAATTTTGGCCCAAAATGGCACCGGTGAACCACAGGTGATGTGCTGTTGGCTGGTATATAACTTCTAAGTATAAATCTTTTGAATTACCTTTAAGCGGCTGAAGGAACATTGCCATGGTTGGAAGAGAGTTGGGAGTGATGAACGCCAAGTCAGGCTGAAACCCAGAGGAATGAGACCCCCATCTCTCCAGCACCTTGTTAGTAAATGTACAGTCACTGGAGGACAAGTTTGAGGACCTAAGGACAAGATTGCTGCATTGGAGGGAAATGAGGAATTGCTGCAATGTGTTTTACAGAGATGTAGCTCACTACAGACATGCCAGATCCATTGGCAAGACTTGGAGGCTTCTCGATTGGAAAAAGTAAAAAGTGAGGATCTATGTTTAATGATAAACATTGTAGTGCTCGGATGCAGTGGTCATGTTGCACTCCTGTACTCCTGACCTGGAACATCTAATGATTAAATGCCAACCCTTTTATTTACGTCCATGATTCTGATCTCAGTCTATATACCACCACAAAACCCAGCGGTAGTCAGGTACTTGAAATATCGAATATTGCCATCACCAAACAAGAAACAATCCATTCCTATTCTGATATGTCTATCCATGGCCTCCTCTACTGTCAAGATGAAGCCACACTCAGGTTGGAGGAACGATACCTTATATTCTGTCTGGGTAGCCTCCAACCTGATGGCATGAACATTGACATCTGTAACTTCCGCTAAGTCAAGTCACTTTTTAGTGTCATTTTGACCATAACTGCTGGTAAAGTACACAGTAAAAATGAGACAACGTTTTCCAGGACCATGGTGCTACATGAACAATACAAAAACTACACTGAACTACGTAAAACAGCAAAAAACTACACTAGACTAGAGACCTACCCAGGGCTGCATAAGGTGCACAAAACAGTGCAAGCATTTCAATAAATAATAAACAAGACAATATGCACAGTAGAGGGCAGTAGGTTGGTGTCAGTCCAGGCTCTGGGTATTGAGGAGTCTGATGGCTTGGGGGAAGAAACTGTTACATAGTCTGTTCGTGAGAGCCCGAATACTTCGGTGCCTTTTGCCAGATGGCAGGAGGGAGAAGAGTTTGTATGAGGGGTGCGTGGGGTCCTTCACAATGCTGTTTGCTTTACGGATGCAGCGTGTGGTGTAAATGTCTCTAATGGCGGGAAGAGAGACCCCGATGATCTTCTCAGCTGACCTCACTATCCACTGCAGGGTCTTACAATCTGAGATGGTACAATTTCCAAACTAGGCGGTGATGCAGTTGCTCAGGATGCTCTCAGTACAACCTCTGTAGAATGAGGTGAGGATGGGGGGTGGGAGATGGACTTTTCTCAGACTTTGCAGAAAGTAGAGATGCTGCTAGGCTTTCTTTGCTATGGAGCTGGTGTTGAGGGACCAGGTGAGATTCTCTGCCAGGTGAACAGCAAGAAATTTGGTGCTCTTAACAATCTCTACGGAGGAGTGCCCCCCCTTCTTACCCCACATTGATTGATTTATTTATTTATTTATTTATTATCTTTTCCCTTTTCTCTCTCTCTCTGTCCCTCTCACAATAAATCCTTACCTGCTCTCCATTTTCCTCTGGTGCTCCCCTCCCCCTTTCTTTCTCCCTAGGCCTCCTGTCCCATGATCCTCTCCCTTCTCCAGCCTTATATGCCTTTTGCCAATCAACTTCCCAGCTCTTAGCTTCATCCTTCCCCCTCCTGTCTTCTCCTATCACTTTGGATCTCCCCCTCCCCCTCTCAAATCTCTTACTATCTCTTCTTTCAGTTAGTCCTGACGAAGGGTCTCGGCCCAAAACGTCGATTGTACTTCTTCCTATAGATGCTGCCTGGCCTGCTGCATTCCACCAGCATTTTGTGAGTGTTGCTTGAATTTCCAGCATCTGCAGATTTCCTTGTGTTTGTACCAGTCCACCCTAATGCATTTCCAATCATAGTCAGAGAATTCAATCAGGCTTGTTTTAAGAAATCTCTGCCCAGTTACCATCAGCATATAACCTGCAGCACCAAGGGTTACAACACACTAGACCACTGCTATACTATGATAAGGAATGCCTGTTGTTTCTTGCCCAGACCGCATTTTGGGAAATCTGATCACTTGGCTGTCCTTCCACCTGCATACAGCAGAAGCTTAAGAGCAAGGTTCCAGAGATAAGGACAACAAAGAGGTGGTACTGGGAGGCAGAGGAGCAGTTATAGGATGGCTTTGAGTGGGTAGACTGGGCCATGTTCAAGGAGCCATCAGAGGATCTGAATGAGTGCACCATGGTTGTCACAGACTTTATAAAAAGTCATAGATGAGTGAGTCTCCACAAAACTGCCCAGAGTCTCCCCCAACCAGAAGCCCTGGATGAACCAATCAGATCTGCCAACTGCTGAGGGCCAGATCAGTGGCAATCAGATCTGGCTACCAAGTAAGATAAAGGAGATCCAGGTACCACATCCAAAAAGCCATCTTATTGGCAGTTTGAGGTACCCACCAGCTTCAAGCATGATTTAATTATACTGGTGCCTGAGAAGAATGTGGTAGCCTGCCTCAATGATTATCATCCAGTAGCACTTACATCCACTGTGATGAAATACTTTGAAAGGTTGGTTATGAAACATATCAACTCCTGCCTGAGAAGTGACTTGGATCTGCATACATTCCAATGTGCCTACCAGAGCAATAGGTCGACAACACGTAATTTCATTGGCTCTTCACTCAATCCTGAAACATCTGGACAACAAAGATGCTTACATCAGGTTACCCTTTATTGATTTCAGCTCGGCATTCAATACTACCATCCCTCAAGGCATCAAGACCTTGGCCCCAATAGCTCCTTGTGCAATTGCATCGTCGATTTCCTCACTTACAGGTCCCATTCAGTTTGGATTGGCAACAACATCTCCTCCACAATCTCCAAATGAACTGATGCACCACAATGCTGTGTGCTTAGTATCCTTCTCTACTTGCTTTGTACTTATGATTGTGAGTAAAAGTACAGCTTCAATGCCATATTTGAGTTTGCTGGTGATACCACTGTCATCGGCTGAATCAAAGGTGGTGATGAATCAGTAGGAAGATTGATACTCTAGCTGAGTGGTGTCACAACACTAACCTCTCAGTTAATGTCAGTAAGACCAAGGTGCGGATTATTGATATCAGGAGGATGTTCTTGAGGGATCAGAGGTGGAGAAGGTCATCAAATATAAGTTCCTCAGTGTCATAATTTCAGCACTGAGGCCCAGTATGTAGGTGTAATTATGAAGAAAGTGTGGCAGCACCTCTGCTTCCTTAGAGGTTTGTGGAGATTCAGCATGATGCCTAGAACATTGGCAAACTTCTATAGATGTGTGATTACAGTAAATTGACTGGTTATTTTATGGCCTAGTATGGAAACACCAATGCTCTTGAATTGAAAATCCTACAGAAGAAAGTGAATGTGGCCCAGTCCATCACAGGTAAAGCCCTCCCCACCATTGTTTACACCTACATGGAGCATTGTCGCAGGAAAACAGCATCCATCATCAATGACTCCCACCACCCAGGGCATGTTCTCTTCTCACTGATACCATCAGGAAGGAGGTACCAGAACCTCAGGACCCACACCACCAGGTTTAGGAACAGTTATTACCCCTGAACCATCAGGCTCTCGAACCAGTGGGGATAACTTCACTCACCCCATCATATTCAAGGACTCTTCATCTCATGTTCTTGAATATTTGTGCTAATTTATTATTATTATTATTATTTCCTCTTGTATTTGCAGTTTGTTGTCTTTTGCATATTGGTTGGTTGTCTGACCTATTGGATGTGGTCTTTCATTGATTCTATTATATTTCTTGGATTTACTGAGTATGCCTGCAAGAGAATGAAACATGGGGTTGTATATGACGATATATATGTACTTTGATAGTAAAATTACTTTGAACTTGGACTTTGAACTAATGCGCTCTAGCCTCTGACCCATTCCAGACTCACAGTGATGTGATTGTCTTTTATCTGCTCAAAAGTGAATATGGACGAAAAAGCAGAAAGTTATGACATGGCAATGGACAATTGTGTGCTGACTGTCCAACCATGATGGAAATTCTGCCTCTTCAACTTAGAGGGCTGGATATTTGGTGCAGTTTGAATGGGGAATACACTCAAAGAGGGGTCTGTAATATTGAAGGTTGTCAGGTGTCATGAACAGGTAGCCCACAGTGGCACAGCTAGTAGAGCCATACATCATTGCTTCAGACCCTGGTTCGATCCTGGCATCTCGTGAGCTCTGTGTGGAGTTTGGGTGTTCTACCTGTGACTGCCTGGGTTTCTTCCGACTCCTCTGGTTTCCTCCCACATCCGAAAGACGCGCAGGCTGGAAGGCTAATTGGCTGTTGTAAATTGTACTTTGTGTGGAGGTGAGTGGTAGAATCTGGAGTTGGTGAGAATGTGGGGACAACAAAGTGGGTCAATGTCGGGTTATTGTAAATTGGTGATTGATTGTTGGCGCAGAATGGTAAGACAAATGTTCTGCTTCCCGGCTGTATCTCTCTGTGACTCTGTAACAACTCACCTTAATTATACTGTCAAAAGGAGGTTGGCTGGCACTTGGCAGGTGTGAGCCTTTGCCTCTGGCATTGGCATTACCAATGGTGACATCCAGGGGCTCTACTGCAGGCAGAGTGGCAGTGCCAGACCAGCTCTCTGCAACTAACACCCTCCCATTTACAAATCCTCGAGCTCCACTCCGTGCCAGCACAGCATCTGAACAGCTGGCCAATGGGATGATGTCATCTGATTGCAGAGGCTTGTCCAGATCCTGTTCTGGGACACCCTAAACAATTGCATTACGTCTGTAAACAAGAAGCTCTGTCAACTCTCCACTGACCTTTTTATTTGAACTTTCTTCAGAAGGCCGTTCACTTTACGGTCTAGGTTCCCTTAGCAGATTCCAATTGTTGACTTTATTTCCTTTTATTGTCCTGTTACAAGCTTCATGTTTACTCCAGCTAAACACTGCATTACCCCACCTGACTAATGGATAGGCTGTACATTCCCAGCAGGAACTGCAATCAGCTCCTGTGCCCCAGTGAGGTGATGCAGATTTGTATTTTATTTTTAATAAGAGATACAGAACGGTAATGGATCCTTCTGATGAATTAATTTACTAACCTGTATGCCTTAGGAATGAGGAGGGAAATCAGAGCACCTAGAGGAAACCCATGTGAGAAAGAACGTGCAAACTCCTTACAGACAGCGGTGGAATTAAACCTGGGTCACTGGCACTGTACTAGCTTTAAGCTAATGCTTATGCTATCGTGGTGCCCCAATCTGTAGGGGTATTTTAAATTTTAATCTGCAGAACGTTAGGCCAGGTTTTCCACATCAGATTTCTTGGCACATGGGATAGGTTCACAACCTTGAATCTAGAGTAAACAGACACACATGCAGTATAGCCCATAGCGGTCAATCAGCCCTCGTTATCAATAGCTGGCATTTGAAATTGGAACTGCAAATATTGCAGAAATATTCTGTATCAATATATTGCTGGCAATTCCAAAACTGGTGAGTGGTATTTAATATATCACTTATTAAAGCTGCTTAGACAACAGGTGTTCGAGGGGTGATCTGATCAGGATGGTTAATATATTTACAGTATTCTGTTCTGTGCATACAAAGAAACTCTCAGGTAAATTGCCTGTGTTTTGGAAATGGAGGACAGCAGGCAGCCTTTGCTGCCATGTGGAGTCCACCTGTGCACCAAGGGTATATCCTTACCCATTTTTCCTGGTGACTGAATCCAGAATAAGGGGATGTTCTTCTAACTTCTGAGCTAAGAAATTTTGAATCTATGGGAAAGAATATTGCAGAGATTAAAACCTTTTTGTTATGTACATTAGAAATAGAGTCAAGTGAAACTGAGAAATTCCTACCTTTATTTATTGTATTCCAAGGAATTCACATCTCACCTATTCCTAGAACTTCTCCCACCACACTCTTACTCCTGGTGTTAATGCTCCTTGTCCACTTTTCCTTTCTCCATCCACATTTCATTGGTTTACCATGGAAGGATGCACCACTGTGGCATCATTATCTGTATGCTTTGCTTCTTCTCCTGTATTGTGCCAGTGTCTGGATTCAGTGTGAAAGTGCTTGATACTAGGGGCCCAGGAGATTCTCCTTCGAGTCTTCTGCTCTGCCCCGGTTAGACTTTAGAACTGTTCTTATAGCACAGTGGGAGAGGACAGTCATGTAACTTTACTGAGGCCCAAAAGTAAAGAATCACAAGTTCTAGCTATTAAGACAAAGCTCGACTTTCAGAAAATTTGAGGCACTCGTGTACAGTCACAGCAAAGACTCAAACAGGTCACAGCTGAATGAATGGCACAATGGTTACAATCTTTGAACTCTTTTGAAAGGATTCTTTATTTTTCTAAGATACTTGTAAGTTTCTATGAAATTGAAGTATATTTAAATATATAACCACATACATATGGGATGCTTTTTCCTCTTTCATCAATTGCAGCATGCTCTTTGAAGCACTGGTTCATTTTCTATGTATTGCACCTCAGGGCATCAACACAGCCTAAGGACAAACAGAACAATCAGGACCTTTGTTCTCTACAAATGCAAGAACCGAAAGGTGACCTGAACGTGGTCTTTCTGATTGTGAAACAGGAGGCAGAGAGAAAATAGTTCCATCTGCGGGAAAGAGCATTACTATCAGCCGAATGGAGAATTTTATCAAACATTCAAACCTCTTTATCCTGAGACTGGTTTGAATGTGCAATCACCATAATGGATTTTGGAGTAAACGGGAGAAACACAGGGGGAGGAGAGGATCAGAAACGAAAGGCAGAAGATGTTGACAGGGTAAAGGAGGACACATGCACAGGCTGGGATGGAGATGTAGTGTTAGCTGAGGATGAAAATCACCCTTTAAAATAGGGCATTTACCAAGAGAAACACAGATGACATGAAATTATATTATAATCCAGCTGGCTGGCAATGTGAGGCCAGATGTGGAGCTTGGCTGGCGTTTGTTTTTTAGTTTAGGCAATTTTTGTTGTTCCTCTCCATGTCTTGTGGCACATTGGGCAGCAACCTTGCAGAGTCTTTAGCACTTGCCGGTTTTTTACGAGGCCGAGTTGCTAGCTCGACACTCTGCTCAGCACCCAGGATGGAAAGTGTGCAAGGAGCCGGCCGGATTCGAACCCGCGACCACTCACCTTGAAGTCTGGTGCAGATGCCACTACACCACTGGCTGGCTAGCTTAGGCAATGGGTTGTCTCATTGTCACCTGAGTATATTCGCTACTGAGAGTACAGGGGAAGACAAAAGAGTGCAGGTATTGGAGACAGGAGGCAGTGGGTGAAGCTCTGCTCCGTGTGCTCCAGGGCAGCGCCGGGATCCTGGCTCTGAAAGGAAATGGAGGGCTGGAAGTGCTCTACAGTTGTGCTTTTCACAATCGAATTATGTTTGGCTTGTTGATCTGGATTTGATTAATTCATTCATCTGCAAGATGAGCCAACACAACAGTTGCCACATTTCTCAGTTTCTAATCCAGATGATTTTCTGTGCGACCATCACAGCCCAAGAATAGGTTATTGTAACTGTGTGCTGTCACTACTGATATGTGGTGCAGGGATTTCCATCACACAGTGCATCATCCACCTTCAGGAGGTCTGCCTGGCTGACAGCCTTGGCTGGAGGTCAGCTGGATAAACAGCTGGAGCAGACCTCAGGCTGCAACTGCCCACTTAGATTTATTAAACAGTAAACGGAAACTTACAGAAGTAATGACACGTGGCTGCTTCTCAATATTTCAGGCTTAGCCTCGGTAGGTGAAAGATTAACAGTCAGCTGCACTGAACCGACATGAAACAGAAAAGCCCTGCTGTGCGGGTGCGAGAGGAGTACGAAAGAGAAAGTGAGCTCAGTGAGGGTGGAGCGCCAGCGAGCCGGTGGGAGACGTGGTTACAGCAGGGAGCTGGGGACATCTCATCAGCTCACACAATCACGTGAGGACCAGGAGCTCCTTGTGGGGCCTAGATTGAAGGGTTGGGGAGAGGGTGGGACTAAGGTGTGGGAATGAGGAGAGGTAAGGGAGGAGTCTGGTATGGGAGTATGGAGATGGGGTATGGGATGTCAGTGAGGTATCAGGAATGTGGTGAGGGGCGAGAATGCGGTGAGGTCTATGAGAATGGGGTAAGGGCACGGGGATGGGATGAGAGGTGAGAATGGGGTGAGGGATTGGGAATGGGATGAGGTGTGAGAATGGGGTGAGGGGTTGAGAATGGGATGGGTGGGAATGGGCTGAGGGGATGGGGATGGGATGGGTGAGAATGGGCTGAGGGGTTGGGGATGGGATGGTTAAGTATGGGCTGAGCGATTGGGATTGGGATGGGTGAGAATGGGTTAAGGGCATGGGGATGGGATGAGAGTCAAGAATGGGCTGAGGGGTTGGGGATGGGATGGGTGAAAATGGACCAAGGGGTTGGGGATGGGATGGGTGAAAATAGACTAAGGGGTTGGGGATGGGATGGGTGAAAATGTGATGACGGATAAGGATTAGATGAAGGGTGAGAATGGGCTGAGGGACAAGGCTCAGTTGAGCGCCTGATGTTGAGATGAGAGGCAGGGATACTACGTGTGCATACCACCTCTTCATTATTCAAGCACCATGACGCTTTAAAAATGATATTGGCCTTTTTTGTCCAGTTCCACAACCCACCACAATTCCACAGCTTGTTGTTCCCACAGAAGAACATACTTTGACTTTCAGTTAATGTAGCACCATGATTTGGCAGGGATTAATCAGGGATAGTCAGCGTGGATTTGTAAGGAGACTATGTTGTCTGACTAATTCAGTCAAGTGTTTTGAAGTGTTTTTGTCACCACCATTCACTTACACATAAGGGAAAAGTTACATCATTCAATTAATCCATGTCTTTGGGAGGGTTATGGGCTGAGTGCAGGTCAGTGGGACTGGGTGAGAGTAAGAGTTTAGCACGGACTAGAAGGGCCGAGATGGCCTGTTTCCGTGATGTAATGGTTATATAGTTTTATGGTTATATAAGAGGAAACAAGAACACTCGAAGGAAACTTGGAAGGAACCTGGGAGCATAAATTGGGAGCAGATGTTCTCAGGGAAATACATGGTAGAAATGTGGCAAATGTTCATGGAACATTTGCATGGAGTTCTGCATAGGTATGTTCCATTGAGGCAGGGAATGGATGGTAGAGTTTATGAACCATAGTGTACAAAGGATATAGAAAATCTATTTAAGAAGAAAAGAAAAACTGACGAACGTTTCAAGAAACTAGGTACGGTTAGAGCTCTAGAAAATTACAAGGTTGCTAGAAAGGAGTTTAAGAATGGAATTAAGAGAGTCAGAAGGGGCCATGAGAAGGCCTTGGTAAGCAGGATTAAGGAAAACACCAAGGCATTCTACAAGGATGTGAAGAGCAAGAGGATGAGCCATGTGAGAATAGGACCAATCAGGTGCGATAGTGGAAACGTGTGCATGGAGTCGGAGGAGGTAGCGGAGGTACTTTGCTTCAGTATTCACCAGGGAAAAAGACCTTGGCAATTGTGGGGAAGACTTACAATGGACTGAAATGCTTGAGCATATGGATATTAAGAAAGAGGATGTGCTGGAGCTTTTGAAAAGCATTAAGTTAGACAAGTCACTGGGACTGGATGAGATATACCCTGGGCTACTGTGGAAAGTGAGGGAGGAGTTTTCTGAGCCTCTTGCGATGAGCTTTGTGTCATCAATAGGGATGGGAGAAGTGCCGGAGGATTGGAGGGTTGCAAATGTTGTTCCCTGTTCAAGAAAGGGAGTAGAGATAACCAGGAAATTATAGACCGGTGAGTCTGACTTCAGTGGTGGGCAAGTTGTTGGAGAACCTTACGAGCCTGATTGAATTCTTTGAGGATGTAACAAAACACATTGATGAAGATAAGGCAGTGGATGTAGTGTATATGGATTTCAGTAAGGCACTTGATAAGGTTCCCCATGCCAGGCTCCTTCAGAAAGTAAGGAGGCATGGGATCCAAGGAGACATTGTTTTGTGGATCCAGAATTGGCTTGCCCACAGAAGGAAAAGGGTGGTTGTAGATGGTTTGTATTCTGCATGGAGGCTGGTGACCAGTGGTGTTCCACAGGGATCAATTCTGGGACCCATCCTCTTTATAAATGACATGGATGAAGAAGTAGAATGGTGGGTTAGTAAGTTTGCTGATGACACAAAGGTTGGGGTGTTGTGGATAATCTTGAGGGTTGTCAGAGGTTACAGTGGGACATTGATAGGATGTAAAACTGGACTGAGAAGTGGTAGATGGACTTCAACCCAGATAAGTGGGAAGTGGTTCATTTTGTAAGGTCCAATTTGAAGACAGAATATAATATAAATGGAAGACTCTTGGCAGTGTGGAGGATCTGAGAGATCTTGGGGTTCATGTCCATAGGACACTCAAAGCTGCTGCGTATGTTGACAGTGTTGTTAAGAAGGCGTATGGTGTGTTGGCATTCATCAACCGTGAGATTGAGTTCAAGAGCCGTGAGGTAATGCTACAGCTATATAAGACCTTGGCAGACCACACTTGGAGTACTGCGCTCAGTTCTGGTTACCCCACTACAGGAAGAATGTGGATGCTATAGAGAGAATGCAGCGGAGATTTACAAAGATGTTGCCTGGATTGGAGGGTGTACCTTATAAGAACAGGTTGAGTGAACTTGGCCTTTCCTCCATGGAGCGACAGAGAATGAGAGTTGACTTGATAGAGGTCTATAAGGTGATGAGGGGCATTGATAGTGTGGATAACCAGAGGATTTTTCCCAAGGCTGGAATGGCTAACATGAGGGGGCCTAATTTTAAGGTGCTTGGAAATAGATACTGAGGGGATGTCAGGGGTAAGTTTTTCACACAGAGAGTGGTGGGTGCACAGAATGTACTGCGGAGGTGGTGGTGGAAACAGATACAATAGGGTCTTTTAAGAGTCTCATAGATAGGTACATGGAGCTTAGAAAAATAGAGGGCTAGGCACTAGGGAAATTCTAGGAAATTCCTGGGTGCTGGAGGTCCTTAATAATGGACGCTGCCTTTCTGAAACACCGCTCCTTGAAGATATCCTGGGTACTTTGTAGGCTAGTACCCAAGATGGAGCCAATTAAACTTCCAACCCTCTGCAGCTTTCATAAATAACAAAAACATAGGTTCCAACATGAACCCCAGTGTACACCAGTAGTCATGGGCCTTCATTCATTGACCACCACACTCTGCTTCTTACATCTGAGCTAGTTTTGAATCCACCGAACCAGCTCTCCTTCAATTGCATGGGATCTAACCTTCCAGACCAGCCTGCCATGTGGAACCATGTGGAAGGCCTAGCTAAAGTCCAAATAGACACTATCCACTGCCCTACCTGCAGTGTATTTAATATTTGAGTAATATTGCAAATATATTGTTTGATTAAGCATTTTTGTTTGTTTACATAATTTTTACGAGTTATATGTATGTAAATGGTATACATCATTACTCCACCACATCATATGTGCGTGCCTCACTGAAGTAAAATTAAGCATACTAATTCTCTCAGGCCTCTGCATTTTTCATTTGATTAGTTTTATGTTTTGGAGTTACAAAAACCATAACAGTACTGACGAATATTTTTAAAATGAACCAGAGACATCTACCTACTTGTTGAAACTCAGTGAGACGTTCGAGTTTTAAAACATGCAGCACTTTTTTTTCTTTGGAAGGGGAGAATACAATTGCGTTGAAAAAAGGAGCACAGCACATTCTTTTCTTCTGAGGGGGAGAAGACGGTCAAGTTAACAAAATGGCATAAGGTGGACAAAATTCACAGTTTCATATGTGTGATAATAATCCAAAATAAAAGAAAATAGCTGGCAACATTGGAAAGACAGATGCATTTGATTGCACAATAGATAACTGGATACATATACTGAAAAAATTGAACAGTATTTGAAAGCAAATGGAATAGCTAATGAGAAATGAGTGCTATTTTTACTGAGTGTAGAAGGTGGAAAAGCATGCAGATTGCTTAGGAGTTTAACTGCTCCAATGACAGCAGCTGAAATAAGCTTTGCTGATATCATGAATGTAATGTAGGAATATTTAGAACCAAAACCATTGTTGATTGCCGACCGCTTTAGGTTTCATATTCAGAATCAAAAGGAAGGGGAGTCTTTTTCAGTTTACGTGGCTGAATTGAAGAAATTGTCTGAGCATTGACAGTTTAGTAATGGGCAAAATAAAGAAAACACAGAGAGATCATTTAGTTTGTGTAACCATTCAAAAATTCTTCCTAACTGAAGTACAACTCACATTTAAAAGAACAGTTGAAATTGCTGTATCAATGGAAACAGCAGCCAGAGATGCAATTGAGTTGCAGTCAGGAATGAAAGTGAGCGTGAACAAAATTGCAATGTCAAAACAGAAACCTGCCTGGCTGATCTAATCATGTTCTGGTTGTGGCAAGGGCTCACATACACTGGACCAATGCAGATTTAAAGGCAAAACTTTAAGAGACAAGTAGTATGGCTTATACCAGAAGTGAAGAGCAAATTAATTAAAATGGATTTGACACTGGTTCGGCTGTTTCAGTCATTCCACAAAATGAAGAAAAGATAACTCCTGTGGGAATGACATTTGTAACAATGAAATACAACAACCAACAAGCCACACTGGGTATGTATGTGGTAAAATCAGGAGGGCTGTGATTTGCTTAGAAAACTACAGCTTGACTGGAGATCCATCCACCAGTTGCATGCCACATCCCCTGCAAGAGCATCAACTGAAAGCGAATAAAGCAAGGTACTGGATGATACCACAGCAGTGTTCAAGGATGGCACCAGAAAACTCGAATATATCAACGGTAAAATAATGATAAGTGAAAATGCCACACCAAAGTTTTTACACATCCCCACCAGTTCCTTGTACCATCCATGATAAAGTAGCCAATGAGCTAGATTGCATGGAGGCTGAAGGAATTCTGTCCAAGGTAGAAAGGAGACAATATAGAAAATGTCAGTAGTCCCAGAGCCAAGACGGATGGGTCTGTCAGGATCTGCAGTAATTTTAAGGCTACCGCCAACCCAGTACTGAAAGGAGATTAAAACCCTCTGCCCAGGATAGAGCATATCTTTGCAAACCTTTCTGGATAGAAACACTTCAGCAAAATAGACTTAGCTGAGGCTTACCTATAAATGGAGATGAAAGAAAAGTCCAAAGTGTTTCTCACCATACACACTCAAAAAGGGCTTTATTGCTATAATAGGCTTATTTTTGGAGAAGCAACTGCATCTGCACTCCAGCAGAAAGCTATTGTCCAGGTGCTACAAGGCTGCCCAGGCATTCAGTGTTACTTGGATAGCATCATTGTTACCTGTGAGGATGACAAGGAAAATCTCCAAAATATCATGACAGTGTTAAAAACATTAGAAGATTATCGGCCTGTAGCACAATGCAACAATGCAACAAGTTTGAATTCACTGTACTCACACGCTATGATCCACATCATCCAGTGAAACGTGCCTGTGATGCCTTGCCTCATGGCATAGGTGCAGTCAAGTCACATAGTATGAGTGATCTTTCTCTTAATACTGCAGAAAAAAATTTTCACAGATTGACAGCAAGGCCTTGAGTCTGGTTTGGGGTGGAAAACATTTCAACCAGTACTTGTATGGGAGAAAGTTTACCCTTATTGTTGATCACTAACCACTAGTGTCCATTTTCACTCTATAGTCATAGTCATAGTCATTGTCATACTTTATTGATCCCGGGGGAAATTGGTCTTCGTTACAGTTGCACCATAAATAATAAATAGTAAATAGTAATAGTCATAGAAATAATAACTAATAATAGAAAATAGTAATAAATAGTTAAATAGTAGTATGTAAATTATGCCAGTAAATTATGAAATAAGTCCAGGACCAGCTTATCAGCTCAGGGTGTCTGACCCTCCAAGGGAGGAGTTGTAAAGTTTGATGGCCACAGGCAGGAATGACTTCCTATGACGCTCTGTGCTGCATCTCGGAGGAATGAGTCTCTGGCTGAATGTACTCCTGTGCCCACCCAGTACATTATGTAGTGGATGGGAGACCTTGACCAAGGTGGCATGCAACTTAGACAGCATCCTCTTTTCAGACACCACCGTGAGAGAGTCCAGTTCCATCCCCACAGCATCACTGGCCTTACGAATGAGTTTGTTGATTCTGTTGGTGTCTGCTACCCTCAGCCTGCTGCCCCAGTACACAACAGCAAACATGATAGCACTGCCCACAACAGACTCGTAGAGCAGCCTCAGCATCATCCAGCAGATGTCAAAGGACTTCAGTCTCCTCAGGAAATAGAGACGACTCTGACCCTTCTTGTAGACAGCCTCAGTGTTCCTAGACCAGTCCAGTTTATTGTCAATTCGTATCCCCAGGTATTTGTAATCCTCCACCATGTCCACACTGACCCCCTGGATGGAAACAGGGGTCACCGGTACCTTAGCTCTCCTCAGGTCTACCACCAGCTCCTTAGTCTTTTTCACATTAAGCTGCAGATAATTCTGCTCACACCATGTGACAAAGTTTCCTACCGTAGCCCTGTACTCAACCTCATCTCCCTTGCTGATGCATTTAACTATGGCAGAGTCATCCGAAAACTTCTGAAGATGACAAGACTCTGTGCAGTAGTTGAAGTCCGAGGTGTAAATGGTGAAGAGAAAGGGAGACAAGACAGTCCCCTGTGGAGCCCCAGTGCTGCTGATCACTCTGTCAGACACACAGTGTTGCAAGCACACATAGTGTGGTCTGCCAGTCAGGTAGTCAAGAATCCATGTTACCAGGGGAGCATCCACCTGCATCGCTGTCAGCTTCTCCCCCAGCACAGCAGGGCAGATGGTGTTGAATGCACTGGAGAAGTCAAAAAACATGACCCTCACAGTGCTCGCTGGCTTGCCCAGGTGGGCATAGACACGGTTCAGCAGGTAGACGATGGCATTCTCAACTCCTAGTTGGGGCTGGTAGAAGGGTGTTTCACTAACAGCAGCAAAATGAATGCAGAAATGGGCTCTGTTTGTTGGATTACACAATTATTGAATTCAAGAGGATAACTAATCATGGAAATGCTGATGGATTGTCCCATTTACCCTTGGAAAAGGAAATACCTGGAAAATTTACCGAAGAGGTCACTTGGGTTGACCATTGTCACTAATGGAAATCATAAGTCTCCCTATTATGGCAGAGATGATCCAAAAGGAAACCTTAAAAGGCTCTACAATGTCCATTACATGGCCATCCAAAATGACAGGAACGTGCAGCAGAAAAATCAGTTCCTCCATACTTTCTAGCACAGGGATGAATGATCTAGAGGAGGGTTGCCTTATATGGGGATTGAGAGTTGTTGTACCATCAAAAGTGTTGGAGGATCTACATGCCAATCATCTAGGCATGGTCAAAATGAAAGTGTTGGCTCAAACCTTTATCTAGAGCCTTGGGATAGATCAGCCAATCAAGCACTGTTCGGGTTGCCAACTTGATCAGTAGGTGCCAAGAGCCATCCCAGGGGATGGCATGCATTGCCTGGGCAGAGGATTCATGTGGATTTTGCTGGACCATTCATGGGCATAACTTTCTTGGTTGTGATGGATGCAGCTACAAAGTGGCCAGTAGTTATCGCAATAGCCTCCACTACAACCTCACACACTGTTGATGTGTTGAGAAGCTTCTTCGCAAGGACTATTGCTCCAGAACACTTAGTCAGTGACAATGGACCACAGTTTCAGTCATTCCTGAAAATGAATGGAATAAGACTTACATCTGCACCATACCACCCTGCTTGGTGGAAAGTTCCAATGTCTCGAGATACACTGCGAGCAATGTTATCAGATCACACTACACCAACACTGAATCAAAAGCTCGCCAATTTCCTCCTTGGATATTGCAATGAAGCTCACTCCACAACCAACAACTCACCCACGATGCTCTTCCTGCTTGGATCTGAGAACGAGTATGCACGACAAACAGCTGTGACCAATTGAGAGCTTCTCAAGCAAGGAGGTTCAATGTTCCAATCCTGGCAAGGGACTGTAGAAGTGATCAAAAGTGGGCATTTGGAAAGATTTAGGACAGGAAATGGACCACTCTTCTACGCAGTGGAGATTGCGTCTGATGTCATCGCTAGAACTACCACGTAGGAGGTCCTAGACCCTGAAATTGTTTCACAGCCACATTTCTCACCTGCCAAGCGGAGTTACCTGTGAACAACCACCCCCCACCAGGAAAGACCTTATCTTGCAAGAGTAAAAAATCCTCCAAAGTGATTAAATCTTTAGGTCTAAATGGGACAATTTAAAATGTATATGCTGTGGATGTCGATATAGTAGTTGTATTATATAGTATACTGTATATACACACACACACATTTATAGACAGATAGATGACTAGGGAGCAACACATTATATATTTAAGTTGAGATGAATTCTACATTGAGTTGGAGTTTATAGCTAAACAGGAAGGAGTGCAGTGTATTTAATATTTCAGTAATAGTTGAGTGATGTTTTAAATACATTCTTTCATTAAGCTTTCTTTGTTTGTGTACACAATTCATTATGGGTTATATGTGAGAAGTACATGAATGGCATACATTATTATTCCACCACGTTATATGTGTGTGCCTCACTAAAGTGTACACTTTATCCCATGTTTTTCTTTCGATTAGTTTTATGTTTTGCAGTTACAAGACATTACCTTACCCTCACTGACATTTCTGGTCACCTCTTCAGGAACCCTAGAAGATTCATCAAGCATAACTTCCCATGCACAGAGCTGTTTTGGCTCTTCCTAATCAGACCGGTGAATCCGGTCCCTCAGAATTCTTCCCAGTAGCTTTTCACCAGTGGTGTCAGGTTGACCAGCCTGTATTTCCCTGACTTGTCCTTGCTATCTTTCTTTAATAATAGATCAACAGTCCCTTCCTTCCAATCTTCAGGAGCTTCACCAATGGTTAACAATGAAGTAAATATCCACAATTTCTTCTCTGGCTTCCAAATTTCTCTGAAACTGAAAAAGCTGGACTTTCAAGCTTGCACCTGAACAAAACCTGCAGCATACCTGCTTTTGCCTTGTTTTGCCTCAAGGATACTTTTGCAGACATAAGCCTGGAGGTCTTGCTCCAGCTTTGAGCAATCTTTTGACAGGATCAGTCCTTCCCATTGATGAGTTTCTGGCCCAGAGACAGACTAATCTTCCACTGAGGGTCCATCTCAGAGGGTTGTGGTCCAACGGGGAAATCTAAATAATGTTCAAAGGTAAACAAGGAAAGCAAATAAGCTCACTCTGTTCTATCATCAATAGTCCGAACCCTTGGACAATTTAAACATTAACTGGTCCATTTGTCACCACTCGATCCTTCAAGCATCTCAGTTGCTATGGTACGGATATCATGAAGTAAATTTAAGTGACTTCCTGTGGTTTTAATTTTAATTTAATATTATTAAATGTTGCATTTCACTTCAAGTAACAAGCGTTTTGTTAGCAGATTATTTGTCCGTGACTCAATCTTGAATCTTATTCATCACATCAGCCCAGGACAGAATGCTGTCCAGGTCTTGCCGATATCAGTCAAAGAAAGTTGATTTTGTAAAGCATTTTTGTGTGCTCCAAAATGAACTGTTTTCTCTCACAATAAAAATAGGAAATCCACCCTGTCCAAAATTATCCATGCAAATTGCAATTATTATTGATAGAACTCAATAAATTTATGAGATTGATTACCTAAGTTAAATATAATAGCATAGAAACTGACTCCAAATTGGTGTGACTGGAGCTCGAGGCTTAGACTTCGAGATCCCATCATAGGTGAGCCCAGAATATGAAGCCTGGAGTTCAGGGTCCTCATCCAGAGTGCCTGTTTGTTGTCATTGGCAAGTCCTGGAGACAATACTGATGACTGAAGCCCGAAAGTTAATCAGAAGTCTGGAAGTCAAGGCCCTATGGCTGAAACCTGGGTTTGCGAGTCTCTACAAATCCTCTGGGGAAGTCGAAGGCAAAATGCCTGAGTCTATTGGAAGCTGAAGGCCCAAATATGGCTTATCCTGGGGTTATTGTGTGTGTATGTGTGTGTGTGCATGTTTATGAGAGAGAGAGTTAGGTAAGGGACTTGCTTCATTGCTGTTGTTGCTCCTGCTGCTTTGGAAACCTGCTGGGCATGCTACACTAGCAGTAGAATGTATGGTGGCACTTGCTGGCTGCCTCCAGTACATCCTTAGGCTGTGTTAGTTGTTCATACAAACAGCACATTTTATTGCATGTTTCACTGTACATGTGATAAATAAGTGTATTTGAATCTGAAAACAGACTGACGTGATTGGAGTTCATTGCTGAGCACTGGAGTCAATGTCCAACATGAGGGAAGAGGTTCTGGACTCCATCCTCTGCACTCCCAGCGAACATAAACTGGAATCCAGCTCACAATTTCAAACTGGCATCCAGGGAAACATTAGAGAAACTTTATGGCACAGAAGTAGACTGTCCAGCACATTGAATCCATTGCAGGAAAAAAAATCCGACTCCCAACCCTGGGTCTGGAGCCCTAAAGTGACAGCTCTTCAAATACACATCCAGGAACTTACAGGCTCTTTGGCCCACGATGCATGTGCCAGCACAATGCCTGCACATGGTTCATATCCCTCTATTCCCTGCCTCTTTGTGTGTCAGGCTGAATACCTTTTAAATATTGCTGTCATAACTGTTTCCACCATGCTCCCTGGCAGTGCATTCTAGACACCTACCACTTGCCTCATAAATCACCCTTAAACTTTCCCCCCTCACCTTAAAACTATGTTCTGTAGTATTTGACATGTTCCGCCTGAGAAACGAGCTCTTATTGGCTCTCTTACAAGTGCCGCTAATAATTTTATAAACTTCTATCAAGTCCCTCCTCAGCTTCCAGTATTCCAGAGAAAACAAGTTTGTCCAAACTCTTCTCTTGGCTGATTGCTTTAAACTTCTGTCTCTTGGTTTTTGATCTCCCTATTCTGAGGAAACTCGGCCCTTCCTACTTACTCTATCTAGGCCCCTCAACATTAACGCATCTCAGTCAAACCCTTCCTCGGCCCCCTCTGCTCTAAAGCAAACAACATAGACTTAAAGTCAAATTAACTGGCCTGCAATTCCTCGGTTTATCCCTTCCACCCTTTATAAAAAATGCTGTAACATTAAAAACTTTCTAATCCCTGGCAATATTCCTGTGTCCAAGGAGAGTTGGAAAATGATGGTCAGAGCCTCTGTAATTTCCTCCCTTGTTTTTTGTAAGAGCTTGGCTTGATGACTTATTCACTTACAAAAATACTAAACCCTTAATGTTTCAAATGCTGTTATATTTGTTCCATCCAATATACACATAAGCTCCTTCCATTGCAACAATTATAAGCCATAAATTACTCACTTGGAACCTTATTCACATCCATCGTCACTATCTAGGTTTCTCACTGTATTTCGGCAGACATGACAATAATAAATTACAGTTCACTAACCATAAATACTTTCTCCATCAATTACATATTTTAAAAACCTGCAGATGTTGGAAATCTGAAATCAAACAGAAACTGCTGAAAACACTAAGCAGGTCAGGCACCATTTGTGGCAGAACAAGCACCTTTTCAGTCACAGATAAGGTGGGAAGGGTGAAGGGTAGAACAAAATATGTTAACAGATAAACTTTCTGCAGTTACTACTTGACCTGTTTGGTATCTGGTGACAGTTTCTTTTCTTTGCCTTATAACTGCATCTCGTCACACGGGGGGGGGGGGGGGGGGCGGGGTTGAAGATTTTTAATCAGACCCTTGTTACTTTATGGGAACACATGTATCCTGATCTCCCCCTGAATCTCCTGAGCATCTCTCATTGCTCTGAGTGATTTACCCCCAAGTAAATTTTTCCAGTTCATGTTCACTTAATCACCTCTTAGCATCATAAGACTGGTCTTCCCAAATTCCCAGAATATGGGGAGCCCCCCACCCACCACCTCCCTCACTGCTTAGGCTATGGAAGGTCATGACATTTTTGTGATTTTTAGGACGAATTCCATTTGGGCTGGTTTCTAGATAGATACTGCCATGAAATGTGTCTTTTCATCACAATCTTCCAAACAATTAATCAACCTGTAAATATTCCCACTGCTCCCCTCCATATTCCAGGATTGCCACTATTTTGGCTCAAGGGAATGGATTCGTATAGACCATAGAACAACACAGCATAGCAACAGACACACACACACACACACACACACACACACACACACACACACACACACACACACACACACACACACACACAATGCTGGAGGGACTCAGCAGGTTAGGCAGCATCCATGAAAATGGATAAACAGTCAATGCTTCGGGCCAAGACCCTTCATCAGGACTGGAAAAGAAGGTGAAAGGTGCCAGAATGAATGGGTGGGGGAGGGGTAAGAGGACAAGCTAGAAGGTGATAGGTGAAGCCAGGGTGGGTGAGGAAGGTGAAAGATTGGAGAGGAAGGAATCTGATAGGACAAGAGAGTGGGCCATGGGAGAAAGGGAAGGAGGGGCACCAGGGGGAGGTGACAGGCAAGTGGCCCCATTATTGCAGAAGAGGAGGCCATGACAGAATGGGAATGGGGATAGGAATTAAAATGGTTGGCACCTATTTTACAGTGCAGCATAGTATAGGCTCTTTGGCCCATGATGCTGTGCCGACCTTTTAACCTACTCCAAGATCAATCTAATGCTTCCCTGTCACATAGCCCTCCATATTTTCTTTCATCCATGTGGCAATCTAAAAGCCTCTTAAATGTTCACTCCTGGCATCGTATTCCACCCACTTACCACTCTCTTACTTACTTCTGACATTCCCCTCCAATCACCTTAAAACTATCTCCTGTCATGTTAGTCATTGCTACCCTGGGGGATAAAACACTGGCTGTCCACTCTATCAATGCCTTTTATCATCTTATACAGCTCTATCAATTCACCTCTCATCCTCCTTTGCTCTGAAGGGAAACGCCCTAGCTTGCCCAAACTTTCTTCAGAAGACATGCGGTGTAATCCAGGCAGCATCCTGGTAAATCTCCTCTGCACTCTGTCTAAAGCTTCCACATCCTTGCAGAATGGGTTGCAGAAACTGTTTGACAACTTGACACTGAGATAATGCCATTACACTGCACTTCCTTTGTGCATGATTGAAACACATAGTCTTCATGTTGACTAATAGTGATTGTTCTCAGATATTTTTGAACTGGTGTCACACTGCTGATGATATTTTAAAGACCTTTTTTTGCTGGAAATGTCACTGTTCGGTTTCACTTCCCTTTCAGCAGTCCCCACTCACATTCTTTGCTTTAGTTGGCCCTTTTCTTCTGATTTCCCACTTCAGATTTGATCCAGCCCAGCATTATGCTGTCTGCAGTCAAACAAAGTCCGATCAGATCATGGAATGATGTGGAAAACAAGCGGGGGGACTGGGGAAAGTTGACACTAACAACCCAGCCAAGAGAAACAGGGAGAGGTGGTTAAATGTCCACAGCAGATCAGGTGACTAATTTTGATCAGTTGGTGTCTCCTCTGACTAAATGCCAGTTCTGTGTCGGGGGTCAAGGGTAAAGTAGCACTGCAAACTATGAGCAGTGCTGTCCTGTGTGGGTCTGTCCTGTGGATGTTACCATATCACCAGCTGCTGTTTCCTGATTCTTTACTCCTGGCCCCCCAGATCAGCCTCAAACGAATTCACACTGCGCTTGTAAAACTACCCCAGACACCAGGTAAGGTCATGACCTGAAAGACCCTCCTTCATCTCTGCGTTTACATAGCATCAATCAGGACCCTGCAACATTCCAACACCTTCTAAAGCCAATCCAATGTTTTTCAACTGTCAGGATATCTCTTTCATCTTATTTAGAGACACAGTACAAATTCTGAACTCCAATGCCTGAATTTAGTCGCTACTCTACCACGGCATCCCAATTACCACTCAATTTGTGAGAGAAAGTTCTTAAAGAGAAATTAAGAGTCTGTCTAGATGACGTGTTGGTGTGGGAGTACATATTATCTTATCTGACAGCTTTCATGACAGGATAGAGTCGCAGGAGTGAGGTTTGCACTAACAAATGTCTGATTTAGAGGCAAGATCTACTGATCGGAAACCATACAAGTGCTTTAGGTTGATCCTCTGCTTCCTGCTCTGATTTATGTCTTAACACAGATGTATAATTTACTGTCCTTGTGCTATTGTCAGGATTTAATCTGAGGCAATGCATCAGTTTTTTTCTTGGCGCCTCTGACTCCCCTCATGGATCTTCTGCCATGTTTCTGTATCCAAGCATTTCACTCTCAGAATTCCAGTTCCTTTGTGTACTCCTCCATCGCTCCCCATGAAGTCTTTGTTACCATTCCAAATTACTTGAACATCCTTGAGGAACAATCTCACTGCACTTGTGGCCAAACCAATATTATTTCTGCTTCCCAGCCTTTCCTGTGTTGATTCTGATTTTTTTCTCTCATCTCCTGAGTTGCTGCAAGAGCCGTAATACTGAAACAAGCTTGAGGCTGGGCATTGTAAGACCATAAGACAGCAAGATATAGGAGTAGAAATAGGGCATTTGGCTCATCCAATCTGCTCTGCCATCCAGCATGGCAGATTTATTATTCCTCTCAAACACATTCTCCTGCTTTCTTCCCGTAACTTTTGATTCCCTGACCAATCAAGAACCTATCAATCTCCACATTAAATATACTCAATGACCTGGCCTCCGCAGCTGTCTGTGGCACTGAATTCCACAGATTCACTTCCCTCTGGCTAAATAAATTCCTCCTCATTCTGTTCTAAATGGACATTTGTCTATTCTGAATGTGTGCCCTCTGGTTCTAGACTCCCTGACTATAGGAAACGTCCTCTCCACATCCACCCTAACTAGGCCTTTCAATATTCGATGGGTTTTAATGAGATAATCCCTCATTCTTCTAAACTTCAGCTAGCATAGGCCTAGAACCACCAAACGCTCTTCGTACATTCCCAGAATCATTTTCATAAACCTCCTCTCGACCTTCTCCAATGCCAGCACACCTTTGTTTAAATAAGAGCCCCACATCTGCTCACAGTACTCCTACACTAGTCTAATCAATGCTTTGTAAAGCCTTGGCATCCCATCCATGCTCTCATATTCCCTTTGTCTCAAAATGAATGGTCACATTGCACTTGCCCTTTTTATTACTGACCCACCCTGCAAGCTAACCTTTCGGAGTTCCTGCACAAGGACTCCCAAGCCCCTTTGCACCTCTGATTTTTGAATTTTCTCCCCATTTACAGAATAGCATACACCTTTATTGCTTCTACCAAAGTGCATGACCGTACACTTCCCTACACAATTTTCCACCTGTCATTTCTTTCCCAATTCTCCCAATACGTCTAAGTCCTTCTGCAAACACCGTGTTTTCTCAACACTACCTGCCCCTCAACCTATCTTCATATTGTCCTCAAACCTGGCTATCAATTCCATCATCCAGATCATAATATAACATGAAAAGAAGCGGTCCCAATACTGAGCCCTGTTGAAAACCACTAGTCACCAGCTGTCAGCCAGAAAAGGTCTCCTTCATTTCCACTCTTTACCTCCTGTCAGTCAACCAATCTCCTATCCATGCTAGTATCTTTCCTGCAATACTCTGGGCTCTTGCTAAGTGGCTTCTTGTGTGACACCTTGACAAAGGCCTTCTGAAAATCCAAATAAACAACATCCACTGAGTCTCCTTTGTCTATCCTGCCTGTTATTTCCTCAAAGAATTCCATAGATCTGTTTGGTAAGATATCCCCTTAAGGAAATCATGCTGACTTTGGCCTATTTTATCATGTCCCTCCAGATGCCTTGAAACCGTACCCTTAATAATGGACTCCAACATATTCCCAACCACCGAAGTCAGACTAGCTAGTCTATAATTTCCTTTTTTTCTGTCTTTTTTCCTTCTTACGGAAGTGAGTGACTTTGCAATTTTCCAGTCCTCCAGCACCACTGCAGAATCTAGTGAATTTTCATCTGACCAATATCCACTCTCACCTCGCTTTTACTCTTTATATAACTAAACAAAAATTTTTGGTATCATCTTTTATATTATTGGCTAGCTTACCTTCATATATCATTTTTTCTCTCCTTATGGCTTCTTTAGTTGCCCTCTGTTGGTTTTCAAAAGATTCCCAATCCTCTAACTTCCCACTAGTTTTTGCTATATTATATACCCTTCCTTTTCCTTTTATGCTGTCTTTGACTTCCCTTGTCAGCCACGGTTGCATTATCCCTTTAGAATACTTCTTCATCTTTGGGATGTATCTTCCAAATTGCCCTTAGAAACTCCAGCCATTGCTGTTCTCTCATCATCCCTGCTTGTGTCCCTTTCCAATCAACTTTGGCCAGCTCCTCTCTCATGCCTCTGTAATTCCCTTTACTCCACTGTAATACTGATTCGCCTGACTTTATCTTCTCCCTCAAAGTGCAGGATGAATTGTATCATATTATGATCACTGCTTCCTGAGGTTTCCTTTACTTTAAACTCCCTAATCAAATCTGGTTTGTGACACAACGCCCAATCCAGAATTGCCTTTCCCCAGTGAACTCAACCAGAAGCCATCTCATAGGCATTCTACAAATTCCAACTATTGGGATACAACACCAACCTGATTTTCAGTCTACTTACATATTGAAATCCCCCATGACAATTGTAACATTGTGCTTTTGACATGCCTTTTCTATCTCTTGGTGTAATTTGTAGCCCACTTCCTAGCTACTGTTTAGAGGCCTGTATATACTGTAACTCCTATCAGGGTATTTTTACCCTGACAGTTTCTAAATGCTACCCACAAAGATTCTACATCTTCCAGTCCTATGTCACCCCTTTCGAAGGATTTGATTTCATTTTTTACCAACAGAGCCACCCCACCCCAGCTGCCTACCTGCCTGTCGTTTTGATACAATATGTATCCTTGCATGTTAAGCTCTCATCTATGATCTAATTTCAGACACAACTCAGTGATGCCACACCATCACACCTGCTAATCTCTATCTGCACTACAAGATCATCTGTTTTATTCTATATACTGCATGCATTTCAAATATAACATCTTCAATCCTGTATTCATCACCCTTTTTCATTTTGCCTCCCTGGTACACTTCAACTCATCCCGCTGTTGGCAATTTTGCCCTATTATCTGCCTGCCCTTCATCACAGTCTCACTACACACTGCACTACTAGTATACCAACTGCCCCACCCTCAGCCCTATCACTCTGGTTCCCACCCCCCCTGTGAAATTAATTCAAACCCTCCTCAATAGCTCTAGCAAATCTGCCCACAAGGATATTGAACCAACCCCCCCCCCCCACCCACGGGTTCAGGTGTAACCTGCTCTATTTGTACATGTCAAAGATTCCCCAGAAGACATTCCAATGATCCAGAAATCTGAAATCTTTTCCCCTGCACCAGTTCCTCAACCACTCATTCATCTGTACTATCACCCTATTCCTGCCCTGACTCGGACATGGCACTGGGAGTAATGCACAGATTATTATCTTGGAGATCCTGCTCTTCAGCCACTTCCCCAACTCCCTATACCCACTGTGCAGGACCTCTTCCCCTATCTACCTCTCTATTGCATTTCAATTGCCCCATGATCTCTGGCTGCACACCCTCCCTCTTGAGAGCATTCTGCGTCATTTGATCAAATCTCTATTATTATAAGTTTTCTGGCCAGTTTTTCAGTGGGCATTCACTTTGGTTCACGTTGTGGAACCCCTGAGACAGAACGTAATGGGTCAATCTGAGGCTTGATCAATGCAGTAGTGAGTGAGCACTGTATGTGGAAGTGATGTTGAAGGGGGACCCCACCTCCTGTCTTCAGTGGTCATGAAATATCCTTTGGTGTTACTTAAGGGGAAGCAAGAATGACCTAACCTCCATGAACTAACAGCACCACCAGAGTTTATCTGTTCAGTTACGTCATATTATTTGTGGGATCAGACTGTATGACAAACATCAGCGTGGTTAAACTTCAAGATTTTTCTTCATTTCGCGGTGACACTTGAAAAATTTGGGAAGTTAGACTTACTCACATTAGAGAAGACAATGGGAGATCAGGCAAATGATTTCAAAATTATAAACGGTTTCACCAGCATAAATAAGGACAGCTACTTCCCTTGGCAAGAAGACCATTAAGCAGCGGACAAAGGACAAAGGACACAGCAGATGAAAAGAAATTGAGTTTAGCAGCAGTTGTTTGATCTGGTTGATAGGACGGTGGGAGCAGATTCATTTGTAACTGACATAAGATGAGTGAATACATTTGAAGGATAAAGTGTATATGGCTCCTGCACCACCAGCAGCTCTCCTAATCTTGATGGGATTGACCAATAGGATTGTCAACTGTGGGTGACATCACCGAGACATGGTCATTTGCATTTGATCATTGCCAATAGGTCACGTGTTATTTTGACTTGTATTCCTCTCTGAGGATCTACTGATCATAGTGTCATAGACCTGCATCTGGATTGGAGTCAGCAAACACCATTCAACCTCCACAGATGGTGACTAAACTGCTGAGGTCCTCCAGCAATCTGCTCTCTTTTTGCTTGAAAATCTTGTCTGTTGCTCCAGATTCCAGCAAGTGCAGTCTTTTGTGGGTCCACAAAATTATCAAGAGCTCGATCGGTTTCGGTGTGAAACTTGACAATGATCCGCCAATGTAAGCCAAGGTTTTGGAATGTGGAAAAGGCCACAATATAATTCTGCTCATGAGGTGATTGTTATCCTGTGGATGTTGGCCAAGGAGAGGAATCCTTGGTTTGTATCTAACCATGTGTGACCTGAGGATTGCATTGTTGTGTTATCAGTTGGGCTACACTGCTGCATTTCCTAGCGTACAGCTGCTAGAGACTGGAGGACACCATTGTGCTTTGTCAGCACACTTGCTACATTTTCCATCTCTCCTGCTCTGTAGCTGTGCTGATGCATTTTTATCTGCCACTTCTGGCTTGCAATACATTCCTGCAAGATGCATTAACTAAGTGTGAGGTGGAAAAAGTATGAGGTGTGGTAAACTCAGCGGATTGGGTTACACTCTCTGTCATGTTGCTCTGGCTGATGCTCATAAAAGAAAACATGGAAAATGTGTGTGGAATGTTTTATCATCAGCTGGGAATTATTAGCATCTCTACAGGAAATTCAGGATAAAGTTGCCAACAAAGAAACTCTGCATCATCCAGCCTGTTGTAATGGGTACAGCTCCGCTCCATACTGTGCCTGCTGAGAAAACATTTCATAAAGAGTAGCTTGAGGCACTGTTAGTAACCCTCAGCAGGGCTCAAGGGAAAAATAAAAAGGAGTAAGATGAAACACTGCATTAAAGCAGAGCCGTCGTTGGTTTCTGACATTTATGATAAAGAAAGACCTTGTAATTATAAAACAACAAAAAACAGGAGCAGGAGAAAGCAATCTAGCATTGTGACTGCTCGGCCATTGAATAAGAATAAGTCTGTTTTTTTTCCTCAGTGCTACTTCCCATACTAACTCTATACCACTGGATTCACTTAATTTCAAAAACTCTTGATATTTGCCTTGAATATATTCAGAGGCTCTACAGCTCTGTTGGACACAGATTTCTGAAGATATAGTTCCGTGGGTGAAAATTTTTCTTTTCAACAATGTCCGGAGATGTTGATCCCTGGTCACAGCCCATATCTTCAGTCTGTTTGAGACATCCCAGCCAGGGGTAACATCCAATCTATCAAAGTCCATAGGATTTTATATGTATCAATGAAAGCATTTCTCAATCTTCTAAACTCAATACAGTTTAATCTTTCTTTATAAAACAAACACCGCCACAGGAATTTATCTTGTAATCCTTTCTTGTGATTTTGCTATAGTAAAAAATATCCTTTCTTAGAAAGGGATAAGTAGACCAGCACAGGAACATTCCAGCTCCAATGTCAGCAGGGCTCCATGTAATTCCAATAAGACTCTAACTCCGTACTCAAATGCTTTTCCCCTCCTAATTACTTGCATGTCAGCTTTCAGTGATCCATGCACAAGGACACCAGGGACCCTTTCAACCAATAATTTTCAATCTCGCCATTTAAAAATACACTGGATACTGACTTCTTCACTAAGATGTGCGACTTTGCATTATATTTGATCTGCCTGCTCCTCGTCAATTCTGTCAACCTGTCTACGTTCCCCGTAGTTTCTCTTCACTAGTCGCACTGTACCCTTACTTACATTAACACTGTAACTTACATTAAATATGCAAGTTTTACACTTCTAAATCATTGATCTATATTCAAAGCAGCTGAGGCCCTATGCCAAATCCATGAGGCACTCCACTGGTTAGACTCCCAGTCAGAAAATGACTCATTTGTTTCTCTTCTCTACCTGCTGTACATTAATCAATCCTCATTTCTCAGATGTGTATGCTCCCAATCCACTGTGCGTTCATTTCATTTAATAATCTTTTGTTTATTACTTTATTAAAAACTTATTGAAAGTCCAAATATACCACATCCATTGGTTTGTCCATATTTACTCTGTTATTTGCAACCTCAAAAAGCTTCTTAAAGATCTTCCATCCATAAATCCACATTAAGTCTGCTCTTTGCTGTTTTCTACATGTCCTACTATCCTTTCCACAGCTCTTCTCCCAAATGAGTCTGCTGAGAAAAAACTTTATAAATAGAACAGCTTAAAGGCACTGCTAGTTATCATCTGCATAGAACTCTAATTGATTCCAGCACAACTTCCTGCTACTGAAGGCAGTCTATGTCAATCTTTGGCTCTCTGCTTCCCTCCTTCTCTCCTTTCCTAGATGTGAACTTACATTCGCCATCTTCCAATCTTTGGAAACCATTCTTGAATGATTGCAATTTTGAAAGGGGACAAGCAGTGCATCCATAATTTCAAAACCATAGGAGTAGGTCATCATTCCAAGGAACTTATTGGCTAGTCTTGTTTACTTCTCCTGTAGTCATATTTAATATATGCCAATTCTTGTCTCCCCCTCTTTCTTTCCTCTTATTATTCTCCACTGGTTCCAGGAGGTCTTTGCATATTCCTTTATGAATATTTGTTCAGTTTCTTTTGCAGTTCCTTAGTCCCTAAGGTAATTTCTCATGTCTCAACCTGCAGGGGACAATTATAATATTATTACTCTTTGCATTTTTATGTAGAGTTAGAAGTGTTTACCTTTTGTTTTATTGTTTCTTCCAGGATTACTCTTGTACACTTTTCCTTATTAATTCCTTGATATTTTTGGCTAAATTCTGAAATTACACAAATCCTTATCCCAGTTCTTTGGATGAAGAGATTGGCATATGGAGAGATGCTGAGTGGGTTAGACCAATACTCAGTTTAGGAGAATGAGAGGCAATCTTATTGTAACATATAAGATTCTGAGAGGGGTTGATAGATAAGGTGCTGAGAGATTCAGGTTTATTTATCACATGTACATCAAAACATACAGTGAAATACATGACTTGCATTAAAAACCAACACGTACAAGGTTGTGCTGAGGCAGCCTGCGAGTGTTGCCACACATCACAGCGCCAGCATAAACATGCCTGCAATGTTCAGCAGCACAACAACAGAACAGATCAGATCAGAGAGCTTCCTTCGGTCAGGTTCGACCATGGACTTTGTAACCGAGCTGTCTGGAAGCACAAGCCAGAGTGCATATAGAGTGCAAGCTGTTGCCCGTGTAACAAGCTCCTCCTCTCCACACATCTGATGAACCAAAAGGAACGGCAGGGACCAATACGGTTTGGCATCAGAAGCGTCGCAGGAGTTGCCAGTCTGCATTGAATTCAATGCATGACTGCCTTAGGGACTCCAGCTCTGGATTTTTCCTTCTGGATTTACTCCCAGAGCTTTCCCCATGAGTGGCTATACCCAGCAGAGCTTGAGATCAGTGCTTACCTTCTCCTAGATGAGCTGCCAAACATAGCTGATGAGCCCCATCTACCCTAAGCAACTGGTTTTAAGGTGCCACTAACCCACCTTTGTCACTTCTCCCGTCAGTAGGAATGGTTCCAATGAGCTTATTAGCTAAGCGGCACGTGAAGGCCAAGAGCTGGACTTGGTTGTCAGAGGCTATTTGAGGCACACGCAGTAGGGAGCATTTAATAGGTATTGGGAGCTTGTCCCCATTACCAGTGCCGGCTATTACAACCTTATGGAAGAACAGAACAAGGCAAAAAGAGCAAAACAAGCCCCTTTCCCACCCACCTCCCCCCTCACACACACACAGTCTGGCTTCCTGCCCCAGGACAGGCTGCCTTGCAGCCTTCAGCCCTTGATCTCAGACATGCAGACATCAGTTCTCTAACCTCCCAATCATAGTTATCTCAGATTTGGACTATTGTTTCAGAATTGGAATTTGCATTGGCTTATTATTGTCACAGGTACCAAGCTACAGTGAAAAGCTTGTCTTTGCATACTATACATAGAGATCAGTTCATTACAACAGTGCATTGAAGTAGTACACGGTAAAACAATAGGAGAAAGCAGAATAAAGTCTAACAGCTACAGCAAAAGTGCAGAGCAGGTAAAGCATAAGGTGCAAGTTCACAATGAGGTAGATCATGAGGTCAAAAGTTCATCTTATTGGACTAGGGAACTGATCAATAGTATAGTAATGGGTCACCCACTCAAGTGAGAGATGAAGAGCTCTCTAAGGATTATGAATTCTCATGAGCAGTATTTCCCCACTTCAGAGGGCTACAGAAAGTGGAGTTATTGAATGCATTCAAGGTGGTTAATAGACATTTGAATTACAAGGGAGTTGGGGATATGGGCAGTGAGTGGGAAATGTTGAAGCCAAAATCAGACTGGTCCTGACCTAAATGAATGGCAGAGTGGCCTCAATTTGCTGATTGTCCTTTTCCGACTTCTTTCCTCTCAGGTCAAGCTCTCAGACTTACTACTTTTTTTGGCAATATTATAAACCTTTGACCCAGTACTATCATTAACCTTCCTAGTGAGTAACCCATGGACCATTCTTCCTGTAAATTATGTCAACTGTTTCCAGTTTTTAAATACTAGCCATTGCTTGTTGACTATCAGACCCTTAAATCATGTCATGATCTTTGTTCCCTAAAGGCCACCTAACATCAAGATTATAAATTAACCTTTCCTCATTGAACAATATTAGATACAAATTAGCCTGTTCCTTGGTTCATCAATGTCCTGTCCTGAAAAAGTATCTTGTAAAGTTCCACAAATTTATCCTTTACTGCTTATTTGCTTTGCCAAGTTGACATGGATATTAAAGTTACCTCTGATTATTGATTACTTTTGCTGCGCACATCTCTATGTTCTCTATTTATGCATCATCACTACTGTTTTGAAACCTGCTAACAACTCCAGCAATGTTTTCTGCCCGTTGATGTTTCTAGGCTCTGACCAAATAATTTCTTGTCATTCTGAACTGGGACCATTGCTCTCTGTCCTATCTTTTATTATCAGAACTACCACATTATCCATTTTGCCTGACTTTTCTGATGGATCCTGGAACACATAATTCCCAACAGTGTTCATTGTGCAAGTGCATCTCTCTAATGGTTAGAGGTCTGCAACCATTTCTCACTTGTCCCATCATTTCATCCATCTTCTTATAAGTGCTTTGTGCATGCAGATAAAGACCTTTTAGTCATGATTTTTACCATATTTCTATCTTGTCTTTATTTAGAGGTTGTTCCTTCTGTCCTTTCCAACTACTTTTCATTGTGCAATGAACCAGAATTGATTAGAGAACTTCAGGTAAAAGAACCCTAAGGGTAGGGTGATCATAATATGAACTAATTCATCCTGAAATTTGAGGAGATACTAAAGTCAGATGCAACAGTATTACAGTAGGTTAAAGGGAATTACAGAGACATGAGAACGGAATTGGCCAGAAGTGATTGGAAATGAACACTAGCAGGGATGATGGCAAAACAGCAATGGCTGGAATTTCTGGAAGCAATTCAGAAGGCACAGGATATATTCATCCCAAAGAGGAATAAGTATTCTGAAGGA